>NW_024609835.1:106448436-106853516 GCF_016920785.2 Ixodes scapularis | reverse complement strand
CGACCTCCATAAATCAAAGTGTCGAACCAAAATTTTTATTGGTTCGATTCGGGTTCGGACTTGAGGCGTTGGGTTCAGTTCCGGAAGAGTGATTGTTTGGGCGAGTTGGTTTAACATCTTATACAATATGTGCGCCACAAAGACCAGGACAAAAGCAGTGAAGAGGACACAACAAGGCGCAACTTTCAACTGAATTTTTATTGAAAACGTGTTACGGTATATATAGTCTTAACCATCGTCACAATGACAACAAAACGACAAAAGTAAAGGAAAAAGGAAAAACACCAACGCAGAGCATAGATGGGAAACAACACTATCTCGTTCTCAGGAAAAACAATTCCTTCTCCGATAATGCAAACGACGGCATAGCAACGCACGTGTCTCCTAAATAATCAATGTGTTCGGCTTCTATGATTTCGCGTGTTACCGCTGACTTGCATTTCCCAATTTTTACGCATTCATCCAACAGTGGGGTACATCCGCGTGTCCTGCAATGCAAGTCAAGAAAGCCACCGTTCTTTTTTTGCACGTTGTTATTGTGCTCGAGAAGCCGAGCATTTAGGCAGCGCCCCGTAGTGTTTTCTGCGCCCAATAAGCCCATGGACCTGTGCAAACTATCAAAGCCTGGCGTGCCTGCCAAACACGGATGCGAAAAGAAGCGCAGATCGAAATTTGTCGACTGTACAGATAGCGTGGTTTATCGCATTCCGTTGTCCTGTGGCGGCATTACGTCGGGCGGGCGGGGCGCTGCCTAAATGATCGGCTTCGCGAGCACAATAACAACGTGCAAAAAAAAGAACGGTGGCTTTCTTGACTTGCATTGCAGGACATGCGGTTGTACCCCACTGTTGGATGAATGCGTAAAAATTTGGAAATGCAAGTCAGCGGTAACACGCGAAATCATAGAAGCCGAGCACATTGATTATTTAGGAGACACGTGTGTTTCTATGCCGTCGATTGCGTTATCGGAGAAGGAATTGTTTTTCCTGAGAACAAGATAGTGTTGTTTCCCAGTTATGCTCTGTGTTGGTGTTTTTCCTTTTTTCCTTTACTTTTGTCGTTTTGTTGTATACCGGAACACGTTTTCTATATATACATACCTAGACTATATATACCGGAACACGTTTTCAATAAAAATTCAGTTAAAAGTTGCGCCTTGTTGTGTCCTCTTCCCTGCTTCTGTCCTCGTCTTTGTTGCGCACAAGATTGTATAGGGTTCAGTTCCGGTTCAGTTCCGGGGAGAACAAATAACCGGTTCGAACCGGTTCCAACCGCTAAACTGGGACTATATTTTCCACCCTGTTTTTGGCAATAGGCACTATTTCAGCCATGAAACGAGTAACTATATAGTTTTCTTATGATTAGTGTAATCCTTTTTTTACGTTCAAGTACCAAAAACAAGAAATCACGTTTTTTAATTTCGACGAAACTGTAAAATAAAAGCTAGATTAACATACAAAACGTTGTGTTTATACGACTCAACATCTATTTGTTAACCTCAGTCGCAAACGTATATACAGGGTGTTTCTTTTTAAGCTTGACAGATTTGTTTAACGAAAACCGTGAAAGCTCTGGTTTTGATTAGGAACTTGCTGAAAGTCATCAAAAATCACTAAACCAGTCAATAATATCAAGACTTTGAGCACGTAGGAAGGACAATGGAGTAGCAGCAGGAGCAGGGCTACTGGCGCGACGACGCGCCCGCTCGGATTTTCCGCCCCTTATCACGGCCCAAGCATTGTGCTTGTTGCACAAGTAATAACTTCAACGCACTATACTGCCCTTCCTGCGCGCTCAATTATTTTTTATAAGATTACTATCTTTTGTTGTATTCGACGACGCTCAGCAAGTTTCTAATTCAAACCATTTGTTCATTTTCATAAATTAAAGATAATGAAAATATTTTAGTTAATTGTTGGACTTATTGTGAAGATTAGTTCTCTATATCAAGTCCCCCTGGTTGTATAACTAACCTGCACAAACCGCATAAGTGTAGCTTTCGCAGTTTTTTTAAACAAATATGTTAAGTTAAAATAGAGACACCCTGCATTTGACGTGTATCGAAAGGGTATCAGTTTGCTATGTCGTCTAAAATAATCGTGAATGATACAACGTTTCGTCGCACTATTAAAAGTTGAATTCCAGTTGTGCTCTTAAACTTTCCTTACAAAAAAAAAGTTGCAAGGAGTCTTTATATACCGGGTGTTTATGCGATGACTTTCAAAAATTCTAAAAATTAGGGCGATTGAAAAAATAAGAAACTCTCTTGGGGAACAAACTACCAGCCACGGCGGACGTCAGGAATTGCCAAAAACCTACTAATTAGCCAGATAATTAATTAAAACTTGTTAATTAACTTTTTAATTAGTGGAAATAGACATATGATTCCAATTAGAAAGTTGCTGAGCGTCATCGAAAACCCCCAAATCAGTCATTTTCAGAAAGACTTTAAGCGCTTGAGAAGAGTAGTAGCGCACTAAAGTTACCACTCGTGGAGCAGGTACAAGGCTAGCGGTTGCGATAAGGCGCCCGCGCAATTTTTCCGCCTCTTATCTAGCCCCAGCCTTGTACCTGCTCCACGAGTGGTAATTTTAGTGCGCTACTACTCCTCTCAAGCGCTTAAAGTCTTTCTGAAAATGACTGATTTAGTGGTTTTCGATGACGCTCAGCAACTTTCTAATTGGAATCATATGTCTATTTCCACTAATTAAAAAGTTAATTAACAAGTTTTAATTAATTATCTGGCTAATTAGTAGGTTTTTGGCAATTCCTGACGTCCGCCGTTGCTGGTAGTTTGCTCCCGAAGAGAGTTCCTTCTTTTTTCAATCGCCCTAATTTTTAGGATTTTTGAAAGTCTTCGCAAAAACACCCGGTATATTATCCACATTTCAACGACCCTTTCAAATTCCCATACAGTCCCGTCGTATCGAGAAGTATCGATAGACTTTAGATAGGCTTTCTTTCAACCGAAGTCTTTTAAGTAGAGAGGGTGGAAAGACAATAAAATAATAATACCACGTCTCAATATCACCACGCATTTTTTTAAATTTTAATCTACTAGAACCGATAGGATAATAACATGCAGTGCGCAGAAGCGACATCACGCCCAGTTGGATCCTCTTTGTGAAGGATCCTTTTCTCGAGTGTGTCAAATAATAATCGCCTCTTGTATAGCTTTATAGATGTAGTTCACCGACCCCTAGATAGCACACTTTGTACAAAGTATGCGCAAAAAAAAAACACAAAAAAAAACAACGACATGCCTGTAATATTTTTATCTTCCGGGATGGTCCTCGTTCAAGAGATTCCCTTTCAAGTGTAGGGTATAGCTGCGGAGCGGGCAGCACTGCTGAATTACTAGTGTTACGAGTGCTGCGTGGCTTGTGTATTTGTGGTATCTGCGTATGTGCACATAGCATATGGCGAGTGCATGTTTTCATGGATGTATCGTTAAAACCAAAAATAATATTCAGAATTTAATTTTTATTTTGCGAAAGACGGATTTATTGTTGTTAGAAAGGGGATATATCTTAAAATCTCAATCTGTTGTTTATACAATTTCTATACAATCTTTATACGCCAGGCTTTATAGAATCTCTAGGAATAAAAACGACCAAAAGTTGTAGACTGTGAATAGAAAAGAGGATACATTTTCTTTAGAATATCTATAGCCTCTATACACTATTGTCTAAATCAATTCTGTAGAAAGTGGATAGACAATTTGTAAGGGTTAAGAATTATTTACAGTGAATAAAACTGTAAAATGGGCACATCTTCACCATATTTATCGTGAAACCTAGTTTTCAAAATGGGTTTCACATTATATATGATGACGATGCAACTGATCTAAAAGCAATATTATTGTCGAAATGTCACAGAAGTTTTAGAACAATCCCTGTCAGTCTACCTTTTATGAAAACACTGAGCGGCAATCTCAACGCTTATTTTACAGACCAGCATTGTTTAGACTCAGCACCTTGATGCACGTGAATAATCATGCAAAAAAGATTGATAACAAGTGTTTATTCCAATCTATACGCACCTTCGTACTCAGGTCAAATATGGCTTAAAGTAGCGCGCACCAAAATGGCTTTCTTCGGCTTAGCTTGGCCTTTGAGGTTTGTTCTTGACAAGATGCCGGTCAATTCAATTTGCAAATAAGCATCACGCTTGCTAATTGGTGCTTTTATGTTAAATATAACTAAGTGGTATTTCATACTCTAGTCGACATTGCAGCTGCTTAATTGATCTTTTTCTGACGGTCTACCTACGTAATCGTCGTAGTTCCGGCAGGTTCCCCTGTGTACATTGTTTTTGTCCAACAGCTTGCATGAGCTCGAAACTTCGCAAAATGCTGTCTCCAGAGGCTTATATTGTATTTGGCTATACGTGCACTTGTTTTTGGTTCGAATTTTTCAACGGTGTGCCTTAGCATTCACAAGCGCTGTAACAGTTTATTAAGCTGCCGCATATCATCGCGAGACTGCTATATATACATTGCACGACCTTGCGATTTGGAAATCCCCTTTTTCTAGTGTTGAAAACATCACATTTCATCAGAAAACTGAACTGTTTAACATGGTTTGCAAATAACGTCATCGCACTATATGCTGGTGGTTCCTGCGATTTGTTCTTGATGAGAAAATAAATCCGTTGGTGCAAAATGCACGCTACAGAAGGTTCGCGCTCAGTGCAAGTCATGTATTCGAGAGAGAAGTTATTCTAGCTTGGTGCATCGTCGAGAGGAACGGCGCGAGCGCCTAGCAACACGAAAATGCGCATTCTAACAGGAGTGTTTTTGCAAACAAAGCGGTTTTCGGGAGCACGCTTTCTAGCCTGGGCCGAAGATGCGGAGCAGAGGAACCTTTTTAACACAACTGAAGAAAGAGTAAGTAAACAGGCGAGCTGGTTGATGTTACACATATTTGAACAGATATCGGAGACGACGGACGAAGAAGGGAACAAACACAAAAAGTCTCAAATGGAGCTACTAAAATTTATTGACGCAACCGTTTATATCCCATCTCTCGCACACACGAATTTGCGGACGTCTTTGTCACCTTTCACCACGGTACAACGCGTCGTGACCTCAATTCAAAGAACAGCCTCATGTCCCACGCAACACAACACATACGTCTCCCGGAATTTGCACACGTCTTTGTGCCTTCAACCGCGAAAGGAACCTCTTCTGGTACAGAACAATGGAAAAGACCACACTTCAAAACAAAGCAACCACCGCAAAGCGCACCCTCACGCATCCGTTTACTACCACTTAATAAGGCGAAACACAAACCCATCGCCAAAAGCTAAAAAAAAAACTATTACAACGACAAAAATTTTCAGGTCGCTCCATCTAGTGTTATCGACGGTCGCCTGATACAATTTCCTACGGACGCAATTCTGATTGTCTCGTTCAAGACTTTTTTTTTTGCATAATGTTTTTCTTTGCTTAACACCACAGTTTTCCTCCAATCAGCAAACAATTATTGCATTTCTGCATATGTTTAGCGATCTCAGAATTTGGAGATCTTTCTTTGACCGCCCTCATGTGCTCAAGAAGTTTGTCATTTAAGCACATTTCTGTCTGCTCACGCACAAAAATCCACAAGCCATTTGAATACTATACACTACTCTAACCTGGCAATCAACGTTGGCTTCCCTATGTCGGCTTTGACAACCCTGCGCTCCGCCCAAAAACGGCGTAGGCCTATTTAACTTAAAGGAGCTCTGCAACGATTTTAACATTGAAAGAATTTGCATCTTCTAATTTTGACATTGTTTATCTTGTCACCTTTGCTTTTGAAATGTTACGATTCCGCCACGTAATCTCGAGGCAAAAATTTGAATATTTCCCGACCTGCAGCCGCGAGCGGCGTCCATGAGAACCACGCGGCGTGACGTCAAAGGGGGTTTTGTTAAAAGGCAGCAAGTTGTGGAAATACCTGCTCGATAAAAGGTAATTCTTCTATAAACCTTGTCGTTCCAACATAAATATGAACGCGTCAAAAACCTGGTGTCATCGACAAAACTTTTATTATACGGAGTTTTAGTGGCGCCATCTATCCGGGGTCAACAAAAGCGTCAGCTCTATCTGCTACCGCGAACAGCCGCCAGAAGCCTGAGGGGGACGGGGGACAGAGCTGGACGGGGATGGCCGGACCCGGACGAGCTCGTTGGCATTTTCCTCCTTTAGCTTTGTTGATCGCGCTGCGCAAGCACGTGGTCACGTAGTCGCGAGCGGGTGAGTTCTCGCTGCTCGCTGAGGGCTCTAGAGAGAGAGCTTTACCGGAACCCCGCGCGTCCTCTTTTCACGTCACTGCGCACGTGACTCGGAAGATGGTGAAGAAGTTGAGAGTTGCCGAAAACCTCAATCTTTGTAAATTAAAAAAAAGAAGGACATGGAGGCAAAAACGTTTTTTTTTCTTCAGAAAGGGCGAGATACCAACTCACAAAATATTTAAGCAAAGCACTGAAATTGTTACTCAGCTCCTTTAAAGTCAGAATAGAAAACCACGCCAACCCGGAACCCCCCGCCCACAGCCAACAGGTTGTGCGAAAAATTATGAAAAAATGGAATGCTCACGACCCTGTCTGCTTTCTCCCTTTTTCCCTCGCCACTCCTCCAAATCTCTCCAAGCACTTCCTTGTGACCCCTTCTACAATGTTACTCTTATATCCCGCCTCCTTTACGCGTACCAATTGCCTCCTAACAGCTTCCTGTACTTTGTGCCGGCCCTACATTTTTTTTAGAGCGTTGTCCAGCAAAAATAGAACAAAACCTGTATGACCAATTTCAGATAACTACTTTTGTATGGCGACAACGGTTTTGCCACGAGCTTGCCATATTCCCAGCACAACCCGTCGAGCGGGTTCAACCTCAGATCCAAATACTGCAGCACACCTCCACCAGGGTGTTCACGGCTAAAGGTCAACTCCGGCGCCGAATGTACTATGACCTCTTTAATATTCTGTAGTGCCTCTGTCACAACCGGACATATCAAAATGTCATCAGCTTATCTCCTATCCAAAACCGACCCCTCTCGAAATGATTGTACAGCTTGCCCCAAGGCCATGTCCAACAGTCAAATATACCTAGGAAAGCGTCGACGGCAGGAACGAACCGATGCAGACACCTTCCTTTTGTGCAAATTTGCCTTCCGTAAATTCGACCGCTGTAGATTTCAGATACAGTTCTGCTAGGTTAAAAAAAAAAGCCGTTTACAAATCCCTGTAACGCCGAATTGGAGCGCAGCTCTTGAGGAGGAGGAGTGAAGGGTACTGAGGGGAGGGTAGACCCCTCCTCCTTCTCCTCCTCCCCTCATTCTTTAAAATGCTCCGGGGGGGGTGTCACGTGACCTCGGGGAGGGGGTCACGTGACCTCGGGGAGGCGTGACCTGGGGGTCACCTCAAGGTCACGTGACCCCCAAGGTGACCCCCACGTGACCTTGGGGGTCACATGACCTGGAGGGGTCATGTGACCTCAGGGGGTCACGTGACCTCAGAGGGGTCACGTGACCTCAGAGGGGTCACGTGACCTCAGAGGGGTCACGTGACCTGGGGGTCACGTGGGGGTCACCTTGGGGTCACGTGACCTTGAGATGACCTTGGGAGGGGGTCACGTTACTTGGGGGTCACGTGACCTCCAAAGGGTCACGTGGGGTCATCTTGGGGTCACGTGACCTTGAGATGACCTTGGAAGGGGTCACGTGACCTCGAGGGGTCACGTGACCTTGGGGGTCACGTGATCCCAAGATGACCCCACGTGACCCCCAAGGTCACGTGACCTTAGGGGTCACGTGTCCTTCAGGGGGTCACGTGACCTTGAGATGACCTTGGGAGGGGTCACGTGACCTTGCGGGTCACGTGACCTTGGGATGACCTTGGTTACGCCGACGCCGACGGCGACGGCGACGCCAACGGCGACGCCGACGCCGCTCAAGCCGGGAACGGGCCCCTAAGAGCTGCGCTCTAAAAAGTGAAAGCAACTCCCTGTAACGCCGAATTGGAGCGCAGCTCTTGAGGATGAGGGGGGAAGGGTACTGAGGGGAGGGTAGACCCCTCCTCCTCCTCCTTCTCCTCTTCCTCCCCTCATTCTGTAATATGCTCCGGGGGGTCACCTGACCTCGGGGGGAGGGGGGTCACGTAACCTCGGGGGGGGGGGGGGGAGGGGGGTGTCGCATGACCGGCGGGGGGGGGGGTCACGTGACCTGGGGGGTCACGTGACCTCGGGAGGTGTCACGTGATCTCGGGGGTCACGTGACTTTGGGAGGGGTCACGTGACCTTGGGGGTCACATAACCTTGTGGGGTCACGTGACCTGGGGGACGTGACCTGGGGGTCACGTGACCTTGGTTACGCCGACGGCGACGGCGACGCCGACGTCGACGCCGACGCCGCTCAAGCCGGAAACCGGCGCCTGAGAGCTGCGCTCTAAAACTTCGTACGCCTATCCCGGACTGCGGCTGGAACCAAACCAATTTTGCCTCTAACAAGTCTCTTAGCCGTGGTGGTAGTAGTGGTTGACGTAGATTATATGTTTTTAATGTCAAGTGACATGACAATGTACTTTTTCTGGTAGAAAGACGTTAAACAGCTGAAAGCGAACTTAATATATCTGGGGTTTCGCCTAAGAAGGTTCACCGATCAATAAAGATTCAAGTTTATGTCCTCGTGGAGCGGCCACTGCAAATTAAAGGAGAATGAGCTCAAGTCCTACCGGAACAGACTCACAATGGAACTCAAGGAACTTTTGCAGCTGCGTGAGCCGTATTGAAATGTACTGATTGTATTGATTAACGACTTATATTCCTCTCCGGCAATCATTAATACTCTCATAGTTAAAGGAGTCCTGAAACGCTTTTTCAACTTTTTCCTGTTTAGCTTTCCTCCTGAACTCATAAATCGCGCATTGTACCAAACAGTTCAAGAAGTCGGAAAGGGGGGAGTCCCCTCTTGCTCGGAATCTCGCTTGTGTAGCCGGACACAGCCATTGTCCCCCTAGAAGATTAGCCCGTCGCTCAAAATTCCGACTAGTTGATTTCCCCACCCCGTTCACCCCGAAGCTGACAGTGCTATGGAAGCTACGTGCTCTTTGGGCCAGCCACACATTTTCCACGTGATCACGCTCTCTCGCGCATACCGACCCGCAGAGAATGAGGTGAGGCGATGAAAGGGAAGCGGCTGATTGGTCCGGCAAGCGCGTAGCTTTCACCGCAATGTCAGCGTAGGGGTAAAGGGATTAAGTGAGGCCCGGTGTCGAGTGACGTGCGCTTGGGCCTGGTGACGTGCTGCGGGGGCCCGGTTATGGTGGCTAGTAGCCCGGTGACGCGCTGCGGGGTCCGCGGATGTATCACAGTGAAAAGGCGGAGAGTTTACGAAGGGAAGGAGGTACGCAATAGTCCGCAATGTTTTGCAAATTTTCTTAGCGAAAGTCAGGCTTCTGACTTTCTACTTTTGTTCTTTTGGCCCACTAAACGATGTGCTATTAGTAAAATCCCAATATAAATTGATTTACTCCAGCCCAAAATTCGTTTCATGGGTCCTTTAAGCAACTTGTTGGAGGCAAACTTGGTTCGATTCCAGTCGCAGTCTGGAATAGACGTAGAACGTTTTTGAAACTAGCATAGCTGTATCTATATTCCACAGGGGTTGAATTGGAGAGGGGAGGGGGGGGGGGGGGTTACGAAAGGAAGGTATCTGCATCGGTTTGTGGCGCCGGCGTTGTCCGAGGTATATTTACTCCCTTGGACGTGGCGTTGGGTCCCAAGCAGTACAATCGTTTCCAAAGGGGTCGATTTTGATTAGGAGATACGTTGATAGAATTTTGATAACTTCGTTTGTGACAGAGTCACTATAGAAGATCAAGGAGGTCATAGTACAGGCGGCGCCGGAGTGGACCTTTAGCAGTGAGGAGCCTGATGAAGGTGTGGTGCAGTATTTTAATCTGAGGTTGAACACGCTAAACGGGTTGTGCGGGAGCGATGGTACGCTCGTGGAAAAACACTTGTTGGCATCCATACAAAAGTTGCTATCCGAAATTTATCAAACGAAGTGTTGTGCTGTCTTTGCTAGACAACGCTAAAAAGAAGCCTTGCCGGCAAGCTATTAGGAGGCAATTGGTACACGTAAAGAAAGAGGGGGTATAATGTAACATTGTGGAGGGGGTCACGGGGAAGTGCTTGGAGAAATTCGGAGGAGTGGTGGGGAAAGAAAGTGAGAAACTGGACAGGGTCATGAGCCTTCCATGTTTTTCATAATTTTTCGCACAACCTGTTGGCGGTGGCCGCGAGCTTCGGAGTTGGGGTGCTCTTTTCCTACTTTAAGTTGAACAGGCTTACGCCGTTAGCAGGTTGTAAAAAACGGCACAGGGGAAGCAACCGTTGATTGCCAGGTTGGAGTAGTGTATGATATTCCCAGCGTTGTACGGAACGGCGTCCCAAGGAACGGCGTTCCTGGAACGCGTTCCTTTTAGGAGGAACGCCGCCGTGCCATTTTGCATGGGTAGAACTGGAACGGGGACTCGTTACATTTTTACTGGAACGGAAGAAGGAACTGCGTTCCTTTTTCTTTGTCCATTGAGGTATTTTCTTATTATTTCTTAGAAGGGAATTAAAAAAAAAACTATAAAAACAATATATTTACGAAGAGCAGGATCTCGTTCACTTTTTTTGTTACGTAGGGTTTATTTTGTAAAGTCCTCGCTTGGTAAGAGTCGGGTGCAGGAGAGCTAGTGCATTGATTCTTTTTTCAGTGCCCGAGACTGCGGTACAGAAATCAAAATATTTAGTTGAAGGAAAAAACAGAAAAAGAAACTTTTCAAACTCGGCTTCTTTCTTTGCTTCCGTGAATTGTCATACACCCAGAAATCTAAGGAAGACTACAGCTATCGCTGAAGTTCTACAAAGAGACCTATAGTTACACCAAAATAACAGGTTACCAGACATCCAAGGCACCCTTGTATCCCAAACATTGGCTAGATGCACAAAAATTAACCTTCATTCCCTCTCTTCTTCCCCCACCTTCAAACTGAACAACGAATTCAACCTTCACAAAGAAAGATTCATACACCCGTATTCACCAGGCGCGAGCAGCGCCTGTTTAACCACTGACTAGCGACGTCATCGACTAAAATGATCACGTGGCGAGCGATAGTCGCCGCTAAGTGAGCGCTTGGTATTCACCGGTCTTGTTTAGGGCCTAGTCGCCCCGCGCGACTAAGAAGTCGACTAACAAATCTTAGTCATGGGGTAGGGCTAGTTTAGCGGGCGACTAGTAGGCGTTTAGGGGCAAATATGGCCGACCTGCGAGATCTTTTCGAGCTCAAAGAGCTTTCCCAAGTGCAAGCGCTTCGCGTGATGCCCCGTACGGTACGCGACCGGCAGAACCCATTCATTATATGGAGCGACGACAATTTCAAAAGGCTGTACAGGCTGAGGAAGGAGACTGTGATGTTTGTTGCGAACCTGCTTTGGTCAAACCTCAACGAAACTTCGGTGAACAACGCAATCTCGCCGGAGCTTCAAGTTCTCAGCGCCCTCCGCTTTTTTGCGAAAGGCAGCTATCAAGACGACGCTGGAGACATCCACGGCTTCAGCCAGCCCACCCAGTCGCGGATCGTAGGTCGGGTCTCTCGGGCTCTCGCGCGAAGACGCGCCCAGTTTGTGCACTTTCCTGAAAACCGCAGGGAGCAGCGCTCCACGATCCAGCTCTTCTTCGAACGATACGGGTTTCCCTCTGTTGTTGGGCTTATCGACGGCACTCACATACAGATAAAGAATCCAGGAGGGCCAATGCAGGCTTTGTACATCTGCAGGAAGAAGTTTCATGCCCTAAACGTTCAAGTGAGTTAGCTAACAAATTTATTTCCACCTTTCCTAGTACGCTAGCAAATTCATTACGTTTTTGTGGACATTCAAAACGATATCCAAAAAGAGTATTTAAGTTAAATAAGTGAGTACCAGCCCTACTGAAAAAAAGTATATGAATCTATATAAGAACTGATATGAAATATCCAAAAACTGATATGCGATATAAGAACTGATATGAAATACCCAAAAACTGATATGCGACATATAAGAACTGATATGCAACATATGCCAACTGATATGAAATATCCAAAAACTGATATGCGATATAAGAACTGATACGAAATACCCAAAAACTGATATGCGACATACAAGAACTGATATGCAACATATGCCAACTGATATGAATGTGTCCAATAAACATATAAGAAATAAATTCATATAATTTTTTTCAGTATACGACGTGCCGCGCGGGAAAGCAAACACGTGGCTTGGAACCGCAGTGGAGTGGCTTGATTTACTGGCTTTCAAATAATTACGGCATGAGCGTTTACTTTTTATTAAGAGATTCGTCCCCTGAGCCGTTCTAAATACTCTCAGAGGTACGACATTACTGAAAAAATCCAACACGCTGAAAATATTATTTATTGCGTAGGTGGTCACCGAAAAACTTCGTACTTACAAAACGACCTGTATAAAAGGCGGAAACGCAGAGCTCCTATGTAGTTATTGGGTGTGCTGATGTATTCATGTTTGTTGTGCCGTGTATGTGTATGCACTCAATGTATTTGTTCAACTGATGCTAGTGGTATGCGTAATGTATCTACATGGTGGCGTGAATAAATAAATATATTTTTGCAGCACATGAATTGGGCGGTACCTAGCGCCACCTAGCCTAGTGTAACTGATATGCGGCATAGGAAACTGATATGAAATAATAAGTTCTGATATGAAAAAGGTGTCCAATAAACATGTCAGAAAAAAATTCATATAATTTTTTTCAGTAGGGAGGCAAAACAGCAACTACCTAATACTCATCTCTCAAAAAAGTATTCAAGTAGAACATATTTAAATCACTAACCAGTGAAAACTTTTTAGAGCTTTCGAGAGAAAGGTGCCTTGTCACTTCACCTTTCTTTCCAGATTCCTAGGAAATAGAACATCAGTTTACTATAGGCTTTTACCAGTGTTTTGTGGCAGTGCTTCCTGGCTACGAGCCTATAAGGAATACGTCATTCCACCCTGGCTTTGTATACGTACCCTGGTGCTCGCTTACAGGCATTCCTGCTTCAAAATCTAGGCTGTGTCTAACGCTGTGGGGCGTACAAAGCGACAATTGAACGGCCAGCAGATGTCTTTGGTGTCCTGCCCTGCCAAGAGACGTGTGTCTGCTTAAACTGAGGCGGCACATTTGTTTACCGAGATGCAGTACCTACCTCAGAGGTAGGTGCTGCATCTCGGCCCAAGAGTGTCTAAAAAAAAAAAAGAAAAAAAAAAGCCTGTGGTCGCAAAGCACTGCAATTAGTCATATTTTTACTTTCCCGCCTTCCGATGAAAAATGTGGGGGTATCTTACGACCAATGTAGCAAATGAGTACAACATACTTGCAAAAGGTATTGATAGGTTAGTGTACCAAATATTGGCTTTTTAAATTATTTGAAAACTATCAACCCACCCTAAAAAGTATTTTGGGTGGGGCAACTTAAGAGGAGTATGTTACGTACAACACTGCATTTTCCTTTCCAGCTGGTTTGTGATGCTAAGGAGAAGATAACCAACGTAGTGGCACCGTGGCGTGGTAGTGCTCACGATTCAAGGATCTGGGAGGAATGTGCCCTTCGGGAGAAGTTTCAAGAGGGGGTAAGCTAGTGTTTGCTACGATTATTGTTCGCAAACATTCTAAAGTGGCACATAGTAGCCTCATTACTGCCCAGCCTTAAAAAATAATAAATATTGGGATTCATTCACTCTGAAATAAACATATCTCTTTTGTGAACATATTTTAATGTTTATGCATTTTATACTTATTTACACACAGAAAGTGACAGGCCTCCTACTGGGAGACAACGGATATACGTGCAGTCAGCATCTCTTGACACCAGTCCTCGGTGCACGGCCGGATAGTACAGAAGAAGAGTACAACACACGACACAAATCTACAAGGAATGCCATTGAAAGAGTGATCGGGCAACTGAAAAACAAGTTCAGGTGCCTTATCCGAAAACTTGAAATCTCCTTAGACACAACAAAGGCTGTGATAGTAGCGGCATGTGTGCTCTTCAACATTGCCAAGGACCACAACGGCAATAAGATTGCATAATATGAATGGAATAGACACCCATACTTTAAACTCGTCTCAATGCGGCCTACATTTTTTTCTTTTAGATGAGGATGATTTTAGTTCAGACTCTGACACGGACTACGAATCAAGCGATTCAAGTGACACCAGTTCCGAAAGTGATGAAACTCCCGAGGATCCTCCAAGTGGAACTGCATTCAGGTCGCAGTTAATACAAACCCATTTTTCTTCAGGTACATGAAACAAATGTAAACCTAGTGGTGAAACGCTTGAAAAGAGCACGGCCAACGCAGTGAAACACAAGCAAAATAAATGTTTAGACGAAGAGAAGTTGGTCTGCCTTAGAAGCATGGCGACACCCTGGCGTGAACAATGTACTAGTGCAGTACAACTACTAACTTGGGGTATTAGGTGCATGTCGTCCAGTATCGACTACACTACCACATAATACAGAAGCGCTGACAAGCGACTGAAGTAAAAATAAAAAATAAAAAAGCACATGTCGGTCGAAGAAATAGAGTACAACCAAAGTTAACACTACGGACATCAAACATTTCTGGTGGCCTGTAAACAAAAGCATCCTTGTCACATAATCCTGCTTAAAAAGACAATGAAGATGATTTGAAAGTTTTATTTCACTATTAAAACACGTCTTATGCATGACCTAGGTAGTGTTGTCCAAGGTTTAGACCGAAACAGACACGTTCCTGTTGCCAAAATAAAAACGGCCTGGAACGAAGTTATGTGACAAAGATGTTTTTTTCTCTCACAAGCCATCACGGTTGTTTTAGTCCTGTGCTAGCATTGTCTGATTTTTTCGCTGCCAGTATTTTAACTGTTCGCTAAGCACACTCAGCTGAAGCTTGTTTTGCTCTTCCAGGAATTGTTGCTGCTGGACCTCCCTCTTGAATTGTTGCTGTAAAATCTTCATTTGAAGATCGTGTTGTTGCTGGTCGAACTGCATCTGCTGCTGTAATTTTTCATTATAGCAGTCAGCTACGAGCTCGGTACGCTTTGTTGCACTGCCACGGAGACCTGGCTGCCTAAGCAATAGAAAACGTGTTTGCACTCACAAAAGTGTTTTACAATAAATGCAAGTCACTTCAGCGGTGGAAATTCAATAAAAGTGATATAATTAGCTGCTCCTGTGGCTTGAGGTAACTGAAACCTGGGAAAGGTTTTTGGGGGAACCATGTCACCCAGGGAATGTTGAAAGTAAGAGCTCCAAGGCCTTTTTTTCCCCAAAATTTAGGCGTATAATGCTTCAAGACAAATCTTTTGCCCTAGAGCAACCCAACTGCCGCCCCTGTAAAAGTATTGTCTGCGATGAACTAGAGAGATTTAGTATAGCATACGCAAGCGTTTTGTGTATGCAAAGAATAGTGTCACCATAGGTTTTATATTACAACATTATTTTTAGCGTACTCAATACTCCCTCCCTAATGCGGAGTTTTGCAACGAGTACAAGAATGCACACCTTCTGTGATGCCTGATCCCAGCACGTCGCTGCATTGTAGTGGCAGTACCGTTGTTCCTTCTTACAGTCAAGGATCCAGCAGGAGGTAAATGAAGGTTGGATGGTCGGCTGCATTCCACATAGTTAAAGACATATCAGATTATTATGTCATGACTCGGTCACACTAGCCTGGGCATGTTGGTGCATATCAGGCTGAAAAGGAATAGATTTAAGATCTAGGAATGATAAATTACCTTTAACTAAATGACTAGCAAACGTATTCAGCCATTCTGGAGCTCAAAAGATTCTTTAAGGTATTTCTGTTATTACGGAAATAGAACAATAAGGTAAGACCGGTAACTTTTGTGGTAGGCTTGCTTGGGCAAGAAAAAGGAAGAAAACAGGGAACAGTTTCAGGTCTAGGGGGAGCACTCAATGCTTACATTGAAGCTCGCACAAGTAGGACGTACCTGACTAAGCACAGCACAAGGGAGTAAGTCACTCAACGCACAATAGTGCAGTGGTTTTACAGGCGGCGCACTGGACGTTCACTCAGTGATGATGCACTGTTAAGTTTCTTACATACACAGCACAACACAGTAGGAACCGCACACACATATGCATTAAGACTAGGTACCATCATTGATTAATTAGACCGGTACTCTCAAGACAAAATTCAAGTTTCTCTACCAGCTTCTACTTCCATGCTTTGCTTAGAAATTTAGCAAATTTGCTGCAAATATTAAGATAAAAACTCAAAAATATGATTTTCCGCAGGAAAACTAGTGAGGTTACTTCGGACATCACACAACCTCCAGAAGAAAGTCAAGATACTGAGCACTCACTTCAATACAGGTTGTTTTGTTTCCTTACCGAAGATAGATACTCTATTTCATATTCAGCCTGCATCAGATATGTTCCCTGTTAGGTAATAGCATCTGCATCAGCATGCTCACGTGTTCAGCAGCACCTCTTCCGGTTCATCAAGGTGTTCCGGCGGAGGCACTTGGCTGCAGGTAGTAGAGTAACCTCTATTACAAGCTCGGCTAGCACCCATACTTGGTTAGTTATTGTTCGCAGCTAACAAATCCACTAAAGGTTCGCATCTTCATAATTTTTTTTTTGGGGGGGGGGGGGGGGGGGGGGGAAGGATGTAATCGTCTTTTTGTGTGCACTGGTGAAATTCTTTTACTCTTCCATATGCGTCGTCATCATTTTTGTAGGAAATATCAAGAAATGAAAATAGCTAGCCAATTTTGAATTCTGTGCAATAAAGTTTGATAAGAAAAATATTTATTTATTATTTATATTCTAAATACACCCAAAAGTAGGACATACGTGCTTAGCAGCAACTCCACTGGTGTAGGTACGTGCTCCAGTGTGGCCTCTTCCACCAATACACAATCTTCTTGGACGCAGTCGAAACGTTGCTCTTGTGCGGTCGTTCTAAAAAAAAGTGAAAAAGTAGGGTTTCCCATTTATTATAAGGACGAAGTAGAATAACTCGATGAACTCACGTTTCTCCGTCCATTTCCACGTCGTCGTCGTAAGCACTCGTGTCTCTAACAAATTCGTGAGGGAGAGCGTCTTTTATCGCGGTGTCCACGGCGGATGGCTCTTTCGGTGGTGCACCACCTCCCGTCCTCGAGAGTTCTTTGGAGTAATCCCGCCAATTATTTTTTGCTGTCAGCTTCATGCGTCTCCATTGCTCCTTGATACGATCGAGGTAGCGAACTTTCGTGGTCGACTCCGCTCTGAAGTTTGAATCAATTACTTGCCAGGCCTTTTTTTTTTTTTTTTTGTACGTTGACTTCGTGGTCGTTCGACTTGTCCTCGATGACAGCAACGTAAGGTAGAATCAGATCCAAGAGCCTTAAGTTCTCCGTCTGGTCCCAGTTTTCACCTCGCGGTCTTTTTTGCTTCTGAGCCGAGGACGAACGAACGGTGGACGAACCCATCACGCACGAAACAAAGCACGACCAAAACACCTGACCAAATTGGCGCGACGGCTGATGTCAGATTGGATTGAACTGGATTCTGTCGGCTAAACTCGACAACCGGATGTCAACTGTGCGCGTCGCGTTGTTGACATCCGGTTTTTTTTTTCCGGTAGGGCCTGAGCGCATGCGTGATAAGGCCGCTGACGTCACTTCCGCCGTGTAACTCCTGACTAGATAGTCGCCCGCTCGCACAGAGCAAATCGGCGCTCGTGAATACCGCAGAACATAATCGCTTGTTAGTCGCGGATTTCTTGTTTAGCTCGCGACTACTTAGTCGTGCTACTAACCTTAAAACGGCGCTAGTTAGTCGCGCCTGGTGAATACGGGTGATAGTTTTTAAGACTGATCTTCCAAAAACCCTACCCTCTTCTCCACTTGCTCGTCTTGCGGACAGCAACAGCGAGAAGCAACTGTTGTTAAGTTCAAGCAAGGGTCTTTAGTAGATCGAAAAGAGTGAGGTTGTTGTAAAACGCGGGTGCAATGTGGAGTAACAGTACATTTGGCTCGTCTGAATCGCCAACAACAACCATGAATATGGCAAAACGCTGAGATTTTTAAAAGTGAATCATCAACAAATGAAACTTTGCTTCCACTTGATTTCTTCTCTTGGTGTCCTTCCATCACGGCATTCAAATTCGCATGTTGCCACAATGGGATAGGTAAAAAAAAACACTTTGTTTAATCTAACTATATATGGTAATTAGCAAAATACAAATGTAACGTATATGTAACGATGCGTTCCCTTTTTTAAACTTTTTTAAACGAGTTCCTTTCTCACAGATGGAACTTGTGGCGGGAACGCGTTCCAAAAATCAAAAGGAACGAGGAACGAGCTTCCGTTCCTCGTTTTGAGGAACGTGTACAACACTGGATATCCCAATGGCCTGTGGGGTTTCGTACGTGGGACAGACGAAAACGTGCTTAAATGTCAGACTTCTTGAGCACATGAGTGCGGTCAAGAACGTACCTCCGAATTCTCAGACCGCTAAACATGTGCAGGAATTCAATAATTGTTTACCTGGTTGGGGGAAAACTGCGGTGTTAAGGAACGACAAAGATTATGCAAGAAGAGTCTTGAAGGAGACAGTCAGAATCGCGTCCCTAGAAAATTGTATCAGCCCACGGCCAAAAATACCATAGGATAAAGCGACCCAAACGATTTTTTGTTGAAATAGCTTTTTTATGCTTTTGGTGATGGGTTTGTGGTTTGCCTTATCATGGCAGTGTGGGACCTGTGAACAGGTGTATGAGGGTTTGCTTTGGGGTGGGCGCTTTGTTTTGAAGTGTTGCTTGTGCTATTGCTTTGTACGAGAGTGGTCTCTTTTGCGGTTGAAGGCACAAATACGTGTGCAAATTCCGGGAGACGTATGTGTTGTGTTGCGTGGGACATGACATTGTCTTTGAATTAAGGTCACTGCGCGTTGTACTGTGGTAGAGAGTCACAAAAATGTGTGCATATTCCGGGAAACGTGTGTGTGAGAGATGGTATATAAACGGCTCTGTCAATAAATTTTAGTAGCTGCGTTGGAGAGGTTTTAGGTTTGTCCCCTTCTTTAACCGTCGTCTCCGTTTTTTTTTTTTCAAATATGTGTTTAGAACACCGTATTTGTTTTAAGCTTTTCCTCTTTTTCTTTTTTCGATGCATCTTTAGAAAATACTTTTTATTCCTGAGGGACTCCCTCCACCATTTGGGGGTTTTAATTCGACGATTGTCTTTTTATTATTTTTTTGATCAGTAATCCTCCATTTTTATTTTGCACCCAAAGGCTGTGATGTTTAAACAAAGTAAAAAGATTGTTAAAGCTTAGGCAAGAACTTGAAAACGACACCCCTGTGAGACTTAGAGCGGCTGCCAACGTTTGGCAATCTCTCTGGGGCCGCGAGGATCTTTCTTTTCAAGTATCCCTCCCGTACACTTGTATTTCTATTTATATTCGGATTAACAAGTCATATTTAGTCCTTTCAAGTCTTCTATTTTCGGGGACAACTTTCTAAAACAGTTAATTAACAACGAAAAGATATTTGGGTGTCTCAATGATGCGTACTTGTAAAGTGGTCCGTGCAACAATTTTTGTAATTTCAGTAAATACCACTAAGAGCTAATCCCTGACGTTGATAACTTGCAAAAACAGAAATTATTTTTTCTCTCCGCTCAGTGGCAGACGCAGAACAAATAAAGGAAAGAAACGGCTTTTACCACTTCTACTCGCTTTTAGACCAAACGGCCACGTGACTGACGCTAATTATATGCAGTCAGTGTTCATATACTCATGCCCTGGAGTTGGCAAAGAGTAAAGCATGGGTTGAACTTTAGGCGTTCTTAGAGTTCGGTTGTTTTTATCTTTTATTGAACACGAGCCATATCGTGAACGTTTAGTGATGCTGATTGTCATGAACCCGATCACTCGACTTGGGCTCATGACAATCAACTACGTCCATGATGTCACGTAACTCGCGGTGAGGAGTTGGGATGACATCTGACGTCACGGTGTCAACAACGTTGATACATCTTGTGACGTTCTCAATTTAAGTAGACTTGACGCAGTGTATCACGCGACTACACCACTGGGCCACGTGACTTTACATAACTTGACAGCATGTCTTAGAACCATGGCATCACATGGCCACGTGACACGTCATTAATTATACTGCCAATACAAAAACGTCACGAAAACCCACAATTTACCATACATTGATATTCGGTATATGACAATTTGATCACTATATGGAAATAGCATTGCCAATTTTTTATTCACAAATATTTATTTTGTAGTACTTAAATAAAAGAATACCGTGAACCGGTTTGAACCGGCTACAGTTATAGGTTCTTTTTGTTCATGTTTGGTTCAGTTCCAAGATGGCGGCGAAGGTTTCGGTTTGGTACAGGTCCGGTTTGGCTAAAAATAACGGTTCGGTTCCGGTTTTCGGTCCGGTTGGGCTCCGCTTCGACACTGTGATATGAATTTGCGTGTATACGCGCATCCTGGCCCCAGGCCAAGTTGGAGGTCATGGAGGCCACTAGCAAAAAGGCTAAATGGGTTAATTAGTTAGTTAATGAACTAAAATAATTGAATTAACTTTCTTTATTCTTATATCTGGGGGCTTAGTGTATTTTAAGAATTGGCGCTCAGCCTTACTATGGTGTAGCCGTGTGGTGGATATTTTAAATAAAATGTGTAGTGGCCGCTACGGAACGAGAAATTTCATCATTGCTCACGACTTTAAGCCGAAATTGGGCGAGCTGATAACGGCCCTATCAGAACCGGCTCCGACGGAGCAAGGGTTGGTGTGGCGCCCGGTGGGTGTCATATATGTTCGCTCACCTTTCTGGGGCTCGTACGCTGAGGCTGCTCGCCTTCCTCATTCCTCCTGTTGGTGTGCTCGTTGACGGCATAAGTCGCTGTTTCTTCTGCTCCTGATGTGCTGTTCGGTGGTTCTCCTGGGGCATCGCGGTGCGCTATGATGCCTTGGGGGGCCTACCCGGGCTAGGCATGACTGTCTTAGACCTTTGAACACGCTGGACGTTGTCGTGGTGTGGAGCAGGGGCCAGTTTTCAATTGTCCGCAGGGGTGGTTTAGTGTTGGGGGTTTTACCGTTTTGCCGTCTGCGGCGCTTGTCCATCCTAACTCGGAGCGCTGCGTCTGCTTTGGCTCTCATCAAGCATTTCAGATCTGTGGTGCGGTGTTCGTGTCCGCAGTTGCGGCAGAGCGCTTCACAATCATGGGGGATCTCGAGTCCGCTCTCTGGCGGGAGTTCGGCGCTGCATGTGCGCGAGATGATATTGTTGAGTCGTCTAGGGCATATTTTTGCTCGATTCCCTATTTCGTAGCACTTGTGGCATAGGAGACTGCGGGGTCTTTGCGTGTAGCAGCGCATTACTCCACGGTAAAAGACGACGCATTTTTGTGGTACGATAGGTCCTTCAATTTAGGTGAAGTTAATGATAAATTTGGTCATCTGGCGGGCTTATAGAATTATGGGGCCTCCTTATTCTAGATGCTCCCGGAGCTCGATTTCGGGGGTGTTCGAGGCGATTTCATAAACCACGCAATTGGAGGCGGCTCCGGGGTGGCCAGGAATATTGGGATCGGGTGTTTTCCGTCTTCGGAGTTCAATTTCCGTGAGATTGATGAGCTTGGATTGTGACGATGGTTAATAGGTGCCTGCAGTGAGCAAGTTTTGCGCAATGCGCGTCTTGATGTATGTGTTCTGACTTTCAGCTTTAATGAGTTTTGCAGCATGCATTCCCAATCAGCACAAATTTTGCCAATCATTGGCCAATGGCTGGCAATGGTCCTTTGGCCAGTAGACAGACAGTGGCCAGCCGTTGACCGATGACTGGTCTTTCTTTGGCCACTGGCCAATGGCCACTGGCCATCAGCATCGGCCAAATATTGGCAATTTTATGGTTACTTTTTTTTGATTTGCCGATGCTTGGCAATTGCCGATGCTTGGCAAAACTCCGTGTTGCTTGGGTGACCGCTCCTGCTGTGAACGCGGGCGAGTGGTTGCTTAAGTTCTTGCCATCTTGTGATCTTAGGATGATGACTGCATGCTACCGCGCCTTCTGACGTCCGTATATAAAGGTAGTTCAGGTACCGTTTATGCTTTAGCTTGCGATGAGGATGGAGTTTGTGGAGAAACCACTTCGAAGGTAGGCCTAGCGTAGGTCTACTCACGAGTAGGCCCGAGGTTGCTGGGCGCCAGGGCGGCTGTGCCGACGCAAGCCGGAAGCGTTCCTGGCCGAAAGTAGGATGTGGGGCTGTTCCTTGGGTGATAATCTTCTCCGTTATGGTACTTTCGGGTCCCCACAGATGCCTGAAGTATGGTTTTGGAGGCAAATAGCGTGGAGCGCTCGACTAATGCTGCCGGTTGTTCGGAAGTAACTTCGTTTGAATCGTCAAGAAATACGTGAAAATTAATATGTATATATTGTTGGATAGAAGACGACGAGGGGCCGAGAGAGGATTGTCAAGCGCGTGCACTTGGCTCGGTTCAGTGGCTACTCAGAGCATTGCTCAATGTATGGCTGCGAATCATCCACGCCATTAAATCACTCTTTATCACCCTCACAATATATATATACACACGAAGGCCGGATTCCGGCCGAAACGTCGAAGAATAAATCGTCCGTTGTTGCTGCTTTCATCAAGGGTTTTTTTCTTCTCAGTTATATACCCACGCCTTCGGCCTCCCGCCACCATGCCCATTATATATATATATATATATATATATAGTGCTTTTTTCATATGTTTGCATTTATTGTTGCGATGGTTACCACCTATCTTATCTTACCCTTCAGTCCAATTTGCCTGAACTATCGCATAGCTGCTGCACGAGCCACGTGGCAAAATTTCGCCGAGACATTTGCGGGACGAGACTTTATATTTAGCACATATATGCTATTTCAATCAAGACCTTTCTAAATGCACTCGCGAAGGGTGTGATTACAGTGTGGTCTTTAGTGAGAATAAATTTAAAGCGTGACGTTTGGTTTAAAGCTTCCAGTAACTTTCCTAGTGTTCTTTGCACCACACATCTAGTACTAGAGCAATACGGGCACCTTGTGGCAATTTACTCATACAAATTAGCATCGAAGATTCTTTTTTGCCGCCACAAGTCGGTGTCAGGAATGGACGCTGTTAGTTTGAATTCCAGAGTGAAGAGTCCAGTTTTTAGAATGTTTCGTTTTGTACTGTTGGAACACTGTCGTTGGCGGTTGGAAGAAGACAAGAATGAGGTCAGTTTCGGCTGAGCGGCATGAGTCCTCTTCAAAATTATGAATCCCCAAAACATACATATTGTGTACTTTGTGCTCTCTGAATGCGCAGAGCAACTCATCTGCTTTCTGCGCAGGAGTTGCTGGGACGTCCCAACGGCGCCGAGCTCTAGCTTAGATTGAAACGATAGTGGGTAGACCTCCAAGCTAGATATCTCGAGGTCTACCCACTGTTTATTTTTCGGTGAGCCATATAAAGCTCGGCGTAGTGACATCATCGCAACCCCTGCACAAGAAGCAGACGAACGTGCGCTCCGCATAGTTTCACTTAAAATCAATATTTTTAAATAGGAAATAAAAATTCAGTGACTCGCGAATCTGATTTATTTTGGAGGTGGCCATGCCAAGTTAGCCGCACACCAACCAGAAAAACAAAGCCTAGCGCCGCAGTTATACTGCACATTATAAATAGGCCTCCGTGTTTTCCGAGTTTATTTTTTGTGAAATTCGGAGGGTGTTTTTTGGAGTTTATTTTTTAGCGAAAATTCGGTGTTCATCGGAGTTTATTTTTCGTAAATCCCCAATTTTGTTTAAGTTCGATGATTACTTTCGCAGTGTTTCCTATTAAAAATAATAAATAATAACCGGATGCAAACGTATGCCTAATAAAAAATAAAACGCGCTTGTATCAATTAAGGTTTTTTCAGTTGAATTTGGTGATGGTGTCATTGGCAATACTAATTTGTCCCACGACAGAAGTCGCGCTCAAGTGCTCCCGCGGCCGCGCGAGGTGGAGGGGTTAAGGATGTAATAGAGAGGTTTCAACTGCCCTTCTTCGTTATTTTATACAATCTATAGGTTCCATAGGTTTCACTGTTACCCCCAGAAACATACCCTCTCTTTTCTCTAAACCCCAAATGCCATTGCCCTAACTGGAAACCAAAAGGGTGGCTTTTGTCGTGACACGAATGCTACGATGACCTGTTTCCTTTTATTTATTCACCTTCCCACAGCGCCCGGGTGGCCCTACAGTGGGGGGGATTTTCATCAATGTGATACATTTAAGCAATACAAAGGAGCATAACAGAACTCGCACATGTATACCCAATACACGGGAAACAAAAAAGAAAACACTTCACACAATGCCTCAAAGAAAACGTCATTGTCCAAAATGTCAACAACCTCCGAAGGAAATTGATTTTATTCGCTAATAGATTTGAAGAAAAAAAAAAGAGTTAAACTGGCTTGTGTTAGATATATATTCACGTACCTTTCGTTCGTGATCGACACGATGAGAGATATAATGCGGGGGGAAAATGTAGAATTTTGCGCTGTATACCAATTCTGCAGTGATAAATGTTACGAAATAATTTTAGCCGTACTTTTTTCCTTCTTTTTTCAAGATATTCCCAGCCTAAGAATTCCTTCAGACTTGTCATGCTGAGTCGCCTGTTATAATCCCCGGAAACATATCTAGCCGCTAAGTTTTGAACTCTTTCAAGTTTATTTCTATCAACAGCAGTTGGTGGGTCCCAGACTGTACAGACGTACTCGAGAACAGACCTGGTGTAATCCTGAACCAATCTTGACGAGACAAGCCGTAAGACCCTCTTTTGACAACGGTCCGAGGCTTGAAAGATAATTATGGTGTTATTCTCCCAGGACCGTTATTCTGCGCTGCTCAAATCGTAAAAACAAACAAAAACAAACCAACATTTATTTTGTTGTGTCTGTGTGTGTGTGTGTGGGGGGGGGGGGGAGGGGAGGAGGGGGGGAAGCGGGCATGGGCACATAACAATTCGGAGTTTATTGGATAATTTGTCAATTCGAATTTATTGGATAAATTCGAATTGACAAAAATTCTACCAGGCGGGTGTTTTTCGGAGTTTTTCGGATTTATCCGAAAACACGGAGCCCCTAAATTATACAACGTCACACAAAAGACGCGGAGTTTCTCCGCAGACACGATAACAAATCTATCAGCGGACACGCCTCATGCATGTTTGTCGCATGTTCGCTTCATACACATATGTATCCTCCGAGTATGTCCGCAGACAGTTTCGTATGACCAATATGACAGACATACAAGAAAGAAGATAACACGCTTTATGCAGTGTCTGCTGACTATCTTTTGTATGATGTATTCGCAGTGTGAACGCGGCTTCAGGGACACGCGCTTCATGGAGGCCATTTTGTCGAGTTAGACAAACGAAATAAATTTGGCAATTGCTCGATATGAGTACATGACCAGCTGTGAACCTCACAGCAGACAGACAGGGGGAAGAGGATTGGGAGGGGGGGCTTGATCACACATGGAAAAGGCGCGCTTGATCATTCAAAGGTGTGCTTGATCACATCTGGCAACGCACGACCGAGATTGTGCACGTTAACCACGTTTTGGCTATACTGAAGCTGTTAAAACATAAAAAGCGACTGTCAAAATAAGAAGTGGAGGCGTACGTACCTGCAAGAAAGGAAGCAGGGTTCCACGTCACTCAACGGTCGACTATCTTGCGAGTGAGGCGGCCTTCTTGGATTTAGAATTTGGAGGTGTTCTGTACTCTGTTTCACCTCAAGTGTAAGCGTGGCAGGAGATACAATGGCGAGATAGGGGATTTGAGCGTCGCTGACAAGCACGCGCGCTCGTTCGGTTCCAGCACTGTTCAGGGAAAAATTCTCGCGCTTGTATCTTCGACCTCGCTTGTACTCAAAGTGAACGAAGTAAAAACCTTTCCGAAGGTTACAAAATCACAGCGCAGCGTGCGATCTTCACAGCTCAGCAGGTGCGTGTTCGTCACTTCAGGAAGCGAGGAAAGCAAGCGCCATACGCACGAACACTCAAGATGGCACCGGCCGCACCCTCTTTTTTAGAAAGGTCGATAGTTCGAGTGTTTGTTTGGTTTTCTTGTGGAACATTGGAATGTCGAATGTAATAACCCATAGCAGAAGTGAGGCGTTGTCAACGGGGTAGAGGTGCTTAGAGTGATAAACTGATATCCGGTTCACCAGGCAAAAGTGACCTTTATTAGGCTGCCGCCATGTTGTACAATTTTGACCACTTACACTTGACTGTACCAAATCCTGAGGCTTGTACGCAAAACGGAGCCGAGATTTGTATGCAATCGCTGTTAAAAAAACGTGATAAATTTTTTTTTTTACTACTGTTAGCCCCAGAGATTAGTGTCTAGCACCGCTAAAAACCAAAATAATGGAACCACGGCTGACGGCAACTAGCGGAGGCATTGCGAAGGTGCAGGAGTTTTCGTCGTAAAAGCACATTTAGAATTTAAACAAACAAAACATAACTTACTTCGTCGGTACTGTTATTAAAGGTCAATAGGCAATTATTTGTGCGTAGTACTTCGTTAACATCTAGACGTAAAACGGTAAAAAATGTGCAACATGGCGGCGGCCAATTGGGGGTCACTTTCAGCTGCCAGTTTATCGCTCTAAAGTCATTTACCTCATTGGGTGCTGTGTATCTTTTCAAATTAACTTTCAGTTGGTGGTCGACGCTTGGTCCTGTCAGTTGCCATTCTTTTAGAGCGCAGTCCTTAGGCGCCCGTTTCCAGCTTGAGCGGCGTCGCCGTCGGCTGACCGCGCGGTGCTTTATGGGACGCATGACGTCATTGGTGACGTCATCGTTACTGATGAAGTCATCAGTGACGTCCGCACGGTGCTTTATAAGACGCGCGGTTGACGTCATCAGCGACGTCACTGGCATCCGCATTGTCATCGTCATCGTCACTGATGACGTCACCAGTAATAATGACGTCATAAGGGACGTCACTGGTAACGTCACTGATGAAGTAATCAGCAACGATGACGATGACGTCATCGCGATGACGTTATCCTCACGTGACATCACAGGGGTCACGTAACCCCCGTGAGGTAACGTGGCCCCGGTGACGCAACATGACCCTCGTGAGATATTCAAACCTTTTTTGCGGAAAAAAAAATTTCTCTTGAGGAACGAAAATTACAAAGTCGCTGCTGGTATTACGCGCACGTCTTCGCGACTTGCGTGAAACCGACCCTTTAGATATTTATAAAAGAGAAACTGTTGTCGCCTGAGGTTTAATATTTTTTTGAGCAGAGATTGTACATAAAATAAAAGGAGGTAAACATGTATTATCGATTACAAATTAATTCAGAGCTTTATGTTTTCGAATCTTAAAAGGCTGGAAATTCCAATTTTTAACATAATTTGGACGTGTTTGTTTAATATTCGCATAAATTGTCATTGAAATTGAAAACGATAAACTTTCTAAAAAAATATGCACTGAAATGTTGACAGGTTACCGATTTTGCAATTATTGAAAAATCAGCTTAAAATGAAAGCCATCTTAATTTGTCTGCTGCCTTTCACAGTTCAAGGCTCATAATTTGCCCTATCATGCCCTTCGAAAATGCTTTGCAATATTTTTGTATTTTTGATTTTACAGAGAGCTAAATATACAGAATTGCCGTAACAGGAGTAGAGAAAGATAGGAAGTTGCCGATTTCAAACAAGGGCAAGAAAGGGGTCAAAAACTGTATGAAGTCTTGAAGACAAAGCACTGTGACAGGACTTTGTGAAAAATAAGAATTCATACAAAAGATTACAGGTAAGTTTGAAGCACAAGTCAACAATTTAAATACAAAGACCTGGATCAGCGAATTTCGGAGTTTACCCTTCGTAGGGAGGCTGGGCTGCTGACGACCAGGTTTAAATATTGATAAGAAATAAGACATGTTTAAAGTGATACAATTAAAACGAGTTTACTGAATCGAGATCCTGTGCGCACGTTCGGCGCTTGTCGCTTGCATTCTTTCCACCGGAAGCTTATCCGGACGCTCTCCTGGCACTATACGAGGAGAAAGATGTTTAACCCGTTTCGCCTGTAGCGATCACTGCTCGTTTCTTCTTTGTGGCACCGCGAAATCGCGACCTCGATCTGCTTTTCCCAGCCATAGGATACTTTATTTTAAAACATATATATTTTCTGCGTCTACTGTTTTTGCTACAAACCGGGTTGCGAAGTGCCGGACCGCGTACACTGCCACAAGTGACAGTGCTGAATTCCACGCGCAACAGAAATAGAGCCCCGCTCATTTTGCTGTCATGTCCCTGAACGGTTTTACGTCTCCTTTTTGGGAGGTGGATTAGTTTCACGTTCGGCAGTTTAGTGTTCAGTGGGTCAACCATCTCTGGCGCCGACTTGATCACCGACTTGGTGGGCGATCGGAAGCTGTACAACGTTGTCTGGTGCTTGACACGACCCCCGATTATATCGCAGGCACTCTTGCCATGTCCAGTTGCAAAAAAAAAAAAAAAAAAAAAAAATACACATCGCTGACGTGTACTTGTTACTCTGCAGCTCGCGTAGTTTGTACTTGTGCTTAAAGTGGCTTGCTGCAGCATTACTGACGTAGGTCGCATGAGCATGCCCAAATTGGATTTTGCGATTCTCCAAACTGTTGTCATATATCTCGATCGCTCCAGCCCATGGGCATTTTTGGGACGGTTGTACGAAAATGTATTAGGAATTTTTCCTTCAAAGCTACCGTCCACCTCTGTGCTGTCAATTTGTCTTTTCCTGACCACCGCGTAGCATTTTTACGCTTTTTAATAATAATGAAATTGGAAAGAACGGGTATGAGCACGCCCATTTATGGCAACCGCATTAGCGTCAATTTGTTCATATTTCTCGCTTTATAGCTTCAAAGCCACAATATTGCATTATCTTTTTGCAGACTCTTTGTACATATTGGGAACGTTAATTTCGGAGAGGTTCAAAATATTAAAGGTAACTTTTTTTTTTAAATCTTTTACAAAATAATTAATATTTAGTTAAATGCCCCTGTGTGAACAATTCTTGTAAATTTCTCCCGCGAACCGGGACAACACTATTTCATGCTAAGATGAACTATATACAGGCCAACACACTGGCGAAGTTTGATGACCTTAGTTTTCATATATACAAAGAAAAGATCCTCAATTAAGAACGTTATTCAGCAATATACTGAGTTTGCGATTTTGTTTCTGAAAATAACCCTAATATTCGGTAATTAATATTTTTTGTCAATTCTTACTATGCCTAATTTGTCAGTAAATATTTCTAGACCCGTAGCGAGAGCAGTTCTTTTGGAAGGAAGCCGCCCGAAATGCCAACATATCGCGCAATACTCAAAACGCGTACGTGACTGAGAGGGTGCTTACAAATTGATTTCGCCGAGGCAATATACCTACATACACACACACTCACACACACACATATATATATATATATATATTTTACAAAACAAGGATTGGTTTTATTTTGGGGGGGGGGGGAATGGAGCCGGCAAAATATTATTTTTTTTCATCAATATTAAAATTGGCCATTGGACATGATTGTTCGATCTTATCTGAGAACGCCAAACACTCGATTAGATTTATTGATTACTCGAGAGGAGAAGGTCATTACTTGACAAAGTGACCGTTACTTTTCCGATTATTTTAGATTTTCGAATCGGCAAGGGCTTTTTCTGCCGGTTTGAAAACGGGTATATCGTACTGCACATTGAATTATATTGATAATAATAGAAGAATAAAGCTTTTTTCCCCATTCAATACAGGAATGGAGGAGACAGGGGGAAAAGCTGTTTAACAGCTTGACGGAGCCCCCTGCCCCCTTACAGTTTCATATGACAGATTAACATACAAAGCAAGAGCAAAATATCAACATTGTATACAAAAATAGATTACAACCTATAGGAGAAAAGTAACATATTTAATTAAAAAAAGAAATCTTGCATTGTGACAAACATTATATCAACGGTTTTGTTTAAAAGCAAATTTAATTAAACTAGTTAGCATATATACTTTAGAGAGTGCATGAAATAGTTATTACGGCAAAGAGGCACAGCCAAACGTGCCGCCGGGCGAGTTAGATAGGAGGTATCATGCACCCTTAGTTTAGAAAGTTTGGCCAGAATATCCATGTTTCTTTTCTTTTTCTACCTTAAAGCGGACCATAAGTTTATACGTATGCTTATTGAATACACAAAATAAAGTATCTTTTTCAAACAAACCCTGGGTGCTTGAAATATAAGAAACATTCGCAATGAGACGGACAATTTTTTTAGATTTGAACTGGTGGTTGTGCCCCATACCAGGTGGCAGTAGTTGAAGTGAAATATAGAGTTTGATATATAAGTAGTTTAACTTTGTTTGGTAAAATAGAACGGTTTCGTGAGACTTATCTAATGACCCTGAACAATCTAGGAAGTATATAGCTTACACGGTCGGGCACAAGACAAATGCTGGTTAAAAATAACGCAAAGACTTTGAAAATTCTCCACTATCTCTATAACATTTGAATTTATTACGAGACTTTTCGTCATAAAAACACTTTTATTTTTGGTTCAAAAGATAATTGCTTTGGTTTTACTACTATTAAATTAAAGTCCGTTTTCTGATGTCCAATTTTGCAACCCCGTTAAAGTATCGTTTGCACAGTTGATAAGTTCTCCATTAGTCTCATTCGAAAATAAAAGAGTTGCAGCATCTGCGTATATAACAAATTTAGCAAGAGAATCTATGTTAGCAATATCGTTAATATAAATGTTAAATAGCAAAGGTCACAAAATACTCCCCTGTGGTACACCGGAGAAAAGAGACATTGTTTTAGATTAAAAACCATTTAAATAGACAAACTGCTTACGATTACTCAAATATGACTAAAGTAACATAAGTGCTTGTCCCCGAATTCCATAAACATTAAGGGTTTTGAGCAATAAATTATAGTTTAGATAATCGGATGCTTTCGTAAAATCTGTAATACGGCTAAAGCCCTGTGGTTTGCCTCGAAATTCTCTAAAATAAATTCTTATTGTTATAGCCATGCAAGATCTGTTGAACGATGCTTCATAAACCCAAATTGATCATTAGTAATTACACGATACTTCCTGAAAAAATTTGACAGACAAATGTGTATAAGTTTTTCTGAGCCCTTAGAAAAAAACGGCACGATAGAGATAGGTCTCTAATTATTTATGTCATTCTTGTCTCTATTTTTATAAAGTACAGACAGTCTAGCTTTTTGCATAAGTTGTAGAAACACCCCAGTTGAAAAACATCAATTAAAAATATAATTAAGGAATGGAGTGTTCGGTGGTAAAACATATTTCACCGGCCGAATCTGCCTTCCATCGGCATCACAACTATGGCTATTTTTATTTGGGCAGTAACTGGCAATAAAAAAATGGAATTCCTAGTTTTTAAAGTTATATTACCACATGCGGCATCTCTACAGTTAATTTGAGGCAAATCAACAAACCCGTCATTAATGTGTTTGCCAACGACCCGCCAGTTAATTTCTCCCCTGCAGAAATAACGCATTCATTCATTCATTCATTCATTCATTCATTCATTCATTCATTCATTCATTCATTCATTTGTTTATTTTCTGTGCTCATGAACAGCTTGACGCCTTGGTAATGATACAGAACAACATGTTCACAGGTTAGTTACAAAACTCTTAAAAGCTACGAAATTTGGGTTAAAATCATCAATAGCTGCTTCACTGAGGGTATTGTAGAAGTGTTGAGTACGGTTCATGGGACTGGTTGGGATGATGTGATTAACATGTAAAGTCGGAAAAACCTGCAAAACTCGACTCGGAACATAAATATTAATAGCAGATTTGAGATCTGGGCAATTCATTAATCCATGAAAACATTTATACAAGAAAACAAGATCGGCCACTCCGTCTGGAAATCAAAGTAGGGCATTTGCATCGTTCCCACAGTCTCACATCAGACTAATAAACAGTACGACCAATGTAACGGTCGTGAACAATTCGAAAAAAAAATCACTTTTGAACATTTTCAATTTTCTCTTGGCTCGTAGAACTAATGCAATTCCAGACTAGAGAGAAAGAACTCCAACTTGGTCCGCATTAACGAGAAATATAACCGGAGAATACAGGCTGACGTGGAGAACTCACGGGTGATTCTAGAAATTACTCCCAGCTTACGCAAAGACTCATTTATAAGTTTGTTAACATGCACAGTAAAGTACAACAAAGAGTTTATGTATACACCAAGATTACGCGTGCACTCAACTCTTCACAGAGGATCATTGCCAATTTGGCAACAAATATTATTTTTTCTACCTTTCTATACGAAGACAAAATAAAGGTTTTAGAAGGATTGAGCATTAGCATGTTCTGACGACACCAATTGCACACACGCCTAATATCCTCCATAAGTTTTGCACAGTCTTCCAAGGATAAGATCTGCCTAAACAACTTGGCATCATCTGCATATTTGAAGATGACTGAATGGCGAACCATTGAGCTCAAATCGTTAACAAAAACATTGAAAAAGATCGGCCCGAGTATGGAGCCTTGCGGCACACCCGCAGAAGAAACATAAGGCCGGGAGTGCTGTCCAAGATCACGAAAAAAATTTTGTCTATTAGACAAATAATCTAGAAACAAAAAACAAACGGACGTACTCACGCTGTGGGATTCTAGTTTGTGTGTAAGGAGCGAATGGTCTACCAGATCAAAACCCTTAGAAAGGGTAAAATATACAACGCCTACCTGTTCACGTTGACACACAGTAGGCGAAACAAAATTTAAAAAAAATACACCAGATTTTGTTTCAACATAAGTTCCACGCATAAAGCCGTGTTGTGAAGGGCTTAACTTATGCTTAAAAAAGTTTTAAATGCGCTCAAATAAAACTATTTTATAGATTTTAGCAAAGGGAGATATCAACGACACCGGCCTGTAATTTTTACATCATCTGTTCTGCCATTCTTATGTACTGGCACAGTAATAGAGTTCTTCCACAGGGAAGGAAATGTAAGGCTCTGCAACGTCAAGTTAAAAATATGCGTTAAGACCGGCGCAAATTTAAAGGAGCATTCTTTAACAATGAAGCTTGGAATGCCGTCAAATGCAACTGCGAACTTTGGCTTCAGTTTCCTTATACCAAGTTCAATATCAGTAATTTTAAAAGATAAAATTGACAGGTGATCACTAGCCTTATCACCGACGCTGTGCACAGGCAGTCCTGTTTGGCCGCAAAAATAAACCGAAGAAAAATAACTCGCGAATACATTTGATACATCTTCGGGCTCAGACAGCATATTATCAAACCAGTCAGCCATGTTCGCTACACGATGCTATACGATGGGACGTTTTGCCTTCTATAACTGAATTTAAGTTATTTTACATAAGGTCAAAACAGCCTACATGTTTCTAAAAGATTCATGATGATATTGCCCCCTTGCCTTTCTCAGAGCGTTTGTCAGTTTATTACGGTACAACTTAAAAGTCCCAAGGTCATTGGGATCTCTAGTTTTTGTGAACTTTCTATATAGCGCATTTTTAACATTTATATTTTCAAGTAGATCTACAGCTATCCGTGGTTTCCAAATGCGTTTCTTCACTTTGATTAGTTTGTAAGGAAAATTACTCTGATGAAGGTTTTTAAACCGCCCAAGAAAAAAATTGCACGCCCCATCAAATCGCTCTTTGAGAAAATATGATCCCAATTTTTATTTGCCACACATTCCGCGAACCTCTCCAAACCATCCGGCGTAACACACTGGACTTGCGCAGTCGTAATTGGAACTTTCTTCTTGATGTTATTAATTTTGACAGACATAAAAATCGGAAGATGATCGCTGAGGTAATAATTTATTATTCCAGATCTTATATGACTTTCATCGTAATTGTGTTTAAATCAATCAATCAATGTTTTTGAGGTGACATTAACTCTGGTTGGAGAGTTAATTATGCAACGAACCCACCATTTATAAGCATTAATTTTTCCCACTCCTTTTTTAAAACGGTATTACTTAAGATGTTCACATTAAAATCGCCACCGCATGTAATGTTCAGCTTATTTTCATTTGCGAAATCAGAAAGAGCGCCCAGAAAATTAAAAAAAAGGGGTCAAAGCGCCTGCAGGGGGTGGTAAATGACCGAAGCAAAGTCGTTCTTGAATCTCAATGATAAATCTTCGTAATATTCCGTGATAACGGTAAACGAAGGTAGACACTCGCAATCAATGCTTTCTTTAATCAAAACTGACACATGCACCCCTCGGGTTTTACGGCGATTGATAAAAAATACATTCGTAGAAAGGCAATTTGAAAGCATCTGGATGTTCCGTGTACCAGTTTTCAGAAAGTATAATAACCTCAAAATCAAAAACCTCAGCAAAAACCTCAGCAAAAAAAAAAAAACAAAAAACAAAAAAAAAACACTCAAATTGAACACTTTTATTTTTAGCTGATCGAATATTATTATGTAAACAGCGAGTTGATAAAGAAAACTCTTCTGAAATACAAGCCTCAAACTTAGAAGACAATACATATTCCGAGAGTGTCATATCAAAAAAAAAAAAAAAAAACAGAAATAAACGCAGAGAAAGGGTGCACCGCCAGTTGCTCAGCTCATATTGGGGAAGTCGTGTTCGCTCTTCACTGTTTTGGCAGGGTCACCGGCTCTCCTTCTGACAAAGATGTTACCATTTCGGTGCCAAACATATTAAAAATTATGTTCTCTTGCCCATTGTTTCGTAGACTACACGAGCACCTTATCTTGACCAGTAATATTTTCAGGAACATACTCGTTAGCTTTGGGGCGCTTAAGGTTGCGTCTTTTGTCCAGCCAGCGATCGCGAGTCTGTTGTTGCGCGAAGTGCAGAACTATCCCAGGGATCCTAAGTGTTTTAGAAGTAAGCCTGTGCATTGAAACAATTTCGCATGGGACAAGAGTCGGAACGTCTAACTTAGCAGCTACCTCATTAACCAGGGACGGCAAGTCTGGAACAGCAAGACAGCACCTCTGCAAGTTGTCCTTCCGTCCCGGCGTTCTCGATGTTTTCCACACGTTTTGTTAAACTTTTTATGTCTTTGTCATGCTGGCCAACACTCTTCTGCAGTTCATCATATTGGTCTAACATGTTTTGAACAAAAGTTTCAATAGCGGATACCGTTTTCTTCATACTCAACAAAGCTGTTCAGTTTCAGGTTTATTCTTGTAAGCAAGCTGGTCAAATCGATTTCGGCGTCTGTTTTAGCCTTCGCGGTTTGACTTTTTTTTTCGTGGCACTACATGTCTCGCACCACCAGGCTTTCTGAGATTTCGCATTTCTCGCTTTAAAGGTTGATTAAAATTGCACGAATTATAATCTTCTTATCGTTTCAATTTACTAATTTCCATCCTCCTGGCATACACTTGGTTATCGGGTTTCTTCAGGAAACTGATAGAAACATAAGGCGCAATTAAAAAAGAGTAGGTAAAATAGTAATGGTTAAAAAGTGATTTTAGTGCTTTAAAAATTGATAAGATAGCTCTTGTAATTACTTCCTGACAAATGTACTGAAATTAATACAAGATTACTACAAAAAAGTAATAAATTACAAGTAATTTGTCTACTTGGATTGAGCATCGTACAAGACTGGTGTGACATGACCTTTCGACACTTGGTACGCTGTATTGGCTTACAGAGCTCGTAACATTATCGACACAGCCCATCTTAATTGGAAACGAAGCATAGTGAAATCTAGATCAATAAATCAAATCGTTTTGTCGGCAGACTACCCACACTAAAGTACTACGCTGGGAAAGTACCACAGTGCAGCGCTATCAACCAAGCACAGCATGTACATTCTAGGCCGAATGCGCTTCAAATTTCAGTTTTCATAAACCATATCAACCACAACACTAAACAATTTTTTTTAATGAATGTTTTTTGGTATCTGGGAGATAATGCAACCAAGTACGGCCACTGTAGATGCAGAGCTCGAGTACAAGTCGTTGAGACAGAAACCTTCCAACGCTAATTGCAAGAGAGACCTGGTTAAGCGTTTATTGTTTCTCATTTAAAACAACTGCAAAAAAATATTTTGAGGATTTTTATTTACCAGTTTTCAAAATTTAATTGAGGGAAGTTAAAAATAAAGATCGAGGATGTCTGTTTTTTTTTTTTCATTGCCGCTTAAAAATTTCGAAATTTGGGATTTTTTCATACTTAGATAATTCCAGGCGCAATGTAAAAACAAAAACAAAAAAGCGATACAAGATTTAAAGACGTTTACAATCCCCTGTAACGCGGAATTAGAGCGCAGCTTTTGAGGAGGAGGAGGGGAAGGTACGGAGAGGAGGGTACATGCCTCTCCTTCTCATCCGTGCCCTCACCTCCTCCTCTCCTGCCCCCTCCCATTTAGCGGGAAATGTTTCCGCTATATTTAACGGGGAATTTTTTTCGCTAAATTTAGCAGGGATTTTTTTCCGCTAAATTTAGCAGGGATTTTTTCTGATAAATTTAGCGGGGAATCTTTTCCCCTAAATTTAGCGAAAACTTTTTCCGCTAAATTTAAGAGAGAATTTTTTCCGCAAAACTTAGTGGGGGCATTTTCTGCTAAATTTAGTGGGGAAATATACCGATAATGCAACGCTAGGTGTCGTCACTAGTGACGTCACTCCTGACCCTTGTGACGTCGTACGTGACGTCATGCGTGACGTCATTATGGGAAACGTCCCAGAATGCAACGCTCGGTGACGCCGACGCCCACGCTGCCCTAGCCGGAAACGGGTGCCTAAGAGCTGCGCTCTAAAACGCTTACACTAGTTGATCGCTAACTTTTTGTTAAAAGTAAACAAAGCATTATACACTCCGTGCAAAAGTTTAAGCTTGAGAACTTACTCGTGAGATGTGTCTAAAAATATCTAGAAAATGCCTAAATAGGAATTTAGGCATCTTTTATATTTTATTCGAAATATAAACTTTACTCAAATCACTTTAACTATATCATGCAGATCAGTTGATGTGCTTTCTGCCTAGAAATATCTACGTCGTAGAAAGTTGTATTTTATGTTTTTGTTCCTATTAAAATCTTTATATGAGGTAACAGAACATGTCCATACAACAAAATGGGCCTTACATTTGCAAAAAAAACTTCCTCGTTTTTGTAAAAAAAACAAAAACATTCGCGGGGTAGCCCTGACTGTTTTGCATTTGTAGCCAAATAAATTAATTTAAGCACGCTCAGCAGCGTCAGGAAACGGGTGCATGGAGAAACTATCACCATCTTTTTAGCCATGTTGGAACTGCCGCCCCGTCATTTAGGGCGTGTTGGAGTTGCGAATATGGGCATCGTTTATGCCATTCAAAAACATTACATTCTCAGGTGGGGTAAGAACACCTTCGAACGCAACCACATGCGATTTATATTGGCGCCGTTTTAAACAGTAGACCACTAGAGTTTAGTCGGCATCCCGATTGTCGCGATCTGTTAAAGCCACGTCATCAAATTAAGATTTGTTACGCTCAATAAAGGTGCTCTTAACAGTAATGGAAGAATATATGCAGGCGTACAATTTTCACTTTATACCAATAGGGACAACAAAATATTTATATTAATACTAAAATATGATTATTGTTTAGTTACCGAGCGAGAAAGCTTCTCAAATTTATAGTTCCGGGAAAACATTTGACGCTCGTGAATATTTTAAAATAAAACTTCTTTTCCTCCTGGTGTCATAGGCCTTTTCTGTGTTACCACCTTAAAACATTGCCCGTATTATATGTATTCTTTTCATAATTAACCTAACTGTTATTCGGCGATTCTCCCCCTAAATCTCGTTTACTTTATCTTCTCTCGCGTAATGCACTTCGGGGGAGGTGCCTTCGAGAAATAATCAACTGAAGTAAGTTAAACAGCCGTAAAATTAAAACAAAAAAAGAAAACACTTTAACAGATTTTTTTTTGTATATTCGAAGAATATTTGTTTTCAGATAAGAAACAGGGGTGCCACCAGTAATGCAGAATGCATCTCTGCGAGAAGATGAGGTGCACTATCGTGGCCTTTCTCAAACACTTGGACCATCAATCTGCGCCCTGTCCAATTGGCTCTTGCCATCCCATCCGTAAACGTCGTTAGCGGACCCTTCTCTGCGAATCCACGTCAACCAGGGGCCGTGCTAATCATCCCTGAATAAGAGCAGACGCTTTTCCGGGACCTGACAACACGTAGCTCACACTATTAAGTAGATATTATCGAGAAACTCACTTGGGTGCGTCTTTATCAGATTAAGGCCTGGCTTGATTAAGCCCGATGGAAAAACGTTGAGGAAAGTGACCCGCATAAGTATTGGTTGCTCTTGAACGATAGTAACGTTGTGACCTATACTCGTATCTGGCGAATCAGGGGAAGAACAGAATCCGACCTTTTTGCCCTTCTACATTACGCGAGTTTGATTTATAACCGAAAGAGATACTTTGTGGCGTTGAATTTCTCGACCACACAAGGTTCAGAAGCATATGTGATCATCCGTTCCCGTGCCAAACTTATGTTACTCTCCCTAGGGGCTCCGACAGTGTTTAACTCATCGCACTTGTATGACACGTAATTGATTGGCTAAAAGTCCGGCCTGTTCTTGAGCCAAATTGCGAACCTTAACTAAATCTGTAACTTATTAAAAACTAGACTCGATCATTGAGGTCACTCTACATTATATAACTGTAATGAAAAAAAGAAAGTGCATGCATTTTGCCGTAATTGATGGTCTCCTCACAAACATATATTTGTCTTTCCTTTTAGCCCATAGAGAGGGGTTTACTTATTGTGACAGTAAATCTTGGAGGGCGCTTAAGCAGGGGTCACACTGCTGAAACATCATACAAGACACAGTCAGCAAACATCAGTCACCGCGATATTCCTGGTTCGAATGCTGCGTGTTAAGTTTCTCCTTGAACTCGTTGCCATGCGGGATTCGAAGCGCGGAATTTCTCGTGACTTGCGTTTGAATCTGTTTGCAGACGGTCTTTCGTATTATGTATAGATAATGACAAGCATAGCGCCGCGACCGGTGCCCCATGTGTGCAAGCTTGCGAAGTGTGCGCGTGAGCGTAGGTTTGGCAAGCTTGCATTTGCACGGACTTGTCCGCATGAGCAGAGATATTGCGGCGGCCTGTCGCCCCACTTGCAGCGAGACGTTTCGGTGGCGCCCTCGTGACGTCATTACCTTGCGAACAACAAGTTCGATGGTGTTTGTAATTAGCATGGCGGAAGCTTGAAATCATAGCGTTCTTGAACCAACGCTGTCAACACCGTCAAAATTGAAGTCCTGACGTTAATCTTATTTTCGGGTATGAGAACTCATTTGCTGACGTCACAGTCAGCCACCGGCCAATCGCGGAAGGCCGACACCGCGACGCTTTTGATCGCGCACGTCGCCAATAAGCAGTGTCACCCAGGCTTTAAGTTTCGGCTTTGAGAGTGGAACGCGATAGCTAAACGTATAAACTCCCGCTCGTTCCCAAGCCTTTCAAGCCTCTCTGCGTTGGACAGTCATTAGCGTGTCAATGAGTTTGCATTCACGATCGACGTGAATGCAAACTGCTGTAACCATTTTATTTGATGTGGGGATCGAGAAGGCGATACCTCGAGCGCCAGTTGAGCCTCGTTTATAAAAAAAAAAAAAAAGGAAAATTACAATGTCTGCGCCCGTGCGTTGTGGCCACGGGCTGCCAGGCTCTCATTGCCGCTGAAGAACTTCCCACAACGATAATTCAAGTTACGCGTCATAGCGGCAAAATTTCTGCGGTTCATATGAAGAGTAAAAAGTTAAAAAAAAAGTTTTTTGTTCTTAGACACATAGTCATTGTAAAAACAAACAAAATCCTGTCGTTGATATTAAAAAAAAAAAAAAAAAAAACTTGTTTGAGGTAGCTTTTGCCAGCGAAAAATCGATAAAGTAATAAAAAGTTGCAAAGCGTACTCGTAATTCACGCCACCAAAAAAATATGGATGCCGGTTTTGCTTTTCTAAACTGAGGTATACTGTTTTACCCTGCGTAGCACATTTCATGTACGTATACTCCGGCTCATCTCAACGTGGACAATATCAGATGCGTGGGTTTGACACGCGGGCCTGTGTTCACGCGCTTCACACGCGGTTACAAGACCTTTTCAAGTGCGTTATTTTTTTATATATATCAACCCCTTACAAAAATTAACAATGAGTTTCAACTGAGCTTCTAATGTATTTTTATAGAATCTAATGAAACTCAACGTTAAATGAGTTTTATTATTACAAAATTAATATTTATTATTTTGAATTTACTAATTACACATTAAAATGAGTGCTATCATTACCCACTCAATATCTATTCTTTCGAATTTACTCATTACAGATTGAAGTGAGGTTTATCGTTACCCAATCAATATCATTTCTTTCGAGTTTACCCATTACACATTCAAATGAGTGTTATCATTAAGAACACAATATCCATTATTTTGAGTTTACTCATTACAAATTTCAATGAGTTTTACCATAACGGACTCAATATCGATTTTTTAGTTTACTCATAACAAATTCCAACGAGTTTTTCATTACCCAGTCAATATTCATTTTTTTAGTTTATATATGTACTGATTACTCATGCAAATGAGTATTATCATTAAGAATGAAATATCCGTTCTTTTGAGTTTATCCATAGACACTCCAGTGAGTTCTACCATAAGGCACCCAATAGACATCAGCTGATCCACAGCGGAAGAATTCGATAAAAGCAAAGGTGAAGATAATCATGAATGCAGATTGCCTGCTATTCAGAAGACATTTTCCTTAAATAAAGTCATGTTCGAAATTGCAATCTAATAACTTCTCACATTTATTAACCATTTATTAAACCTTCTATGAAATCAAAACATATTCAATTATTCCCATTCCCAACTAGCACACTGTCTCGGGAGATCAAAATGACACAGTGATAGAAATAATGGCTCAATATACAGCGTTTGCTCCCAAACTTCCCTACGCGCGCCATTCACTAAAATATAAATTACATCCTGCCACGACCTCCCCCCCCCCCCCCTCCATTCGCATTTGGCTAGACCACAAGTCCTACCATCTCAGTGCATAAGCAGTAACATATTGAAATTTACTCTCTAATTTAGTTTCTCAGGTAATAGAGGTAAATAACAGCTAACAAATTTAAAATCTTTGGAAAAAAAAAAAAAGAAACAAGCCAGCAGTTGTTTTGCGACACTCCGTTAGATCAGTCACGACACCTCTAGGGCTCACGCCCCACAGTTTCAGAAGCACTGCTGTTTAATATTACAAATACAGAGTGCTGCTTAGAACATTTTTCAAAACATTTGTAAGTAGCAACTGCTGACCTAATACCGCGCAAAAATTTAAACCAACTCTTGCACAATCTCACAGAAACATAATCCCAAGTTTGCACAGAATAAAAACCAGTAAAAACGAGACGTAATACACGCTAGGCTGATTAATTAACTCTGAGCTGTCAATTTGTTGTAATTCAATACACTTGAAAATAAAAGAGGAATCGGAATGTCAATGGGCATACCTTTTGGTCCCATAGGAGGTTGGACTACTCCCATAGGGACTTTATTGAAGCATTGGGAATTTTTGTCATCCAAAAGGAATGTTTTGTTGGCCAAACAGGAATGTTTAGGGCAATTGTGCATGTATATTTGATCAACAGGAACCAATTAGACGTATGTCTGGCAGAACGATGTAAATGCATATTTGACGTAACAATTAGGAATCGGATCAATGGGAACATGTTTCTGTACTCATGTAAAGTTGTTTTTGGACGAAGCTGATATATTTGTCAGACATCCAACCGAGGTAAAAATAGTCCCTTTCAAAAATACACCGGCGCATTTGATGCATGTGTTATGTAGCCTGGGCTGTGTGATGCAAATATCTGTTCCACGTCCAAAGGATGTGTTCACATTAGAATTCCAGCATGTATAAAAGTACATTAGTCAAATTAATTATGCGACAGTGTTACGCTTTTTTTTCAATACTTTCGGATGGCAAAAATGGTTTCAGCCCAGGTTACATAACACACCATCGTTGTGGATGAATGGGGTTATGAATATTCAAATAGTTTTGGAGCTAGAAATTAATGCTAGAATCAAAGACTCAGATACAGTCACAATTCAGAGGAAAATATCCTATTGCAATGCTTGCTTTTCTGAAGGAATTTTAGGACCATACTCTAAATAAAACTTGGCAGTATGGTGCGGTAAAATAATTTACTAATAAAATGCTGTAAGCTGGGTGTAAATTAAAAGTAATCACCACGAAAAAAAAAATCTTGAAGAAATCTACTTCCTACTGCATTGCACCCGAAACAAATAGCGCGTCGGCGATAGTTGTGATTTGCACAATTATTTTCTGTGCTTATAACAATAACTGTATTCACCCACTTTTATTCCTAAATTTCTAAAGACATTTTTGCGGCACCCCTCTATCGCGATTCGGTCAGTTTCGGTCTCGGTATTGTAAGGAACTCGTACTGGTTTCGGTTTCGTATTGTAAGGATCGAGCACTGGTTTCGGTTTCGTATTGTAAGGAGCGTCTTCGACGCTCCATCGCTAGTGTCACCAGACCAGTACTTTGTTTTTCTGACATGGTTGCGTTAGTCGTGCCTCGAGGCTCGAGTACGTTTGTGTCGCGGGATGGAAATGCCTTCAGACATGGAACTGTGCTAATTTAATCAAGTTTATCTATCTGTGAAGTTTCCTCTTGTGCTGGTTATGTTCAAGAAGAGCGCGGAAGACCGACGACGCAACGGAACGAGCAACTCAACGCAGTTGGTAAGCATGCTTCTTTGCTTGCATTGGATGCGTTCAGTAGCGGCTCCCTCAGCTCCGAACGGAGACACCCGAGTCGGAGTCCTCGGACCGCCTATAAACAAAAAAATGAACACAAAAAAAACAACAACAACCGCGGCTTCAAACCTGCTTCTACGCAATCTCCGCTTCCTCTCCTGTGCCAGGCGGTCTCCGAATAAACTAGAAGCAGAGGATGGCGAGCACGATCGCTTTTATTTGACGCCGGTATTGAAGAAGTCTTGACAACGTCGTTAAAGGAAAAGCGAGAAGCGATGCAACGCGATGGACCCTTTCGCTTGGCAGTGCCAAAGCAGGTACTGTTATATATAAAAAAAAAAAACGTTGTTAGCACACGCGAAATATAGAGCTCGGCGAATCTACGCCGCCGGTTGCGATACTTTTATACGGCCATACGTCTGTTCTGCCCTTCGTAACGAACTTCCTATAAAATTTGTTCGTATGCACACGGGAAGTTCGGCCGCGCTCGGCGATCAAGGTTTTGTCGGCCGAATCGAGCGTCAGCAAACGTGCACCCCGATTTAGCTACGCAAGCAAAACATCAATCGGGATCATGCTCTGCGTGAGTGTCCAACCGGCTACCAAATTCGCGTTCATACCCTTCCTTGCTCTGTTGAGCGCGGACACGACTATCGTCGATATTCACTGAGTTTCCGTGCAACGGCGATCAAGACACGGCGTCAAATGAACGTTTACGTTGTTTATTAGCATATTCAAACCGAACAAAATACGGTCCAATGAATTTTCCAAAAGAGCCTTACTTGAAAAAAAAATTCGAACGCGTTATTTGTCTTACTTTGAGCACTTTTCATTAACAAAAGCGAGCAAACCGCACACCCGCGACAGAACCGACGCAGTATATCCCGCCATTTGTTTTCTCTTTTAGCGCCGGAAACCGTCACCAGTTAGGAAATGACGCCATCTTTAGCTCCTTTGACTCTACCTGCACCGTCTCCAAACTCGGTGCTTCGGAGCTTGACTCCGAAGCCCCAGAGTTACGTGCACCGGGAGTGACTTTTGGCCGTCCAGCGGAAGGAGTCGTGACTCCTTGACTCCGGGGCCGCTACTGAACGCGCCCATTGTAGACGCGTTGAAGAAAAAGTGAACATTAGGGAGTTTTAGAATGAGTAAAGCTATTCGCACTCCGTAGTGCACTTCGGCCGGAAATGGCTATACGCACTACGCGAAGCTCGTAGAAACCGAATGCTTGCAACGAGTTTTCTAAGCGGTGGCATAGCATAGTGATTCCTCTTCCGGCAGCGATAGCAGACGGACGTCGCGTCATGCGCTCCGCAGGGGCGGTTACATCGGCCGTTTTTGGCCGTGGTACTTCTGCTGCAGATAACGCGGGGGAAGCTGTAAACGATTATCAGGTTATGCTGCCATCCCTGCCCGCTGGATACATCGCGACGAGCGCGGTGTTTTTACGCTGCGATGTAAAGAAACTCCCCTACCGCATACAGGACTTCAGACAAGAGCTGAAAAAACTGGACATCATGAAAGACTTGGCATCAGCAGGTGCGTACCAGATGAACCATGTGTTGATGTTGAGACTGCATTCCTCAGCTGCGAAGCAAAAGCTGGTGAACGCGAAAGAACTCGTGGTGAAGGGAGGGAGGTGCCTCGTGCTAGACCCGGTGAGCAATGAAGTCAAGCTAAAACTTCACTGGGTGCCATATGATGTGCCAAACTTCGAGGTGCAAAAGGAGCTGGAAAAGTTCGGGAAGGTTTCCAGTAAAACCAGGGAACGCTTCAGAGAACAAGGTTTTGAAAACGTCGAGTCAAACACCCGTCTCGTGCAAATGACTCTTCATGAGGGTATGACGGTCGACAAAATTCCCCACGAAGTGCGACTGGAGGGATGCAGAGTCCTGGTCCTGGTGCCAGGGAGAGCACCTCTGTGCCTGCGCTGCAGACGAACCGGGCACATCCGGCGAGAATGTCGCGTTCCCCGATGCACCGACTGCAACCGTTTTGGATATGCGATGGAGGAATGCGTGAAAACGTATGCTTCCATCGCTCGGGACCGCAAAGAGCAGGATGAGCCGGAGCTGTTCATGGACGCAACCGAGGCAGAGGAAGCTGTAGAGACCGCTGCACCGGAGGCGCCAGACGACACGCCAAAAAGGCCGGACACTGGAACGGGGAACGACGATGGAGCAGAGGCGTCCCACGACGGAACCTCCGCGTTCACAAAGCACCGGAATGACAACAATGACATCCGTGAATACCCTCACGCAAAAAAAGACTGCTTCGAAGGAAACCTCCATCTGTACAGCGGTCGACGGAGACCAGCGCCAGCAGTTCTATCCAAGCACCGGGCACCATGAGCCTATGAACGAGACCGGCCCGACAAGGGAAAGTCAGCTGGACCGACCTTCCGTCCCGGACGCGCCTGGCAAAGAGGAGCAAGGTTCAACGTCGTGGACAACTCAAAGACCTAAGAAACCTCGCTTTGTGTTCAAACCTCGGATGCCCCCAGACGATCGCAGTAAGAAAAACTCACAGTGAGTGACGCGAAGCGAATTGCGCATTAGAAGGTGCAACGGTTGTTGGCCCTTGCAGAGGGAAACGCTTGCCTATTAGTTTAAAAACAAACGCGTAAGACTATGTTTGTACGTAGTCAACTTTCCGAGGGAGAGGGGGCCGGTCAGGATGGTGACGATCGATGATGGTGTTCGCCCGATGGAAGTCCCCCGGGAAGTCGAATAAGAAAAAAAACCAAAAAAACTAAAAGTTGTACGATCCCGCTGGAGACATTACGACGTTGGTAGGTTTCCGGTGGCCAGTGTGGCCACGTTTATTTTCAAAACAAAACGACAAGTCAACGGTAATACCAAAACTTCCAAAATTAAAACACCATACTTTAGTTCCCAGTCTCAAGAGCAGAATTCCCCGAGAATCCTCTCGGCAGCCCTTTTCTAGCCTCGTAAAGGCCTCCTTTCCCTCCAGAGATGAACAAATCACTTCAAACTTCACCATTCCCACGTGGTACACTGTCGTCCAATGGTCGGCGAGCTGTCATCCTGGCGCTGCAACCGCCAAACCTAAATTCCTTGTAGAGTTGTTCTCTGCAAAGTTCCCAGTCTGACTGGCGCCAACCGCTAAGTTATTGCATCGGGCAAAAAGCGACAATTTTACACTAAGCGGCAAAATCCTCTATGTACAGACACATTCCGTTAAAAGCCGCAAGCCGCTCCGCACACGTGTTCTCCCCGCACCCCCTCTCGAACCCGAGACGTTTCTTAACGACCGGGGTCCGACTCTTCTCCACCGACCCCCGCGGCTGCTCGAAGCCGCCCGCGCGTGGGGGCGGAAGACGCCCAAAAATGCAGAGACAAACAAAGGCAGATAAAAAAAAAAGCACTGCCGACACAACTGTAGAAATTTAGACTTTTCTAAAACAAATCTTACTTATTTCTAACAAACTCCTGCGTTACTTAACACCTCCCCACCAAGAATGTTGCAAGTACACTTGCTGTTCGCGCAACATCTGTCCCCCTTTCCGAGACAGACGCGTAGCATACAAAAACAAAATAACAACAAAGGAGCTGTACCCCCCGTCAAAAAATACCCTGTTGGGCGACAGAGAAAAAAAAACACAAACAAACACAGTCCGCGGTGAGACCCAAACCCGTACGTTCCAGACTCCACCATGACCAAAATTTATACAAAAGCAGAAAAAAAATTAACGTTGGCTACAAGCAAAAAAATCCAAACGCGAACAGAAAAAAAAAGAAAGAAGGTTTGCTATATTTATACCTATACCCGAATCTGTTTCTCCATGCCTGCGCGTCTCCGTCGTCTCAAATGTCTCGCATGACCGAGGCAAAGGTGTTACCCCCGCACCCAGATACGCGGAGGCCCATTTGTTCCTGGAGTCCACGGCTCTATGCACTAATCCAGGGCAGTTCTGCTTAAGGTGCCCCAGCATCCCACACGAAAAGTACCCTTGCGGTCGAGTTTTCTCAACAATTCGCTCGTCGCCCCCAACTTCCGCAGGCCCACCCCGCATGTTCACCTGCGGCCCCTCGGCCGCCCTCTGGGGCTCCCAGTATCAATCGTGCTGACTCTCTTCGAATTTCTCAGCAAGTTCCGCTACTTCCTTTGGGCTTAGCCATTATTTGGTTTCATTCGGAAGTACGTAGGCCCCGACATCATCCGGCATGACATGCTTTAGCCGATCTCAAATGATCAGCTGCCTTAGATCATCTAGCGTCTCTACTTCGCGGCTCTCCATGTAGTAGCCGAACATGGTATTCAAATCGGTAGAGAACTGTGCCCACGACTCCTCCTCTTGTTTGCGTGCGACATGAAACCTCCGCTTATACTCATCCGGAGTCATCCTGAGCTCGTCGAGGATAATGTCTCGTAGCTCCTTGTACTGCAATACCCGTCCCTCTGCTCTGTTTGCCACAACGGCGCTCGCTTTCTCGTTTAGAAAGTGCGGGATGAGTGCCCCATGTATGTCTTGTGAAACCTCACAACTCGCCAACATTGTTTCAGCGCCTTTAAACCATGCAGGTACCAATGTGTCCGTCTCGGGCATTGGCGCCAGCACCGCACGTAGCTCCTTTGCATACCGTCCGACTCCCCCCGCGTACCCCGAGTGTTCTCTTCATGAAGCTGCCCCGTTATTTTGAGCTGTTCTAGTTTTATTTTCTCGAGTTATATCTTTAGTCTCATGAATTTTATCTCAGCCCTAAGGTCATTTGAATCTGTTGGCTGCCCTCCCTCACTGGCGCCAGCGTCTGGTTCCGAGTTGGCGCCACTGAGGGAAGAACCTGGGGTCTTCGATATAGCTTCTCTGGTCATGGTGAGCGTCGGAGAAAACGGGAATGGGACTCACCCACTGTTGTTTGGCAAAATCCAATTAGTTGCTCCTCCAGTCGCCGCCACCCACTTGCCGCAAGGTCCCCACTCGGCCTGGCGATCGTGCCCGTCGTCTGGAAGTCTCACCTCCTTCTTCGTTCACCGAAAAGAAGAAAAAAAACATCACACAAAAAAAGAAAAGGACGCACAATTTTCTGGCACCACAACGAAGTTCAGCACTGCAGCGACGATCTCGTCTCTCCTCTTGAGGCTTGCCCCGATATTCTGTCGCCACTCGCTGAAGATGCTTCGCCGGTCCGCAGGTGAAGCCACAGGTCGTCCTGTTCTCCGACGTAGATGACGCCCAGGACCACCTGTCAGCTGCCACCACTTCTTTTGGGTAACTGTACCCCCCCGGGCTTCTCGCGTAGATATTGCCACGGTCCTCACTCCGGCAGGAGCGAGCCTTGTCCGCAGTCCAGCAGAGGGCGGCTTCTTTGGGTAACTGTACCCTCTCGGCCTTCTCACGTAGATATTGCCACGGTCCTCACTCCGGCAGGAGCGACCCTTGTCCGCAGTCCAGCAGACGAGACCCTTGTCCGCAGTCCAGCAGACGCGAACCTTGTCCGCAATCCAGCAGACGAAACACTTGTCGCATAGAGCCCAGGTACGCTCCGCCTGCCTCCGTTGATGCCGTCGTTTTCGCTCACCGCCCGTCGCAGGAAGTCAGCAGGATCCTGTCGACTGCGCCAGTCAACTTTCCGAGGGAGAGGGGGCCGGTCAGGATGGTGACGACCGATGATGGTGTTCGCCCGATGGAAGTCCCCCGGGAAGTCGAATAAGAAAAAAAAAAAAACACGAAAAGTTGTTCGATCCCGCTGGACACATTACGACGTTGGTAGGTTTACGGTGGCCAGTGTGGTCACGTTTATTTTCAAAACAAAACGATAAGTCAACGGTAATACGTACCAAGACTTCCAAAATTAAAATCCCATACTTTAGTCCCCAGTCTCAAGAGCCGAATTCCCCCGAGAATCCTCTCGGCAGCCCTTTTCTAGCCTCGTAGAGGCCTCCTTTCCCTCCAGAGATGGACCAATCACTTCGAATTTCACCACTCCCACGTGGTACACTGTCGTCCAATGGTCGGCGAGCTGTCATCCTGACGCTGCAACCGCCAAACCTAAATTCGTTGTAGAGTTGTTCTCCGCAAATTTCCCCGTCTGACTGGCGCCAACCGCAAAGTTATTGCATCGGGCAAAAAGCGACAATTTTACACTAAGCGGCAATACCCTCTATATACAGGCACATTCGGTTAAAAGCCGCAAGCCGCTCCGCACATGTGTTCTCCCCGCACCCCCTCTCGAAACCCGAGACGTTTCTTAACGACGGGGGTCCAACTCTTCTCCACCGACCCCCGCGGCTGCTCGAAGCCGCCCGCGCGTGGGGGCGGAAGACGCCCAAAAATGCAGACACAAACATAGGCAGATAAAAAAAAAAAAACACTGCCGACACAACTGTAGAAAGATAGACTTTTCTCAAACAAATCTTACTTATTTCTAACAAAATCCTTCGTTACTTAACATACATCTTGAGCCTCACCGTTTTGCGACTTTAAATGTGCGTGGACTTAACTCGAAAAAGAAACAGTACCAACTGCAGCGTCTAGTATGGGAGCAAGAGCTAGATATTCTGGCATTGCAGGAAACAAAAATGGAAAACAGTGACCACATTGAACAAGCACTGAAACCTTTTCTTCGCTGCTACGAGGTTTGCGCAAGTCACTCTGTTGGAGCGTCTGCTGGATGTTTCTTATTTCTTAAAAAGTCCAAACAGCTCAACGTTTCCATCGTTATCACGGATGATCAAGGCAGACTCATCTGTGATTTGAAGTGTCTAAATCAAGGAGTGCGTGTAATATGTTTGTACGCCCCTAATAATGTCAGCGAAAGAGTCTTACTTTTTCAGTTTTTGGAGCAGTATCTACAGCGCGACAAGGTTATTGTGTTTTTGGGGGATTTTAATTGTGTATGTAGCGACGACGACGGGGTATGTGTCAAGAAACTTTTCGATCGGAGTGCTACAGTTTTGAATGACCTGATAAATGAATATAAATTAGAAGACGTAGCCCATCTCCAGAATTCGGGAAAAGAATTTCGTTTTACCCATTTCCAGCAGTTATCCCACGCGCGTTTGGATAGGATTTATGTTTCGGCAGAGATATGCAATGTCGTCTGAGATTATCACGTGAAACCGCTCTTTTTTAGCGATCACTCTCTTGTCACGGTTACGTTGGGGTGCGGAAAGAAGAGGGCACCGAATTTCAAATGGGAAGTATGGAAATTAAATATCAATTTGTTGAATGACGAGACTTTCTGTAAAGGAGTAAAATAAGCTCTTGAGGCGGTGCTCGCAGATAATACCATGAGTTGCATGGAAATGTGGGAATACGTTTAACAAGAAGTTAAATCGTGGGCTATTGAAAGGTCGTCTGTCTTAAAGTTCCACGCCAAAAACGGAGAGAGGATGATGAGAAAATATTTGTTTAACCTACTGCAGGACGAACGAAAACATCCCGGTCTGCATTACTCGGCGATTAAAGAAGCGAGAGCAAGACTTGACGGCTTTCACCAAGAACGCTATCGCGGTGCGATAGTCCGAGCAAGAGCACGCAAATTTCTTTTGGGGGAACAGCCCACTAGCCACGCCTTGGCGGATGAAAGGAAGTACGCTTTAGATAAAGAAATCACCGCCGTTGAGCATCAAGGTGTTATCAGCACTGATAAAGACATAATTGAACTCGCTTTCGTCAAGTATTACGAGCAGCTTTTTGGAGGCCAGGATATGCCGACGAGTATGACAGATATTAGGACGATGCTTCTGGAAGCGCCCGAGTTATCAAACGAGGAAAAAGATTGGCTCGAGGAACTTATCACTTTGAGTGAAGTAGAAAGCGCGATTGACGGCTTAGCGTCACACAAGACACCTGGCCCGGATGGTCTTGGAGGAGAGTTTTACCAGAAATTTAGGAACGACCTGTCTCCGTTTCTCCTCGGGGTAGTACGTGAGTAGTATGATTTTCAAACTTTGCCTCCATCGTTCGTTCGGTCACATACAGTGCTAATTCCCAAATCCGATGATATAAGTGTGCGCCTGCGTGAAACTGGTTATAGACCTATAGCCCTTTCTAATGTTGACTATAAAATTTTTGCCACAATTCTAGCTAGACGAATTCAGCATGTGATTTACGGGCTGGTCGGAACACACCAGACCTGTGGAATTAAAGGCAGGTCTATCCAGACAAACATTCACGTGGCGCGGACTATTTTGGAAAGCTCTTCAGCTGAAAGAAGTTCAATTGCAATGCTGCAAATTGATTTAGCAAAGGCATTTGACAAGGTGTGCCACGACGTTCTTTGGGAGATTTTGTACCGGGCTAATGTGGGAAAGATTATAATCGAAGGTGTTAAAATGGCTTATAAGGGGTGCACGACGAAACGAATTATAAACAATTCACTGTCTCCCGCTATAAATGTTTTTTCCTCGGTACGCTAGGGCTGCCCAATGTCGCCTTTGTTGTTTTCTCTTTATTTGGAACCATTGTGTTTAAGTATTATTCGGTCGAAACAAGTTCAAGGTTTTCGGATGGGTGACGTAGAAACTAAGGCGCTAACGTATGCAGATGACATTGCTGTGTTCTGTAGTAACAAAGAGAGTGTGGCTAGTAATTTAGAACTGTGTAGACAATTTTGCAAAGCAACCGGTGCCGTTGTTAATGTTGACAAATGTAATGGTACCTGGTACGGTGAGTGGGATACCATGCCTCAATATTTCAGAGGTGGTAAATGGAGCTGCGTTCCGAGCAAGTACCTTGGAACCCCGCTACAATATATGCAAACTAATTCAGAATATTAGGCGGACGTTGTTGAGGATTTAAGAGAGCGGGCAACCAAATGGTGTGGCCGTGACATGTCGATATTTGCTAGGGCCACTGTCTGCAATGTTTTTCTAATCGCCAAGTTATGGTATGTACTACAAGTCCTACACTGTGCACGAACTAGTATACAAAGAATGCATAGAGTGTTTGCTATTTTCATATGGAAAAGCACGGGGGAACCAATGAGACGCGATAACCTCTTTCGTCCAATGTCAAAAGGAGGACTCGGTTTGTCCCACCTATTTGTCCGCCATATTAATTCTTCGAGGTGCTTATAAGTCATAGCTTCTCTATGTTCGAATTTGGTAAACTTCATAAGCGACAACATCTGCTCACTTATTTTTGGTAGACCTTCTCAAAAGCCAAAATAACAGACTGCAATGCGGAGGCAAAAACAGTGAGAGATTGATTCTCACAGACTCGGGGGCAAAATATACGTTTGCACCGTGGTGCCCCTGACAATGCTATTAGCGCCATTTATTAAACTATCAAGGTAGTGTGTAAATCAAGTGCCTGGGTGAGCAAACATGTTGGAATTTTAAATGTGGCTTTTTGCATTTAAGGCTTGTTCATACATACAGTGCAGCGCTAACTCAGCCCTGTTAAGGGAGCGAGTCACTGATCCTTGTATCGTGTGTTCTAGTAGCCTCCTTTCATACAAAGGACTGAAGTCCCGGTTTTAATACTGACTCAACGCTGAGGTAGTGCTGCTATGTGAGCAGGATACCTTGCTTGGACATTAGAGTTTAGATAAGCAGATCAATGTGTAACTGTGCATCTTTTTTCTTTATAGGTTACCAGTGCTCCCGTGGACACGAAGGCAGTGTGCCATATACTCTAATTTCGCATTTTTAATAAACTAGTCATTACTCCTTCCCACGGTTTTATGCAGTCATTTTTTGAACCCCGCATGCGTATGTAGGCATACATATAAGTGACACTTGCACTCACTTTCCCCTTCCCTCAAAACCGCGGTTACACCCGGACCACATGTCATGCAACCTATTGCCGTCTTCCCTCTTGGAGCTCTCTATCTAGAAACCCATGCTAGGAGTATAATTTCTAATACATTTCATCTGAAAATCCAGATACACTGCTTTGAGTCTCTGTTGAAAATCTAATGTTTTTTTCTACCGCGTTGCAATTGAGGTTTTGACGTGCCATCTCATTAGGTATATTCCTACCGTGTTGCAATTAAGGTTTTCATGTGCCATTTCATTAGGTATATTCCGGCTCGTCGGAATATACCTAATGAGATGGCACGTCAATACCTCAATTGCAACGCGGAAGAAAAAAATATGTGATCTTCAACAGAGACTCAAAGCAGTGTGTGTGGACTTTCAAATGCAATGTGTTTAGAGTTTCAAACGCAATGTATTAGAAATTCTTATGAGGTGGCACGGCAAAACCTTAATTGAAACGCGGTGGCCAATAGTTTTCGTAAACTCCTTAGGGACTCGTTACAAAAAATCAATTGTTTTTCAACACAGACTCGAAACGGTGTCAATAGACTTTCAAATTATATTTATATGGAATAGGTTTGAAACTTTCCTTATAATTAGGGAGCGCAGAGTTTGTGTTGAAAAATGTCAAATCACTGTTTTCTCTCTCATCTTTTTTTTATTTTTTGCGCCATCTGTTATTATTTATTTTCTTTATTTTTTACAGAGAAATGATTGTTACCCCCTTCGGCTCTGATGCAAAAAAAGCCAACAAACGGATGGATTCCCCGGTAGAGGGTTCTGTCGCGGGTGGAAAAGGCCAGACGAGCATAAACTGAAAATAAAGGTTTAATCGGCGAACTTGTGGCAGGTGCAAAAAGAAAATAATGAGGGTCGAAACAGCAGCAGTAAACTTCGCGCCTTCGGCGTGTCAGCTGGCTAAAGCGGGAGTAAGTGTGTCGGCAGGGTCGCGTTCAGCTTCTGATCTACAACACTCGGTATCTCGAGTATTCGACCTAGAATGTTCGGGAGTGAGGTAGGGCAAGACCGACTCGTCAAGGTCATTTTGGCCTCCTTATTTTTTACACTCAAGGTAAAGTAAGCCCGAATCTTTTAGTGGTACGGAGAAGCGTTCTCTTTCTGTCGTGCAGGTGGCAGTTCGATTGCCAACTGCGGTACCCGCAATCTGACGGAGGCTTATTGCGGAGGAGGTGCCGTGTGACTGAGCTTCCGGTTGCACGTGAAAATATCACCAGATGGTCGACATTAATCCTCACTTCTTTGCCGGGGCTTGCGGATGCCCTTTGTTGGTTTAGCACGTAAAGATCAGGGAGTCGAACCGGTCGTTATTCCGGTTCGTGTTCCGGCACAGTAGCTTTGCATTTTGTTCCGGTGCGGTTTTGGTACAGTGATAAATTTGAAATAATGGCTCAGTTTCCGGTTCTACCAAGCGCGAACCGGTTCAACTCGGCTCCTACAAAGAAAAATGCTCAGATCAAAGTCGTGAAGAAAAAAACAATTGTGTTCACCATGGCGTCGCCTGCATTAAAAGAAATTGTCAACAGAAGCCTTGCTGCGGAAACTAGGACAGCAAAACAATATTGATTTTGTATCACAAAAACCGTTCTACGCAAATTAAGTGGTCATACAGGCGCTCAGAAACAGTATCAAAGTTAGTAGCCAGATATGAAATCAATCAGCCGGCACGCACACTGACACCGAGACAATAGCGCGCATCGTACTCGCTAACTACCCACCCCGCGCGCCCGAACGCCTCGCTCGACCGACTGAGTTTCAGAGGAGGAAGACAGTGAAGGGCGGTCTCAACTCGATGAAGACAAAAAAGAAGATAAAAGAAATCGAGCCATTCCACTCGGTGAAGGTGGTTGACCAGCGAAGCTGTTTAGCAAACGGCACAGACGTGACGCACAATTTTGAACAAAGGTACGAACACATTTATTGTCTTGATTGGTGGTCATGTGACGAAAGGTATACGCACACACATTTATTGTTGTCTTGATCGGTGATCATTATTTGTCTTAATAGGTGAGTCATTATTGGTCTTGATCGGTGGATCATTTTGTCGTGCCGGTGATCCACGCGAATATGCATTCCCGTGGACGACTATTGCCGCCCCGACGAGCCGGGCGAAACTAGACACGCGCGACGGAACTACAACCCAGCGTAAAGTAGACACCCGCGAGGAGACCACCACCCCTGGTGAGTGGAAGGAAAGGAAACTAGGCACGCAAGCGCTTGGAACGACGACAAAGAAAGGGCGGTGCAAACATGGCCGACGCGGGTCGCACAGCGGCAAATCTTTAAGAAACCTTTATTATCTACCTGAGAGTCTGCTGATCTTGAAAGTGGTGCCTATTCATAACTAATCTACTGAAAATGCATATCCAAGTGATGAGGCGTATAAGCTTTTGCATAGAATAAAGCGATTTTGTATCAAATTCGGGATCTGAGTTTTTATTGACGCACATGAAAACTTCACGGAACCCTAGCCATAGACAGCTTCGCTGTAAACGATGGGCGACATGCTGCTCTCGAAAAATGCACGAAACAATTTATTCAAGCAGCTTCCAGGGCTCTGAGCTACTCAGGGCAATAGACCGATCTCACCAAGCGTTCAACGCATGCCTGACGCCACCATAGCTTTAGTTCACAGGAGGCAGACTAACTGCATATGACTGCAATGCATGCGAGGGCTCGTGCCGTCTTGTGCTCCACGCGCGCAGAGCTCTAGCGGCGTTGTCAAACATCCAGAAAGACGAAAGTTCCCTGGATGCATTGCGGCAGTGGTGACGTAGTCAAACTGGCTGCTGAGGCGGGTCTATTGAAATCCCGGCGACCGGTGCCAAAGTGACGGTCGGGCTAGCCGCGGCTTCGCCCCTTGGCGCCTTCAGATTTTGCCACCGCGGAACAAGCCGATAGCCATCGACTTTTTATTTTTATTTTGATGTTTATATTTGATTTAGTTTTTTTTCTTGGGAAATGTTGTTAAAACAGCAAGAAAAGAAGAGCACACATGCACATGACACATACAAAGAATAGCTCTTTAGCCTCTTGGTATATAGTTAGGTATAAATAAAGAAGTATACGCCACCGCGCCGACACGCCGACGCCAAGTCGTACTGCACACAGACGTGAAATGTTTATGTTTGCTTCATTATCATCGATATGCATCCTTGCTGCCGCCATTTGTTGAGTCGAAGCTGCGCCGCTGTGCCCCCGTCAAAAAGATTTAATTGACTTCGCCCCGCCACCCGCAGGAATGTTTTTTTATTAATGTTTTTTACACCAACCCGTTTTCCAATGAACCGCAACATGAGATTACGGTTACGTTCCGGTTCGGGTTTCATATTCTAAACTTAATTTCGGTTGCGGTTTTGTTCCAGTTCGTTCAACATGACGACTTTACACCGATTTTCGCTTCGAGTTCGGCTTCGGTTGGACACCCTGACTAATACCCCAAATTTTTGGCCGTGAAAATTATCACATTTACGAGAGGGAGCCCTGTCTTTCAACTATATGTGTAACCCAGAAAAAAAAAGAAAAACGTTTGGCTGCGAGGGTCACGCGAATGGTTTACTCTAAAATTTGCACGTGAGTGTGTCTTCCAACAGGACGCTATGAGGGCGCATTACTTTACTCTATAAAGCAATCTAAGAGAATAGCAAGATCCAGAATTATTTTTACTCCCCGCCGTAAAAATAAAGCCTGCAGTAGGACACTGTGTAGCGTGAAGCGTCACGTGGGGTGTTTCGTCGTTGACATCATTTCTAAGTCGTAACCTATTTTCGAACTCGCTTATCGCCGATCTCTCTCCGTACAATGTCGTAGATTGCTCTACCGGCCTTTTCGAGTCATCTACGAAAAAATAGACAAAAGGGTTTATTTTCGGCTGTCTAACTAACAACAATGACCATGCGCACCTATGATGTATCTCACAATTTCCATTTGTATTAAAGGCAAACGGCGGTGCTTTCCTAATCATAGCTCGAAAAGCACACTGCGTGGAGATTTTATGGCATCTTATTATCGCTGAGCTACCGATGAGATTGTGGCATTATTTAACCAATAAGAAAGCTGAACAGCACCTCAGCGGCATTTGCGACGCTTTATTCGAAATGACACTTAACTCAAGCTCGCCACAATACATTTTTTTATTTTTTATTTATTTTCTGGCGGGAGTTAGGTTGTGTTGGTGGCAGCCATCCAGTGCAACTTTAATCTGTGCCGTTGAGTTGGGCATATCTCCGTGTGCCCCGGCCTCTGAACTCACGTGTCGCATCTGATTACGTGATCACGGAGAAGCAAGAGCAACCTTCATTTTCCAATTTCCTTTCGTCGTTTCCTGTGATCGTGAGGCGCGTTGCTTCATGCCTCCAATTTTAACACAATTATTGATAAGAAACTAGGCAGTTTTTATGTTTCTAGTTACGTGGCAGACACAATTTCTGCCGCGTAACTCAATAATAGAATGAACATCTGGTAATTCGGTGATTTACCCTGTGACGTACGTAAAAAGCGTATTTCTTCGTTTTATCTTGGCGCTCCCACAAATGTGCCATTAGCCCCTCTCCCCTCTACTCAGCATGTGGACGCCCTCGGATTAACGTCCCCGATTAGTTTCACCGGCGGCCGCCAGTCTAGGGTCCCGAAAAGAAGGTACGAACATCGCGCGCTTCGGGTAAGTATGATTGCCACTATGCCTACTTTCCTGCAGAGCTCGCAGGGCTTTAACCACTGACGGAAAATACACCAGGTAGATTTGGAACTATCCGAAACCGCTGCATGCACGCTCGTTTAGAGCAGCTAATGTTAGCTCGCGTTTTCCTGTGCAAAAAGTGCTCCATAACCGCTCCGGAATACATTTGACCCATCTAGGACGCAAGGAATAAAGTTTCGTTAGCCCAACAGCGGAATCAAGATGCTTGTCTTTGTATACACGAAAGGCCTCTCGGATTGAGCGTGTCAGGAAGTGCTTTGGCACGAACGTTTTCTCCCCGTCGAGCATGACAGAGATCACGTCCTTCTCTAGTTGGGACCTTGGCGCGAACATTGTAGCTCGTTTTTTGTGAAGTATTCTAGGGCAGCAGGCAGGTTTTTGGGCTCACCTTGCACCTCGTGTAGAAATCCGGCTCATACCACACGCCATGCTTTTCCTTACCTAAAACGTAAACACTTTCGCCATGTTAACCTTTCCTAGGTTAACATGGTGACAGTGTTTACGCTGTATTGTATTTAGGCGGGGCTCGAGTATATAATGGGTTCTGCTCTCTGTCGGTGTGCCTCTTTGTGTCTGATATTATCGCCCACGAAGCCAGCGAGCGGGATGGCGACAGGCACGACCGTGCTCAGTAAACAGGCATCGGCGGCCATATTTTGCTGGTTGAAGTGAACCCACTCTTCTTTGACAGAGAGCGGGGAAATGCGAAAAAAGATTATATGGCCGTTTTGCCAGAACTAGCGTCGAGTGTCGCCTGCTACTTCTGTCAACTATTGCGCCATAATCGTGATCTTCAGGAGGAAATGATTGTTGCTAGTCACAGAACACAATCAGGCAGACAAGAACGCTTGAATATGTTTTTATTCTAGATATAAGTCAGGGATATATATAAGAGAGAGAGAGAGGGAGAGATGAAGATAGAGGGTAAGAGAGAGAGGCATATAGTGGTCTTAGAAAAATAAAGTAAACAAAGATCCCAGTGGCCGATGGCTCCTGGATCTTTTCTCGGATCACTAGTTCGTAATATGATCGCTGTTTGTGCACAGTAGTTGCTCCTCAATTTTAGTGTGTGAACGATTTCTATAGTTATCAGTGGCCTCATATGAATAAAAATATATAAAATATTTGTGTTAGTTTCAGGAAACTGGAACTCAGAGTCACTTCTTGTATAGGGCACTGCAAAGTGTTGACTTTGAAAAAGGACCCTACTTTGGGGAGTCGTTTCTTATTTCTCAATAAAATAATGCAACATGTTTTAAAAGAAATTAATGCCGAAAGAGAGAATAACAGGGTACCCAAATTTAAGAAAAAATCTAAGGTGGTGTTTTTTTTTTATTCGCTTCGGAATGGTTTGTTGTTTGATTTTTTCGTAATGTTTGCCTAAATATATCCTGACTATCGAACCATTCAAATGACGCATTAAACTTTTTTTAAATATTATCTATATATAAATAGAATACTATCTGCAAATTATATAATAATGACTAAATTATTTCATGAGATACAGGACTCCAAATTTCGGCACTTGTCGTTCGAGCAGGCATGTGTGGCAATTTTTAGAAAAATAAATCAAATTTAAATAAATATAATGCTTCATATTACAAGCAAGCTGTGCCCACAGTTTGCGCCCAAAAAGTCTTAAAATTCTTCTAAAGTTATCGTTTTAGTTATTCACTCTCAAACGTGCCGCCTCCATCCGTGCGCGTTAATGCAACTGTCCATCTCTCCCCAAATATATTTTCTAGTCAAAACTAAGTTGTCCAAACTAAGGGAGGGGGGGGGGGGGGGGGGGAGGAGGGGCGTCGCTCCGGGGGAAGAGGAGGGAGGGGGTTGTTTTTACAAAAAAATAAAAATGAAATAAAACAAAGCACATTAAAGGAAGACATTTTCAGGTTTTGATGAAATGGCAAATTTTAGATCAACAAAAGTAACGTATACTCCATTCACCCTTAAGCGGAGAATGCGGTGGGAGCTACGTCTTCGTCAGAGCTATCAGGCTAGTATCAGCCGCTCCCCTTTTTCACCTGACCCGGCTCTCCGCGCATGAGTATGGCCGGGAGCGTGATGACGAGGCACAAGAGGGGCGTATAACCGGTCTACCGGGGATGTAGCATCCACTGCAGTGTCAGCTCAAAGGTGAGCAAAGTATACATAGTTCCAACGAGGTAGAGGGGCTTATGCCCAATTCACACGGCAGCGTAGCTTAGGTCCCTTAGCTGAAGGTACCTTAGCTTAGGTCCCTTAGCTGAAGGTACCTGTTGTAAACGGCGTTCATGATCACACGATAAATCAACGGAGCACTTTAAGTTGATGTCGATGGCATTCCTACTAAACCGCGAGAGGAGCGCGTGATAGACAATTATTCCTCGAAATTGGTTTGACGCGCAGTTTTTGATTATTGTATGTGAAATATCACACTTAAATCCTAAATATTATTTGTGTTTGCTTTTGCGGCACTTTATTTTTTCTCTAAGGGCGTACCTAAATGACTCTTGCTTTTAAACGTCGGACCCGTCTGGCCACTCTGGCCCTAAATCATCTGTGTTTACGAGCTTCCATTGCGAGGTAGGCGACCCTTTTCTGTTTAGCAGCTCCATTTTCCCGCAAAGTTCTCAATGAAGTAGCTAAATAGTCCCGGCAGGAAACAACCATGTCGGAGTCTCACGGTTACGCCAATCCCGCCATCGAAAGGGAGGGACGACGACGAGAATAAAAGGTCCTGGGCGGGAGAGTCGGACGGCTTGTCTACAACCTCGAAAAAGAGCTCGCAGTGGTCCACCGCGTTAGGTTTCGTAGCATATATTCTTTTCCACTTGTCCGGTGCAACTGCTATATTCTGTTTCACCTTATAATGTACCGCAGAAAAGGCTACAAGCGCGAGCTCCTTGTTCTAGGGCACATCTCGGCGCCACGAGCTCTCGTGCGTTAAGAGCAGCTCTGCGGTACAACATAAGGTGAAACGGAGTATAGCTGGACTATGCGTTCCTCGTTAATCTATTAGCGGCGAGAGGTTTCGGTGGCGCTCTCGTTTGGTTACCTTTTGTGACGTCATCATAAGCTTGTGAAAAACAAGTTCATTGGTGTTTGTAATGAGCAGGTGGAAGCCTGAAATCATAGCGCTCTCAAAGCAACACTGCCTACACCGTCGAAATCGAAGTTCTTACATACCTCTTATTTCCGTCGATGAGACATCCTTTGATGACGTCATTGTCAGCATTCGGCCAACTGTGGTGGGCCGACCACGTCGACGCTTTCGATCGCTCACGTGGCCAATAGAGAGTATTCACTGGCGGCCATATCTGTGTGCGCGGCTGCTGAGCGCGGGCCGACGGCGAGCTTCCGCAATTCTTTTACCATGTGCATTCCACACCATCAAGATTGCCGGTCTTAGCAGCCTATTAATGTGAGCTCCTTCTAAACATGCGCTCTAAACATCGCCCTCAAATATGGCGTCCAGAGAATACATGGACGGGCGCTTTGCCGAGCGGCGGGTGCGTGCCCGCGCCTTAGGCACGGGGTTGGCTAGCTTGAAAGCCTGTATATACTGTACATAGCGCGTTTTCGAATTTTGGCTTTCTTCTGGGCATGACACCACTGTTGTAAATAAAATTTTCTAAACAGACCCTATTCATCACATCTGTGTTCTCAATCGTTGCATAATTTGTTTATACAGGGTGTCACAAAAGAAAATTTACACGGTCTTTTTTACCGCAAAAATAAACTGGGCATCGCCGAACGCTCATTCTCCGCCCAAAGGTAGCGCTAGAGGTCACAACCAGATGCCAAAGTTTCAGCCCGATCCGAGAACTTAATCAAAAGTTATAAGTGATTTTCTGAAAATTTCAATGGGAAAATGGCGGTCGACCGAGTTTTCAAACACATGGGGCTCTATGGCACCAGAAACCGAAAACGGGCAAAATTGGGCTCCATTTTCCCATTGAGATTTTCAGAAAATCACTTATAACTTTTGATTAAGTTATCGGATCGGGCTGAAACTTTGGCATCTGGTTGTGACCTCTAGCTCTACCTTTGGGCGGAGAATGAGCGTTCGGCGATGCCTAGTTTATTTTTGAGGTAAAAAAGACCGTGTAAATTTTCTTTTGTGACACCCTGTATATTAAATTTGTTATAATGCATTAAACAAGATATATTTATGTATCTGTGATATTTATTTTGAGTTAGTGGGTCCGAGCACGGCCACTCGATCCCCCCTGTTGGTGCGGCCTGCCGATGTCTTTCCGAAAACGAAAAAAAGTGCGTGAGAGGAGAACTTCTCCCATTTTCCGTGGGGGCGCTGCACATCGGTGAGCGGCCTTGTGAGCTGAAATCTATACTTTGTTTCCCCTTATGTTGTACCACAGGAAAGGCTGTAAGCGCGAGCTCCTTGATCTGGGGCAGATCTCGGCGGCACAAGCTCTCGTGCAATAAGGGCAGCTGTCAACGCTATGAGCTCGCGCTTCCAGCCTTCGCTGCGGTACAACATGAGGTGAACGGAGTATAGAGAAGGCGCCCAACGCGCTCTTGCTCCGCTAGATGAAATATCTGCCTGTCATTGGCTTCCCCGATACCGAGGCGCTGCCGCGGTTGCAGAAGGCAGCAAAACTCGCTTTCCCCCCACCTATGCAGCGCTGTGCTCGGCGAAACTATCGTACTGTCACTCTGCGCTCGCGTGTGTGGTTTGTGTTGGAATTTTGGAAGCTGGCCGGAAATGTAAATGCGCGTTCTAGTTTTGAGTGCCAGACGGCGATGAAATGTGCCAACTCCACTCGTGGAACAGGAAATCCTGCAGTTGATGAAGTACAATGAAGTCTTTTCCGAACTTGAGTTCGCACCGCTGACTTACATGGCTGGCTACTTGGCCCTCGATTGCGAACAAAAGGTGACCATTTTTATTTGTAGAAATTTTCGCAATTTCAAAGTAATTAGCTGAAACATTCAACCTAGCAAAGCAACAAGAATATCTCAGTAAAAGCAAGGAAGGCTAATGTGTAAAACCCGCTAAACTGTTCAGGTGACGTGTCCTGAATGCAAGCGCAACTTAAGGGAAATGCATCCCATGACGGAGCATATTAGTCCACGTTTAGCCTTGACCAAGGAGGACTCAGCATCCACGACCTGAAGCTGTCTGGCTGTGCAAGCTCGTCTGCACCTTTGTCGAGAGGGCTCTACAGTCGGCAGAGATTCGTGGTTGTGGAAGGATTTGCAAGGTCCTTTCGAGCGCTGTGCTTCCACGCCTTATGGAGTGCCCGCTGATGCGGTGTGTTAACTGCCGAGACCCCTACCACAGCGAAGTGCTCTGCGAGCTCTTTCTCGGAAAACTCCTCAGACCTTTTTTGGCAAACTGGGCTGGTGACCTAAACAGCCCACTAGAGAATATATTGAGACTTTCGCAGAAGCCTCTTTCCCGAAAGGTACTCCGCTTGTGAGCTATATGACTTCATTGGTCTGTTTTTTTGTGAACAATGAAGTTTATACTGCTGAAGTTATGCACGCAAAATTCGATTTTATATTGTCCTTCACAGATGAATCAATGGCACAGCTCGCGCGTGCTCGAGCGTCGGTTTAAACCGGAAATCATACGGCCTAGCTATATCCAACTATAACTCCTATATTACAGTGGTAATAATAATAATAATAATAATCTTTATTTTGAGGTGCCCAAAACAACCACATTGGTCTTCTTATTGGTGCACCAACACAACAAGCAAAATGAGCAAGCAAGTACAGAGGCTTTAAACATTTACTAAAAAGATCAAACATCCAAGACAAACATAATGCTAAGGGGCTAGAATAATATCATTTAAATCGCGACGGTACATAGAAATTGATGCAGATATGTCAAGGTTGGGTGGAGCGAAGGTATTACATAATGACTGAATCCGTAATAGAAACGGGCAACAGTTACGGAAACAAGAAAACGACAATCCGCTAATACTGCCAGCAGAATGCAGCTTTAACGCGCAGCCTGCAGCTGAGTGAGCTTTTCGCAGAAAGAATAATGTGCTTTTATTCTACACAGATTTGTCACATCATTCATGCATTCTGGCACTCGTTTCAATTGAGACTTGCGGCTTCACGAAAAAAAAAAACTAAATAGCCACACCGGGCCGGGCCGGGCGTACCGCTCCTCTCTCACTATATTTCGTCTTACCTTAGCATGGACTAACCGCGAACGCTGTGCTAGCGCGAGCGGCTAGCCTTTAATGCCTTGACTGGAGCACTCGCTGCACGAGCGCTCATGGAGCCGCCGAGGCTTCCTTCGAATCAACTATCTCGCGCTTTTAGCACGCGCGATACATACTAACGTGAAACGAAGTATTGGTACAGTGTACTAGAATACTTGGGTAGTGTTGGGACCGAAGGGGCTCGCCTGAAGCGCGTGGTATTGATCGCGACAGGTGTCGTGTCCGGCGCCTTATCCGGAAGGTGTGCGCGTGCGCGGCTGCACGCGCAAAAATATGAATCTTTGGTGCCGCTTTGGTGGAGCGCACGTAGGATTTCTGATACAGCTACGACCTGCCAGCGGTCGTACCGCGGCATCAATTATGCTGCGGCACGATCGTTAGCAACATGATGCTTCAATGTATTGGACGGTACAAGCTACATTACCCTTCCTTTACATAAAAACAATTGCGACTTTAAAGAAGCGGTTTCGGTTTGTCGGATGGTGAGCATTTTAAATGAAATGCCCATTTCCTTGGTCGCAAATGCCGAACATTAGATATTTGAAAGAGATATCTAAAACTCGGAAGCAGTTTTTTTTTCCTATCTTATTTTATAACGGAACGAAACGGCACATACTAAAGTTCGAGATTGTTTTAGTATGTTTTTAATACCCCAGGTTAACTACTCTGTCTTCTTTTCTGCCCGTCTTCTTTTTCTTGACCTTAATCAGCTCGCTTCACTTGTCACTCATTCGTGTGTCTATTTATGCGACGAACCACCCAAGCGACGGTCGCAAAGGGGTGAAAATCTTCTATTTCTTCGTGGCTGCCACGACCATCCGACATTCACCCGACGTTCACTTGTAAGAAATGGCTTATAAGCCGTGACAATTTTTATCACGCGTTTTAACATTTAACTTAAGTCCAAAAACTGAGACAATCTGGGCTGAACAAGTAATGCTTTATAAGATTCAAAGAAAACAAGAAACTATTTTACATTCTTTTGAGCAGAAAACATGAGCACACGTAGATCAGGCAAGGAAAAAGTTGTAATAGTTTACAGCACGGCATTGAGATAATGGCTACAATGTGCAGCACATACATGGTTACAATATGCAGCGCATTATCCTCTTGAGGGTAAACCATCTGAAACTTACACGCTCACAACAATACATTTAACCGACAGCTGCTTTCTGACAACCAGGTAAGTCTCGCTTGAGCTGGGTATTCGAAGGGAAAGACCCATGGTTCCACAGGGGGCGTATCTGGTTCACGCAGACATTCAGGGTGTTTTTGTTTTATTCTTTACAGAACTTAACATATTTTACAAAAAAAGGATGTGGCAGATATGTGGATGCCGTCTTTCGTTATATCTGTAGGGCTCGGTGGACAATGAATGGGTGAATAACCGTTGCAATGTTTAATAATGAACCAAGATCTGTTAGCTAACTTGTTTATTAACGGCTTAATTGGCCATGGTGCAATTGCAGTTTTAAAAGGAGTCATTATTAAAGGCAAACACAATTTCGACAATTCGCGAAAAGGCAACGAGGTTCGCAAAATTAATAGTAAAAGTTTGCCTTTCTTCGCTTGATTCAGAAACCGCGTTATGAAAATAATACGTAGAATAGTAACTTAGTCGTCTTAATGTGTGGCGCCGGCGAGTCCACCGAAGAAAAGCTGTCGAATTAGTGACGAGGGGACAGAAACAACTGCGTCATTCTTCTACGCATCAATATCAGCACAACCCCATTCGCGCTTTCAGCGCGCAGTTTTTTTAATTAAGTAAAGAAAGGCAAAATTTTAGCGATGAATATCTGAGGACAGAACGAGCGGGTTGGTAGAGATAATTAAGCTTGAGGAAGAAACGAAAATGGACGGACAAACACAACAAAAACAAACGCCTTGTTACTTTCGCTCAAAGCTCGTTGTTTGTTCGCGAACTTTTTAAATTAGGTTGGCCTTTAATGATGGCTACCTTTAAAGCCGCAATTGCAACATGGCCCATCAAGCATTTCATTAACCCTTTGCCTACCGCAAAAATTAAAAAAAAAAAGATTTGAAAATACCGATTTTTTTTACGTGCCCTATACTCTGTTTCACCTTGTGTTGTACCGCAGGACAGGCTACAAGCGCGAGCTCCTTGCTCTAGGGCACATCTCGGCGGCACGAGCTCCCGTGCACCAAGGGCAGCTGCCAACGCTATGAGCTCGTGCTCCTAGCTTTCGCTACATGCACCGCTCAAAGAGAAAAAAGAAAAAAAGAAAAAAAAAAGGCGGGCTGCGCGAGCCGAATAACTCGACTACAGCGCCGCCACGAACTGTCAATACACGCGCCCTCACGAGCTCCCGTTGCCGAGCCGCTCCGGTCCCAACACTACCCAAGTATTCTAGTACACTGTAGTATTGGGCAGGAGATCGAACTATAGGGGGAGCTTTATCGAGCTTGTTGTCCCCACAGCCCGGTGTTTACTAACACAAAATAACAAAGAAATTGAACCTCGCCATGCACGGTTTGGACACGAGCGCTTCACTCTTACCAGCGCTTTGGTAGCACGAGGAGCGGCCATCCAAATCGTCACTATCGATATCGCTGTCAAAATCAAACAAGGAAATTCGGTCCGTTGTCCCCACAGCTGAAGCGTGCCGCCAGAGGCGTGACTGTTCGATCTCCTCCCTAATACAGTTCCTCGATATGCTGCCTTGAAAGGAACTCTATCTCTCACCGATAACGAGCGCCACAGCTGGCGCTGCGGAGTAAAGTAGAACTATCGCTCTCACAGGCGGAGTGAGGCATACGGCAGGCCGCTCCCAAGGGGAGTCCTAATCGAGTGGCCGTGGTCCGAGGCTACTCCCTTTAGCTGTAAAGGGAGCTCGACGAACTCCGTTTAACACAGGACCTCCCTTAGCAAAAGGGTCATTTAAGCGCCATGTGATTAGGATCTCCCGCTCCTTTTGCTACAGGTACCTGCTCTAAAGGTACCTTTACGCTGCCGTGTGAATTGGGTATTAGAGTGATGGGCCGGAAGTTCGGAAGTGGCACCCCCCCCCCCCCCCCCGGCTGCCGCCATGTTGTACGCAAAAGTGACAACTCGTCACGTGACCTCCCAAGAGCCGTGACGTCATCGGTAAGATGGCAGCGCCCAGAGCTGGCGGATGCGAGTTTGTTCGGTGCGCGGAAGCCGTGATGTGCAGCTGCTTTCCGACGACTTCGGGCTTTTTCGTACCCGAAGTCGTCGAGGACGACTCGAAAAGTCTTCAACCCTTCTTTGAAGATATGAAGGAATGAGACTTCATACCTTTTTTCGCAAGATCACTCTGGATCATCTGGGATCAGTTTTAGAACCTATTTTATTCTTACTATATGTCAACGACATAGTAAGCGCTCTTGACCCTGAAAATAAATTAAAATTTTTCGCTGACAACTGCGTCTTATACACCTCAACAAAATCACAAGTCGATCAAACTGGACTCAACGACAATCTAGAAAATAGTTTAAGTTGGTGTGTCAACTGGGGAATGGTTCTAAATGTTGATAAGTGTTCTGTCTTACGAGTATGTAACAAAAAATAGTCTTGAAGTATTCATGCGTCATTGGAGGGGAAGTAATTAAGGAATTATCGGCAGTTAAATACTTAGGCGTTACAATTACAGAAGGCTTGAGTCGGATCGAGCACATTGATAATGTTTGCTCCAGTGCGCTTCGAACCTTATGCCCCCCCCCCCCCCCCCCCCCCCCCAATCTAAGCTCTTCTCAGGAGCCCCGAGGCAGGTGAAGCTTGCAGCCTACTCAGACCTTGTCTAGAGTATGCTTCATGTTTTTTTAAGGACCCCCACACTACAAAAAACATCGAATCTTGAAAGCGTGCAGAAGACTGCAGTCCGATTTATTTGCAACCGCGATAAAAGAACGGACATGTGAATGAAATGATCAGTTTTCTCGGACTTGAAAGCTTCAAACCCGGCGTTAAGTAAATAGGTTAAAGATTTTGTACTTGATATATAATGATTTAAATCGCCTAAAACAGTGCCCTTACGTAACCCGATTATCGCGCTCAAATACTCGTTTTAACAACGGCAAAAATGATTCGGGAGGTTTGTGTCCATAATGATACATTTAAATGTTTGTTCTTTCTCTGGAGAATAACCGCATATGCCCGTGTCCCACTAAAGCGACAGACAGAGACAAAAGACAGCCACAAGCCTCAAACCCATGCAGCATGCTCGCGATGGTAGCTTTGGCAGGCGTTTAGTCGTTCAGTGCTCGTGAAGTAAGCACGAGCGATTGCAAGCCTGCCAAAGCCACACTCGCGGGCATGATGCTCGTGTTTGAGCATAGCCTCCTTTATTCTACAAATCCTCTCAAATCGCGAAAGACTCTGGTTTGAGGCTTGTCATTGTCTTTTGTTTCTCTATGTCGCTCTAGTGGGACACGGGCAATAGAACCAGCTGCCAGAAAACATAGTAGAAGGTGCCAGTGTCTAAGAATTTATTTGAAATTTGAAAGTTGTGTCTCATGTGATTGTTATGTAATGTTTTTGTTCTTGATGTTTTCCTTCGAAATCACTTTGCTGTCAGGTCTTGCAGCCGATATTGATGTCTTATCGGTGTTGTATATCATGTTGATACTTGTGATGCTCACTCCTGCTTGGACTCTAACATGAGTCTGCAGTATTTATAAATAAATAAATATTAACGCCTGTGAGACAGCATCAGCCGTATCGCCGTACCGGTGCTCGGATTCCCGGATGTGTTCGAGGATCGATAGAACTTTGAGTGCTTTTAGCATAAAAGTTTCGCATTCTCTTAGCTTTGTTTGAACGTTGCAATGTCTGAGAATCTACGCGAAATGTATGCGTCGGGCGTAGGACTTAGGGGAATTTGTTTCAGCCGTGGGTAACTGCATAATCCCAACAACGTTTATCGAGGAAGCTCCTGCGACCTTTACGTTTTGTACTTATGAACAATTTTACGATATTACTTTTAGCATAAAATATTCCCATTTTTTTAGCTTCGTTTGAACGTTGGAATATCAGAGAAATGAAGCGAAAGGTATACATGCCTTGCACGGGACGTTACATGGCCAAAGTGGCAATATTGCTCGGGCCCCAAAGCGGGACGCGTATTGGGGAGGGGGGGGGGGGGGGGGGTGTAATAGTGTTGTGAGGCTTGAAAACTTTAAATTTTCGTAACAATTCACACCTTTTCAGTATTTCATATAGACCATACACATTTCTATTCATGCATATTTGATACATTTGGTTGGAATATTTTTTCAGTATTAATGTATTTATTTTTAACATGTCCACAGTATCAGCATCTTGTTTTCCAAGCGAATCTTGTACATTGTTCAGAGAAAGCACCCTCTCGCTGGAGCGATTTTTTTCGTCTAGCCGCGTCTTTTATCTATTCAGGGTTCGGGAAAGCTGAAGGGGACAAAACACCGTCCCACAAGCACGCTTGCGGGACCACGGACGGAAAAGCGGGACCTACCCAGCCTAAATCGGGACGTCTGGTCACTTTACATATGGCACCGTACCCGCCGCCATTGTTCCGTACCATACTGCTGTGCTCGTACCTTCTACAGCAAATATTTGGCAACATCAAATCTGTTCTTCTTGGCAAGCCTTGCGGAGAAGAACAGATTCGACGATGCCAAATGTATGCTGCAAAAAGTGCGGGCATAGGAGCATGGTACGGAGCAATGGCGGCTGAAGTGACGTCAATGCAAGCCATGTATACGTCGCCTTAGGGCCTAGGGGCTTTAACGCGACGGCCAATGTCATCTACGCTATTTCCTGCACGAGCTGCCCTGACATTATATACATCGGAGAGACAGACCGACGGCCGCACGAACGATTCCGTGAACGATTTCGTGTCTCGTTACCCGAAGATTGTCAGGAAACCTTTCTTCAGAACAATCCACACTTGTAGCTGATCATTTTTTGACCTCCGGCCATACTGAGCTAAACATGCGCGTCTGTGTCATCAGATAACGCTTCCCCTCCTCCCACGTGTGAAAGTGAGAGGAAAACCGTCTTATATTCAACCTCAAAACAGATCTCCCCCTTGATCTCAACACCAAACATTCTTTCACGCACTAAGTTTTTGTAATAGAAGATTTCTTTTTCTAAACGTTTAAAAACAAGTAATTTTTGTGTGTGTGTGTGTGTCTGTGTGGTTGCGCAGTTGAAGCGATCGGCGCGCTTGCACAGCCGTACGGTCTCCACTTGCTGTGCGCGAGTGATGATCGCTCGGGACTTTGACGGCGTAACCGCGGATGGTCGCCCCCCAGCAGGTTTGCCGCTTCCCCTATGACGTAAACGATTTTGTGGGATACTTTTCTGCCATCGCCTCTGTTTCTCAGGGGCCTTATAGTTTGCTCTTGTGCTTTCTTTCTTCTCGCCATTAAATTTTCTAATTACATCAGTTCGCCATTCCAGCCTTTCTAATTTGTATCATGTTGTATATTGCCGCGCGCGCAGGTGGCCAAGCAGGCTGCGCGCTCGTGGCCTAATCAATAAACAAAAAAAAAAAAAAGCGCTCGTGGCCTAACGTTTATCTCGCGTGCCTTCCGCGCAGAAAGCCAGGGTTCGATTCCCGGCCGCGAAGACGCATTTTTGTTGATGCTAACGTAATGTTCTGGTAAATTCGAGAACCGTGTTGGCTGATTCGAGGTTAGAATGTCCTACACGCCGAACCTTCTACGCCGATTTTCCAGAAGCCCACGCGTGTACAAAAGGGGCTCCGCGTGGCAAGTCGGAGTCAGTTTCGCCCCAACGTTCGACTCTGCTGTTACGCCGGCTCGACGCCTTCGACACTCTGCTTTGTTCTGTTCCCTTTTTAGTTTTGGCCACAAGTTCGCCCCTTAAACGTTTAGTTTCTTCAGTTATTATCGCCTCATCCCTTGTCATTCGTGACAATATAGTGAGATTACTCGTGGGGGGAAGGGGATTATGGGGGGGGGGGGGGGGGGGAGGGATTACCAAATGTTTCAAAATGTCCGTTTTCTCCTTTTTTTTTGGTGTTGTTTGTGTGCTTGTGGGGGGGGGGGGGGGGGAGGGTTGGGGCGAGTGGCTTTTGTCTTCGTGCCGGTTGGCGAACAGCCTTCTCGCATAGGCGGTTTCAGCACTGGGTAGGCCTGTCAACTCGGAGGCAAATAAATTAACACTCAAAACGAATAGCAATACATTGTCCTACCGTTGCTAACAAAACTGTATTTTTTTTAAACGAACGGTGCCGAAGTTATCACGCGTCACCCGACACCCAGGGTGGCGGGCTTCTTCGAACCGATCCCAAACCGCGCGTTCGCCCATCGCAACCGCTGTGGTCGTGGTTGTGGCGGCCGGAGACCCCCGAGGATCATTCTGGGTGTCATGTTTCTCTCGGAGGATCCCAGATGACCTAGTACTTGCGCGTCCTGGATTTTGCTTTGCCTTTTTGTCGTTTTTTTCTCATTTTTTTTCCTCCTTTCTTTTTGTTATCTATTGCGTTAGATGACAAGCGAAGAAGTTGTGCTCCGTCTTGTAACAGTTTCGGCTTCCCGTCCCTCTCGGCCAATGCACCTACCCCTATTTTGGTGTCGTGTACGACCCTTGCCTGTTCCTTGCCGTTTTTCGAGTCTATCACTTCAAGAAGGGCGTCCGCCCGAAACGTCGTGTATACCTTCCTGTCCACGTTTTTTTTTTTTTTTTTTCTAGTAGCACAACCATATATATTTGCGATTTCGTGTTTAAGTTGTTTCAGCCCTGCGTCACCGAATAACCATAGCAACTTTTAGCGAGGAAGAACCTGCGATTTTTAACCTTTTGTGCTAATCGATGATTCTACATTCTATCGCAATACTTTTTTGAAGTGAAAAGCTGGCGTTTGCTTAATTGACGTGCACACAAATTCTTACAAAGCATTCGAACCAATAATTCAGAAAAAAGTTCATTACTTAAGGTCATAAAACCGTTTATTTGTCCCCTTGGAACTCAGAAGACAGCAAGTCTTCACATTCTTGATCGATCAGTGCAAAATATGTTGCATCCGATGCCCCTAGAAATTACTATTAGTAGTCTCTTTATATTGCCGATCGATATCAATTCTCTACAGTTGCCTTTATGTGAATGATCATACACATCTTAGATGGTTTTCTAATCCATCATTCTAACATTTAAGATCTTTAAAAAAATTGCAGCCCCACTCTTTAGAAGTCTAGAGGTACAAGCACACATATCAGCAATTCGTTAAAGGCTGCAACGCGGAAATAGAAGATTAACTGCGCATTTTGCTCTTTCGTAGGATTTATTGCAGCAATACTTTTTTTCATCAAGTGTGCATTGTATTAGTCGGTCAATTATTTACTTGCTCTAATTAAATGGACAACATGATTCATATTTGCATTTATCCCTAGCCTGAAGAGCAGACTTGTTGAAAAATGTTGACTACCATTCCTTTCATGGCGAATTCCACTGGGCGTTTTGGTGCGCGCCGGGATCAGTTGACCAGATCCGGAATGGAGCACACGATCCGAACGGGGTCGCGCCGCTTACGGATCCCCGGTGGAATATGACCTCTGCTCCGGGATCGGCGGATGCCTTCCCGTCATTCACCTGCCCGAGAATCCCCTTTCTGCGGCCGCCGCGGTCCTTTCGAAGACGTTTTCGCAATCGCTGCGCTAACACGTGTTCGACGCACGAGCGGCAGGAAGGGATCAGGAGCTTCTAGCAAAGATCGCCGGAATGCCGGAAGCTGCTCGAGCAACTTGACGACGAACCGTCGTCAAGCAGCAGCAGCAGTAAGGCGGGCGGTACAGGCGGCACCTTCCGAGCGGCCATTATGAATTCTTCTGAGGCGAAATGGGCGAGATCAGGCGAGATGTCCCGCGAGAAAGGAAGTCACATGTGTGCGCCGAGGGCTGGCCCGGCTGGTTTCCGGTTGAATCCACCAAAATCGGCGGAGCGGCTTTTCTCGGATCCAGATCGAGATCTGGAGCGGGAGCTAATCCAAAACGACCAGTAGAACACGTCCGTCTCGATCCCGATTGCCCTGTGAAATAGGATCGCTCCAGAAAAGTCGATCCCGGCGCGCTCTAAATGATCAGTTGAATTCGCCATCATTCTCTTCACAAGACTTTGTTTTCAAAACTGTGTGCTGCCTATACTTCGTTTCATTGTAACTTGGAAAAGAGCAACCGCCACAGCGCCCTTGATATAGGCAGAGAGACGGAGTGAAGGCGCGTGACAAATCTGTGCAGACGTGCACTCTGACGGTATGTTGTCATGTGCCCCTCTCCAACGTGCATATAGACTCACCGAGGCTGTAGCCTTCGCCGTTTGCCAGATTGTAATGAAACGAATCACAGTAGCTACTACTTTAATTACCCAAGGCCTTCAAACTTAGGCATTTGCTCAACAAGAATGTTATGTCAGCCATCACGGTGACCTCAGCTCAGCACCTATTGGACTCGACTGTTGCATTAGCGTTCGACAAGAACTGGGGCCCATTCATATGCTTTACGCCGAAAAAAAGAACGGTGACAGTTGCGCTGCTTGATGGGGTTTTGCAAAGGGTCTACTGTGTCATACTTATAGGAAATGTCCTGCTATGTAAAAATGCATCAGCACATACCATTAAACTAGATGCTGAGAGATGTGTTTATTTTTGCAGTTAACAAGTTACAGCGAGAATTATTTCTTACGAGTGTAGTACTTACCTTCGGTAGCTGGGCCCGTTTTGTGCTCAATAATGTCAGTGTGCTTTGATGTTATTATCATGTGTCTAGTTTTCAGTATCCTCTGCAATGCCTACTAAGGCCCCTGGAGGAAATAAGTCAATAAATAACCTTTTCACATCACTGGAGTTGGTTTTCGGATGCACCACATGTTCAGGAGAGGTGGAACGAGTGCAGCCCCATGCAACAAGTCTGCCAGGTATGTCCCATTAATAAATATTAAGGGGTCAGAGATGCGAGTGTCGAGTGTCATAGGTCATGCGATCATACGTCTGATGCACTTAAGTTGCAGGGCTAGGTTCTAATCCTCAAATTTTCCTGGTAGTTTTCAGCGTCAATGCGGCAAGCTCGGCATGTATTGCTTACCTGGCTCTGCCTTTTGCTGTACCGTTGACTCCATGGCTGGCAACAATGTTTGTTTGCTATCCAAGCCATTTCACTTCCATTTCGTAATGGAGATTTAGTCTGCATCCCGCGACCACTGCAACTTTTTTAAGCCTCGTGTGGCAAAGTGAAGTCGGGTGATGCTTGGTGTCCACTTTTGAGAACAACCATTCTATTTATTCAAGTCACTCAGCGGCATTCTCCCTCAAAGTTGGAAATTGTGCGCTTCGTGGCGTGGACACAGATAATTAGTGTCAGCAAATTATTAGGTATTGTCATTGGACGACAACCGACACCACATCAACTGTCCTTGCATTGCTGCTCACCTGCTTTGTCGTGCTTAACTCCCGTCCAGATGAAGTGGATCACGAGCTTCGGGGTAATGTCGGCACCAGGGACAAAGGCCGTTGAAGATAATCCTCAATGTCTTGCAGTCGCTCCTCGAGAGGTGGTAGAGGGTCGCTCGGCTTGAACCCTCGCAGGCCAGTTCATTGGTACGGGCAGCTCCGGTAGACGTGGTCGGCCTCATGCAGTGGTAGCAGAGGGGTTTTCGGTCGGTCATTCGCAACACCTCCGTTTTCCTCGGTGTACTTTGTTCAGCGCAGACCTACACCCGATGTCGGGAATGCTTCGGCGCTGGGGTGTCGCATTGAATTGCCATTGAATAGCAAGGGGCAGCCGGTAGCTGTCGTCGTGCCATTGTGGGGTAAGTTGCCCTCGGTTCGTCATATGCCGCTTCGCTTGCAGAAGTCTCCAGTTGAAATGCCTGTCGAACTTGTTTCGAAACAATCTCTGCAATAAAAATAAAGGCCAGGCGACTGATGGCAGGAAGTAGCTTCCTAATCTCCTCCCGGACGTCGTGGATGATGACGCGGATGCCTGGGAGGCTGGCGTCGAAGTTACAGCTGGACGACTCGAGTGTCGAGACGCCGGGAAGTTGTTGATCGTGACAGGCTCGGGCATGCAGTGCACGTTCAATGTTGGAAGCCTCGGTGATAGGAAACCTTCGACTGCTGTCGGCGGGTTGCGGACAAGGCTGCCGAAGGTGTTGTCCCTCACATGAGGGATATGGGAATCTTAGTTTCTTTTATTTTGTAGCATCAGGGTCGGTGTGGGCACTCGATCGGACGCAAAACATCATCCACGAAGGCGGTGACGCTCTCTTTAGGGCCATGTCCTGGACAGAATCAGGAATGCGGCTCACTCTCTCATCGATGTTGGCTAACGAACGTGCTTTTCAGCTCGATTTTTCAAACTTCCCACGACACTAAGGAGGACTCATGGTCCTCAGACCAGTGCCTGGCAGTTTCTTCCACGAGAAGTATAGGTTCTGCAGGAGTTGGTTTTCTGTCCACCCATTGTGGCGGGCGACGCAGTCATATTGTTCAATCCAGCCCTCGACGTCTCGATACACTTTGCGTGAAAGGGCGTCGGGATGTGAGGTGCGACGGGAATGCAAACAATGGTGGGAGCAAAAACGGTTGGCTGCTACAGGTTTGTCATTGTCAGCTTCGGTTTTTCTTGCTGAAGACCGAGTTCTGGTGGTTCTTCCTGGTAGCTGGCACTGACTCGGATTTCAGGTTCCTCGAGGTGTGTTTGCGAGCTTCGTTGTTGTGGTACTCGCTCGTCTTGCGGCTTTCCTGCCGGGCTCGGGATAGGACTTGGTTCACGGCTCGCCGGGGGTTTAAGATGCGGGATAGTCCGCCCCCAGTGTTCCGTTATCGAGCAACACAGCTAAGGAGCCACCAGAGTGCGTACAAAGTGAAGGGCTATGGGTAAAGCACGCAGCACCTCCACCAAAACATACGATGACAGCCGAGCATGGCATGGAACTTTCCAGAATAGTAAGTATTGTCAGAAGATAGGACTGGAACAAGAATCCGTGACAATATAACAAAACTGACAGAAGAGAGTGTATCCTGACCACTCAAGAAGCTGCATTGCTTTAGTCGCATTCTGTCCGAATAAATCTTCCCCTCCGGGGTTTGGCGACTGCCGTGGACAAACTGAACTGAAATAGATGTGGGACCACATTTCTGGTTATGAGCCACTGCAGACTGTTGCCTCAAAGTCGCGTGAACGGGTGGACTGGGTAGGTAACACGCTCGATGAAATGTCCATACAGCTTGCAATTCGCGTAACAAGTTTTGATGAAACGTTTGTGTCGACGGAACGTGCGACAGACCAGCGGAATCAATACCAACTGCAACACTTGCGCTTCATGAAAGTGCACGTCTACGACAGAAGAATCAAAGCACGGCACAGGAACTATACCAGCTTAAAAGCAACTCTTCCGTGCGCCGCACACCTGTGCTCCGTGAAAGTGCACGCCTCCGCCGGAACAATTTGGGAGGTAGAACAGCATCATTTAGCACGGTACGAAAACTACCAGCTTCAAGGCAGCTCTCCAATGCGCCGCACAACCAAAGTGAGCCTTCGCTTATTTGCACGAAGCGGCACCACGATTGCACACTGACAAGCACGACTCACGGAATTTCCGTAGCTAAGCTGTGTATCCAGATACATCGCACACGCTTCACTGCAGACCTCAAAGATTCCAATGGTCAACGAGAGCACAGAAACGTCGCCTTAACATTTCTCCTAGTGATATCCGAATCAATCTGAGGTCCTAGAAATGCAGGGCCGATTGTCTCTTTCGTGGCCCTATCCCCGTCGGTCACCAGCGAAATTCACAACGTTCCTCCGTATTTTCACGTTACACCTACGTGAGACACTGCGCTGAACTCTCATTCGACCGGACTCATATCACGGCCTCCGTGTCTGAAATCAACTCGCCGAGACGAACGATAACGAACAAAACATCCGACAAGTTCCGGCCAATGCACCGGCCCAGCTGGCGCCAGCCGCTGCCTGGGCGTGGCCATCTTTCCTGTGACGTCACGTATTTGGTTTGGTCACGTGAGAAGTGGTCACATTTGCATACCATGGCAGCGGCCTCATTGGGGCCAGTTTTGAATGCAGACTGGAACCCCGGTTTATCGCTCTAAGCTCTTCTACCTCGTTGCATAGTTTGTCACAGTGACGTCACTTCCTTTACTCCTGCCCGCTGGCCGCCATTGCCAGGTAATGAGAATCAGACGTGGACGCTGCCGGCGCCGCATATGCACCACTCGATTGCGACTTCGCTACGAAATTTGTATCGCCCGTACAGCGCAATGGTGAAATCCATTCGCCATGAGTTCTGCCCTTTCTATTTCCAAGAGCTTGTGGGCCCCACACGGGCGCAGTGTGAGTCTAAAGTGAAGATGTGCGACGACGTCGATCCGCACACACCACGCGTCGGCGCGGGCACCACTCCAGATGCAGACGTGCAGCCAACCACGACGCACGTGGACGTTTTGTCTATGAACTACCTGTCGCTGCAAAAGATGAAGGCCTTCAAGGCCTTGGATGCCCATAACTATTTAACGAGTGGATGGGTGAAGAGCCTGACAGTGCCGCGTCTCCCATCGAAGCGTACCGTCGTGCTGAGCGAGGCGAGTTGACAGGCAATAAAACAGGCGTCTTTATGAGAGCCGAAGAGATGTGCCCGCTTTTGCCGCATTAGAACTCGCAGCATCTTAGCTGAATAAACTCGCCGCCGCCGCCGCAACACCATCGACACAAATGTGCTACAAACACTACACAATCACAGAAACGCTGCGATGAAGGTAAAAGCACATCCCTGCAGCGTGACGCTACCTGACACCAAACACTGGCTCGGCCGCTATGGCAATTCGCACCGTGAAGCGTCCAACTGAAGCGTCCAGAAATCAACGTAGAGTTAAATGAGCAACGTATTTATTACCAGTAACGAAGTGACGACCGCAGACACGGACACTTCCGATGTATGCGAGCAAGCCAGAGGCCTTGTGCGTTTCTCGGACAGCAGCTTTGTACGCTCGCACTGTCGCGTTATCACCCTTGGTAAACGGTGCAGCCCTACATTTGTCTCTTTCTTAATCTGCTGTGCAGAGGACCTGCTGCTGCTGCGGCAGCCGAACATCGCGCACATCCACACTGCGACCGCGACCGCATTCCAGAAGAAAGAAACGTGCACCGTGTACACCACAAACGCCGTAGCGACGCGGCCAACGCAGCAGCGGCCAACGTTGCCGGCACCGAAACCGAAACTATGTCAGTACCTGGCAATGGCGCTGGCATATCCCGTAACCACCGGCTGTGACGTCCCTAAGACGTCCGTCATGTGCAAGCCACGTATACACGAACTCAACTCTCCTACGTCACGCCGCAGTGGTGGCGCGCCGGACGCACTTCCGGTCTGGGGCGGTGGGCAGAAGTCGCCGTGCCAGGCACGCATTCCTGTGTTCCCTTAGAAGAAACGAGACAGAAAACCTGCCTTCTCGTCAAAATGCCGCGACGGGGGTTGTACCAACAGAGTCTGGAAAGGTTTAAGATAAGTTTTCATGTGTTTTTGCCCCCTCCGTTCGTCCGAAAACGTGGATAGTAGCCGTCAAAAGGGCAAACCAGACGCTGTCGAACTACGATTGCGTGCGCGGGCAACACTTTGTGGTCGCCAGATGTATTTGCTTTGTTCCAACATAAACGAGAGAAAACCGCCAAGTTGACCGAACCACCCACGGGTTCAGTGCGTCTTCAAATTCACATGGCCGCCTGATCGTTCGAACTTTCGTCTGCTCTTTCAAACGTCTGCTTTTTGTCGTCTGCTCGTTCAAACAAAAGCGGCCCGTAGACCAAACTTTGACCCGGTGATTGCAATAAGAAGTAATTGCAGGCCTCAAAAGACTTAAGTAGGCTCGGTGTAAGCAGTAGATACAAGATGTTGATCATTGGTACCGGTGGCCATCACCGACTTGTTACGCTTGGTCTGTTCCCGCTTCCGATTTTCAGTATCGACGTCGATCATCGCCGCTCTCTTCTACACTTTTGCAACACGAGTGACGTCGCTACCGAAAATAGCTGGAAGAATCTCATCATGGTTTTGGCGTCCATTCTGCGGCGTTCATGCGAATTAAACGCCGCACGTCAAACTATTTACGCAAAGTTTAGCGGCGTAACGAGCCTTGATAATTTCGCTTAGGCGATTAAAGTGGTAAGACATTGCGATGAGGACGTAGAATCGACAATTCCAACGCGAAAAAGAGTATAAACTCACACAGACGCCGACAACGTGACATTCCAATGGTCTGTTGACGCGGGACACGGTGCTTCTTGTCCGTACCCCATGACGCATGCGTTCGAACTGTCGTCTGCTCTTTCAAACTTGGCTGCTTTTTGTCGTCAGCTCGTTCAAACGACAGCGGCCCGTAAACCAAACGTTGACCCGGTAATTGCGATAAGAACTAAGTGCAGGCATCAAAACACTTTTGAAGGTTGATTGGGGTAAGTGGGCTAAGTGTAAACAGATACAATAAGATGTTTATCATTATTGTTACCGGTGGCCATCACCGACTTGTAATGCCCGATTCTACTTGCGGTTTTCAGTATCGACGTCCACCATCTGAGCTACGGTCCACGCTTTTGCAGTCCGAGCAACGTCGCGTCTGAAAACAGCGAGCAGAATCTCATCGTGGGGGTCAGGCTTTAGCGCCCATTCTGCGGCGTCCACGTGAAATGAATCGCCGCACGTCACATTTTTCACGCAAAGTTTTGTTTCGTTAGTTTTGCTGAAGCCGCTCAAGTAGTCAGACATTGTTAGGAGGACGTAGCATCAACAATTCCAACGCGAAAAAGAGCATGGGGACTCCCACCGACGCCAACAACAACGCAATTCAATGGTTTGTTTATGTGCGACGGCGGGCTTCTTGCCCACCATCCACCGCGCATGCGCGGCGCCGGTGGCGTCCGCTAGGGGCGCTCCGGTTTGTTTGTCAACATGAGTTGGTGTATACGTGGCTTGCACATGACGCCATTTACGATGACCTCCATAAAAAAAGAAAAGAAGGAGCTCCCCTCTTATCACGATCCTCCTTTGTCCCTCCCGCATAAGCACAGACGTCGCTGTTCTCCTCCCAGAAGGTTATAAAAGATTAACCTGTCACTCCAAATTCTTACAAAAGCAGCTTCTCTCTCCTCCTTTTACATGGTGTTCATAAGTATGCGATGTGACGTCAGGGCAAGGAGCCTGTACGTGGCTTGCACATGACGTCATTTCCGATGACCTCCAGAAAAAATGAGAAGAAGGAGCTCCCCTCTTATCAGGATCCTGCTTTGTGCTTCCCGGACTTGCACAGGCGTCGCTATTCTCCTCCCAGAAGATTATAAAAGATTAACCTGTCACTCAACATTCTTACAAAAGCAGCTTCCGTCTCCTCCTTTTACATGGTGTTCAAAAGTATGCGATGTGACGTCAGTGCAAGGAGCCTATACGTGGCTTGCACATGACGTCATTTCCGATGACCTCCAGAAAAAATGAGAAGAAAGAGCTCCCCTCTTATCAGGATCCTGCTTTGTGCTTCCCGGACTTGCACAGGCGTCGCTATTCTCCTCCCAGAAGATTATAAAAGATTAACCTGTCACTCAACATTCTTACAAAAGCAGCTTCACTCTCCTTCTTTTTGCATGGTGTTCAAAAGTATGCGATGTGACGTCAGTGCAAAGAGCCTATTCGCGACTCCAACTAACTATAGCTGGCGCCACTCATTTGCCAAGATGGCGGTTATAGTGAGGGTCGGAGATGCGTGCCGGGCTGTTCAGCCTGTCTCTAGTGTGCTGGCTTCACTGAGCGACACAAATTATTTCTGGTAATACGAGGAAGCTAGGGTGTTATGGGCGCAGGTCACCTCCTTACCGTGAGAACAAGAACGGAGTTTAGCGTAATATTTACGCAAGGATGTGCTTTTTAATTCTGGAGCGAAACCGAAACTAATCTCTATTTTGTATTTAATTTTTGCATATAGGGTTTAAATTCGGATTCTTTCATAACTCAAGATGTGTCTCACATCGTAATTATTCAGTTAGAGATGTTGATCGCGGAAATTTTATTTTGTGACATACATGTTAGATCCAGGCTGATATTTGTAGTTGTTGAAAAAAATGGGTGTTGATATTTGTGTGTTGAATCATGAAAAATATTGAACTGCGGGCCTTTTAATTTTTTTTTGGTATTTAGGTGTTTAATTGGTTGAACATTATTCCCAGCACAACGAAAAGAGAATAATTTCAATTTTTACAATATATCCACAAAACGTATAAATTAATAAACGCTGTTCTCACTTCAACAACCCAAAGACGGAATCCGAGTCAAACAGCAGAAGTGTGTGTGTGTGTGTGTGTGTGTGTGTGTGTGTGTGTGTGTGTGTGTGTGTGTGTGTGTGTGTGTGTGTGTGTGTTCTTATAGCAACGGGTGTGACGCATATAACTTTCTATTGCAACCAGTGTTTGACTTTTTTTTCTGTCTTGATAACGATGTCAGAGTTTTTCATATGCTAAAAAGAAAATAATATCAATCCTTTATGGAAAGACTATTATGGTTAAATGGCGTATTTTCGTGATCTTGGCGTTCATTGGGGGCATGCATTGCCGCGATTTGTATTAGAATAATAATTTTAAAATTCAGATATTTTAATACCTATTCTTTAAGCTCTAATATAATTTGTTGCTTATGATCTAATTTCAAACGCTCAAACAAATATGACAATCAAAAGTGTGCTAATTATCATCCCTGGTGCCAATTGCAGCATTTTGAACTACCAAGTGATAAAATTTAAAAAAAATTAAATAAATGAAAACATTCTAGCCAATGTGAGAAATTCATGTAAAATTACATTAATTGTGGGTAAAGTATATTTTGCTATCAAATTCGCGACGTTTGACAATCGGCAAAACGTCCAAAGTCGCCGCCAATACCCTTCCAGACTAAATGCATTCCCAAAAATAAAAAAGGACAAAGATAAGAAAAAATGTCCTTTATTAAATTACCAATCTTTTTATAACATTTAGTTACTTTCATTTTTACGCTCTGTCGTTTTCCCAATCTCGGCCTTTGCACTTCGAAGGAACGCCTACCTGCTTGCACCTCTGCTCACTGCAGCACGTTTCGTTGGCGTTGGAAGCCGGTGAAAGAGTGGTGAGTTTTAGTACTGCGTATACGAGCGAACGAAAGCGCCGGGTGTTTACGTCAGCTTTGCGTGTTCCACACTGCGCGTGCGCGGCGCCCAAAATTGCGGTTTTGGATGGCGCATGGCGATGAGGCGCGTGCACAACCGTGGGGCACGCACCTCTAACGCAAACGCACACCGCTTGCGTTTGCTTCTATGCGCATTACTAAAACTCTCCAGTAAGGTACAATCTCATACCGGCTGCAGCACTACGTTGGGACAATGATGAGTGTTGTTTGCATTCGGAAATGAAATTTCGCGAGCCACGATCGCGAGCAGTTCCGCCGTGCCCGCTGAGCAGGAAAATCGGGGGACCCTCCCTAGAGCGCTTCCCGGTTCCGCCGCGGGAAAACGAGCGTCGAGCTGGAGACGCGAATAGGTAGAGCATGGCCCGTGCCTTCACATCCGTCCTTGACGTCAAACCCCTTTACAGACTTCTCTCCCTAGCCTGACCCGACCATAAATCCGCCCCTGGACGAGAGCCGGCGAAAATGTGATTTACGAATCGTGAAAATTCTAAACGGATTCAAGAAATAACTCAAAATACTTACAACTTCTCCAACGCGTCAAGCGTGCCGTTCTTCCTCGCGACCTTAAGCCTAAGCCCGAGAAACTTTAAAAACATCGGGAACTGTCAAAGGTTGAAGGGCTTATGTAAGCTCCCTGGAGGAATTGTCATTGCACGAGTTCCTGGAACAGCCGAAACCCAGGAAGAAAAGAAACTATGCGTGCTCGTTGACAGCTAATGAACTAAAGTTGATTTTTTTTTCTTTTTTAATAAGTGTGAAATATTATTAATTCAATCTTAATTTTGACGACACGAGAAAAGACATATCGCGCACAAAAACAAAACAAACCAAAACCTTTGCTGTTTGTAATTATTCCTAAGAGTTTCGAGAAATAGGGTTGTACTTTTATCGAAACGGACAAGCACCAGCGCTCGCTGGAAAGATTTGTGATTAATTTTTATATATATTTTTAACACTTGATTCTATGGAGGGATTATTAAATCAGCTTTCTCTGTGGGTCTACTGATAAAGAAATAATCTCATATTTCATTTGCATCTTTTTTTCCTTCCGTTCTTTGAGGGCCGTTGAAATCCCATTTAGTACTTGACGGTATATAAGTTGGTTGTGAACTTATCAGTAATTTAGCGTTGCAAATGGCTGTGAAATGTGGGCGTCATAATCGAAGCGTTCTTCTTTTATACAGTCCCCTTCTCCCTCCGCGGTGCCCCAAGCCACTCGCGCCAGAAAAAAAAAAGAGAAAAAATTGAAGTGGCCAAGGTGGTCCTTCATTTGCTTACAAATAAAAAAATCATATAAAAAGAAAAAGTTGGTCACTGGGCCGGAAGCCAGTCATTTCAGGGTGCCGATGTTCTGTCCCGAGCGAGTGAGCCTTTTGCGCGCAAGCGTTCTGGTACCCTGGCGCGTTGTATGAACCACGTTCCAATTGTTATCGTCACATAGCTGCTTTAAGTTGAACGACCCCACCGACGCCGAGTTTCATAGGGTAGTTTCGCTTTCGCTCACCAATTCGTTATCTAGCATTCACTCCCGGCTACGAGCGCTTAAACACGGTTGAAAATGTGCTACATACGTTTATTGGTTAAATACCAATCCTTTTTTATTTTTTTTTGTGGGAAAAAACGTTTGAAGGCTTTGTCATAAAAAAAAAAGAAGAAAAAAAAAAAAACACCGTCCTTACTGTTTTTTTTAGCACAACATGAAATTGAAACGATGTATATTCACAGGTGCATATATACCTCATCTCACACGTTATGTTGACGGCTGCCAGAGGCACAGGTCTGAGGGCAGGGCTTAGCCAAACACTTCGCTTTCGCGAGCACTCACTAAGTTTGAGGTGCTCGAACACGCTTTTGCAAATGCTCCTAATATAACTTTATGAGATGCAGTAATTTTATTTTTTGTTTCCTTCGCTTTTATTTCTGCCCGCTTTAACTTATTTTTGAGATGTTGCACAACGTTTTGAATGACCTCCTCAAAGAAGGTTGCCGCTTGGATTCTCAGGAGTCCCATCACGCGTTGAACAAAACCGTCAGTCGCCACACGCGTTGATCCCCCCCCCCCCCCCCCCCCCCGGTCATCAGGGACGGCCCTTGTTCCTTCACGAACCTTCGTGCAGTTTTGTCTAAACACATTACACGTCCGTGGGCAGGGACGCTCTTGTTGACGCATGATGGATGGAGTGATGGTCCAGACGGCAACTTTATTTTTCCGATGGTATTCAAAAGCGTCTGGCACGTCATAATAACATCCTAAAAGTGTGAGGGGATTATGTGAAGAAGTAGCCAGAGTACATGTCCACATTGTAATTTTAATAGAAAATTTTTGTTTAACTTTCATGTTCTTGTTTACACAGTTCATTGGAACATTCAGAGAAAATCAGTCCACGTACTCTGGTCTCGGGTGAGTCGAATTGCCTATCTCAGTATTTTTCGGACGTTTGCGATCAGATTAGTAATAAAGCATTCTTATTTACGATGTGCCGGGTTTGTGAGAGAAAAAACATCCCATTTTTGCAGCCCGTGTAAATAAAGTGAGCCTTGCAGAAAGCCGAAACTTGGCGTGAGTGTGACTCTAGCTGTGGTGTTAAACTGCGAAAACTTGAGAATATGGCGTGACCTGGCTAAAAATAAAAACAGCAAAACAAAAGTTATTCAGGCGCTGACGTACACCGAAAGCGAATATGGGCACACGGCAAATGTAGTTTTTTTTATTAAACACAAAAAAAAAGCTTGCCGGCGAAAAAGACAGTATTGTTTTCTTTTTTATCACGCTTTTTCTTAACAAATTCCGCAGACATTATTTGCATTGTCATTTCTTGGTTTGACGAATATTAGGCTTAGGTGAACGTCGGCTCATAAAAAATAGTTTGTTTCTTTTTTCCAAATATCGTCATCCCAAACTTTTGAATTATATCCCCGTCACTAGCGTCATATTTTGACGGAGTTTCAGCGCTCTGAACCGCTTAATTTGTTTTGTGGACCTAGAAACCTGGCTGAACATTCTCTCATTGACCCGGTTTTTAAACAGCAGGTAATGCATAAAGTTCAACTAATAAGGGCCTTTGTCTAAGGGTCAGACACACAGGACTCTAATAAGACTCGTAATAATAATAACAATAATGATTTTTTTTTATTTTACATGAAAGTACATATAAAAATGATCTGCCCCACGAAAGCAAAAATACTTATATGTGGGACCAAGTAGTCCACAAAACACTGTATCGACGTGCCTTTCTTTAATCACAACAGTAGCAAACGATAACAAACAATAACAAACGTTAATTTTGATTGAGAAGTTAAAAAGTGTCAACAAGAAAACGTTTTATTTGTCTAGAAACTTTTTCTCATTTTAAAAACGATTGCAGAAGGTTTTGGTAAGTAGTAAAATCGCATTTTCATGTGGATGGTGTTTTGCATTGAGAACATAGTCATATATAGCCAAATAAATATATATTTTGATTGTAACCTTATTTGAATTTGTTGCTGTGGCTGTTGTTTACATACCGGAGGTATATGTTATAATTGTATTCTATCATCTTTCCACTGTTCTTTTTGTTTTTAGTTCTAGCATGACTACCATTTACGGAAGTTAATTTACTTATGGTATCTTTTACGAATTGATTGTGTTGCTGTTTACTTTTTCTTTTTGCTTTGATTTGTTTTGTAGAGCGGCTGTGTAATAATTAGAACTGTTGATATTATGTAACTATCCTGAGCTCAAAACTTTAGGGGGCAGAGGCATTGTCAGACGCCACGCCTTTATCTCTGCCCCCTGCAACGTAGACCTTCGAAACAACAAAAACAACAATAACAACAAAAAAACTGTCTGGTGGACGTTAGAAAAAATCCCGGCTAGTAGTCGTACAGAACTGCTAATCTAAAACGTGAACCACCATAACCCTATCTCAAAAACTCAACATCCACTCACTTTTAAAACACTAAACATTTTATATGATATTAAAAAAAAAAGTGGAACTTGTGTGAAATAAACCACGTTTACCTTACTCGAGACGAGCTGAGAACGTTAGGATATAGTCGAACAACTAGGGTTCCGTGTTTTCGGTAAATACCGATAAACCCAGAAAATTAAGCCCTGAAACGGTTTCATCAAAATCTGTTAGAACCGAAAGACCCCGAATCGGAGCTGTCCTTGACTAAGAAAAGCGAAAGCTACGCGGGATAGAAATTCATGTTTGCAGTTTCATTTTATGTTATCCCTAAAATGGGACCACCAGTGAAGTGTTTGTGAGGCTATTCCATTCCTCGGAACTATATCCCCTATCTTATATTCAGTTCTTTGCGGCACAAATAACTTCTCTAAGTATTCAGATAATAGCCCATGTACTCTGAAGGTTGGAAAATCCCATTCCCGTGTGTTATTTTCTGAAACATAAGTACCGATAAACGCCGATTATTTTTCTGACCCCGGAACTACGTGACATCGAAAAACACCGAATATGTAAGAACCCCCCCCGGGCCGATTTTGAAGAAAACATATCCGTAAACACGGTACCCTACTTAGCGGTAGGGTTCAGTGTCTTTTATCTAAACCGATAAAAACCGACATTTGTCAGCTGGATTCATTTTTCCTAATTTGTTCTTAAGCTTTTTAGTCGTTTTACTGATTTGTCGATTTGTTCGCCATCTTTGGGCTTTTCCTTTATTACACTGAGGGAGGAATGAACAATAAGCATACGTTTTGGGTCAAAGATTTGTTATTTTTCGTGATCAGGTTTTGCGTGCCATGTTTAGCAAAAACTCAAGAATAAGAAAGTGCATCCGCCGAGAAACGGAACAAGAAGAGGAGACGAAAGCGCGGCGGGGACGTGAGAATTTAACACCGAGCTCTGGTTGGTAGGATTAGTGGGTAGACCTAAGGCTAGCTGCTATTGTCTCCGCTGCCCTCGTCGAACACATTCAAAAACAAGATCCTAACGCCTGACGCCGGCGTTCAGCGTTCCTAACGCGTTCGACGAGCGCAGTGGAGACAACGGCAGCCAGCTTTAGGTTTACCCACTAATCTTTCGAATCAGAGCCCGGCGTTCTCACGTCCTCGCCGCGCTTTCGTCTCCTCTTCTTGTTCCGTTTATATCTTCAGATAAACAAAAACCACGCATATAACAAAAAAAAAAAACAAAAAAAAAAAACGCGGTATATTATTTTATGTGTAAATAGTCACAAATGCAAATTTAGACAGAAAGCAGAGCCAAAACCACCGAGCAATAATGATAGAAAATCAGGACCCTATTAATTAAAGATAGACACGTGCGTGGTTACCTCATGTGATTCCCGAATGACATCGCAAATGCTTTTAGCCTTTAAACACGCGACATCTACTCTTACGTATCACCTTGTCATTTACAGCGATTCCCGTTTGAAACGTAAGAATTAACCGACTATTTTAAGACAAGTGGTGGCTTCACAAGCGCTGTCCTCGTCTTCTTTACCTCGTTCTCCATGTTCTCTGCGTTCTCCACATAACGTTGTCTTAGGATTCAGGAGGTGTAAGGAACAAAAGGAGAGAAACGAGCAGCAACGTTCGCCGCCATTCAAGTATCGTCCGCCTGTTTGTCTCTCATCTCCAAGGCAACACCAAAGGGAACGCGCGTGTCGCAGATGACGTGAACTTCTAGCTCGCTCCCACGTAACACTAAGAAAGCCAGCCACGTTGAGGGAGAAGGTAAAGTATACAAAATTATACGAAGAAATGCGATTTGCGCAGGATGCCGTGACCGAATACCATTGACGCAGAGGTGTGAGCACGTCAATATGACCCAGAGTCGTTCGCAATACCCGTCATGCTTTCCATCCGGGTGGACTGCACTACTCCAAACGTAGCTCAGACAAGAAAATAATAAAAAAACAACGGGAAGAGTTTTTGTTTGAAGCTTTTCTGTGGCCCAAAATACTAGTACGAGCGCGGGAATCGAGCAATATCGGTTTTCCACGGGAAGGTCACTTGAGTAAAACGTTTTCGCGGTTTATATTCAAATGAAACTCGCAACACCGAAGTCTTCTTTCATAATGAAGAAATTCCCCTTCTTAAAACATGACGCTGGCAAAGAAATTTAATAAAAGAAGTCAAAATAGACTTTTTTTTGTTAATTTAACTTTGTTTAAAAGGACAATCGATGGTGTCTTCTATACAAAACATACTATGAAGCAGACATTAATCTTTGTGGACGTGTGCTTGGAATGTATATATGAACATGTTTGTGTGCTTTACAGGTCAAGGCTTTCGAGTTGTTACTATATAAGCGCGAAAAATTACCAGGAATGAATAAATGAATGAATTGATAGCAGTAAAACGCGAAGAACATATAGATTTAAAAAAAAAGTGTAGCTGAATAATTTTTTCTACAAGTTCTAGGAACTCTTAAAATTGGTTTTCAAGTGTTTCGCTTACAAAGATGTTAATTTATTATGCAGGCAATGTTTAGTTAGTACGACTTCGGTGCGCTTAGGTCCTGGGCGTGTTTCATTTTCTACTTTTCGGCAGTGAGTGCAGCAGACAAGGTCAATGAGAGTAACTTTCCACTTGGCCACTGTCTTCGTGAACAATGCAATTTTTAGATCTAATTGTAGTCGTCATTCGCGGAGATTCTTTAGGGACTTATTTAGAATGTACTAGGTTTCACTACACTAGTAGTTTTGATACCAGGTTTTCAAGGCAAGAAATGACCTCTTTAGCAAATATGACTTTGCCGTGCCCGAAGAATCAACAATTTGTGTAAAAATTACCATTGACGTAGAAACTGCAATATCTCTCAGCCTTGTTAGTGTGGGTTCATAGGGAACAGTTTGATTCTAATGAGGTCGAAGCCTCTGATATTTCAGCAGCCTTTTGCAGTGTGAACTTGCCTAGCGGTAGGAGAAAAATATGCTCAGGCTTCCCCCTACTTCCTATGGTTGCCCCACTTTCTGCCTAACAGTACAACATACCTAACCTGTCGTTAATACCTATTTACTTTTTTTAGTGTAACCCTGTCTTTTAAAACGTCAAATATCATTATATTTGAGTCGCATCAAATTAAAACGTTCTCGACAAACGACATATATTCAGTCAAGAAATAAAAACGTCTAACAAGTGAAGGAACAACTAGATATTAATTAAATGCACAGGCAATAAAAGTGAGGCAAATTCGATAAAATCGAACCTCTCGAAATTGGAAGATTGATGAGCTAAAATCACGCTAAAAATATTTTAATTTTGGAAAAAAGAAAAACTTTTTAAAAAGCATAACTTGGACGCCATCGTTTACTTTGTCCGTATTCTACGCACAGGACCAGTGAACTGCCTAATGCGGTGAGCAAGAGTTGAAACGATGCGCATTATCTGCGCCATTTACTATCGAGGGCGTGGTCATTTACACCAAGTCCGCGATAGTCAGTCCTGGCACGTACACGGATGCAGAGGAGAATTGCCGAGCAGGTTAAGGCCTATTGTGAAAACAAACCAAGATTTTTCTCGTTCTTGTTCCATTACTTAGCACAGGATATAAAAACAGAAACGGAAATACTCGGGTCAAAGTTATATTATTATAATATAAACGCATTCATACTAATCACTTATGTTCATGCATACTCTAACGAAGATATGTGATTTTTTTTTACAGTCGTATATATTTTCTATCTCAGAAAATATTTTAGATGAATCATAAACTTCTATTAATTTTTAAATATTAAGCGAGAGATACGTTTCTTACATGTAATACGGATATAGTCAGATGAGCTTTATTGTGACCGACTGCAGCGAGCATAAAAAACTTCGCTTTTTAAAGTGCATGATTATTGCTAAATATTGTTTATTTAGCAGTAAAAGCGTACATTCCATTAAAAATTTGTTATTTAATAGCGCTTTGACATGTTTTTTTTTTAACAAAAAATAGAGCGAGACTATTAAAAAATGCAATTACCGGTTCAGGGGCACGCTTCTTTTAATTGGTTCAAACTTAAGCTGAAACAAGAAGCTCCGCCTTCAGCGCTAGCTTTCTGCCCTTGCTAACACAAGCTTCAACGTGCAGGCACATGCAACCAAAGCACAGCGGAAGCCAGCGAGCTCGCGCTGATGGCGGAGTTCCTTTTTTCAGCTTAAGGATGAACGGTGTATAGTGGCGGGTTTGATTTGCATGTGCGTGTGGTTTCGTTCATAAACACGCCGCAGGAATGACCAATCAATGCTGCGCAATTCTTTGTGCCCGATATTTGTAGATGTAACTAGAAAGCCCCGCCAGACTGATTGTTAAAGAAAAGGCTATAAGCGTTTAGTGTAAGCTCTAGCAAGGTAAATACTTGGACGGTTTGGAGACAAACATTCGGAGCGACAATCGCTGTTCTGAACATTCAGAACATGTTTTTTTTGTTTTGCGGTGCATTTCGCGTTGCACAGCTTGATTTTCATTGTTCAAAATTTAGTTTTCTACTCTGCCTAAAGTTACTGGGGTATGTCTGGAAACGAGGAATTAGTTTACGCAATAGAAATGTGTCTAACTGATGTTAGTTTATGTCACGTTTCTTTTCGTTGCTTCTACCTTCGATCCAGGTTCAAAACATTTCGTGGTACCAGCTTGCCAGCACTGTTCTTAGGTGTTTGAGGCGACCATACAACTTATCCGCAAGCAAAGGCTATGAGCGAGCAAAGGCTATAGAAGGAGCTCTATAATTTCTCTTTGTGTGACCAGTCGTGGGCACGTACTTCGAAAAACTGTAAACGTAGAAAACAATGCTTTTCTACGTTTACAATGTCATGTGTTTAACGAATGAGTGTGCAACACGGGATGCTGCGCGTTATCGGAACGCAAACACGGTCGGAGGCAAGTCATAGAGTCAATATAATAATCCAGAGTGAAAGGTCCCATGAATTGGGGCCGCTTCGGAACGGCGAGGCATAGACGCGGAGATCGGCGGCCGCAGTTATGCACAGAGAAGCAGCAAGGCATCTCCTGTAAGGTCTGTACCTTGTTCTTTTCTAGCTTACTTTAGAGGAAAACGCCGGAATCGCGCATTGGATAAAACTAAATCAAGTTGTCAGGCGCTCAAGCAACTTAGACTCGTCTCAGCAAAACGAACACGTTTAACCTTTCGTCTGCTTTCTTTCTCCGCTCTTCTGTCACTCTATTTTTCTTTCTGCCTCTCGGGAGTCGGGACTGCCGATGTCAGCGCTGTTATTTTCCAGCCCCGGCGAGGCCGCGCTTCAATTACGGTGCACTTACAGGGACGGTCCGCAACGCCATCACTCGACAGAGACCCTCTCGAAGACCCGGAACCAAGGCTTTTGAACATCTGCCGAAGTAAATAACGTCAATGGGTCTTTGTCTTCCTCTTTCTCTAACATCGAGGGAAGCTGCTGCTACGAAGCCACAAACCTCTCGGACAACGACAGGGGCTGCTGGACCTCATTTTCATCAACGCCAACAGCCACCTTCAAATACACTAGGATTTTGCCGGTGACGCAATATCGTCACTTTACCGCGGCTATACACCAACTTATCTCTGTTACGTCTCGGCGCGGTGGTGGCGCGTCGGACGCACTTCTGGTCTGGGGCTGTCGGCGGAAGTCACCACGCGGGACGTGCATTCCAGTGTTGTTTTTGGAAGAAACCAGACAAAAACCAGGCTTCTCGTCAACACGCTGCGACTGGGGCTGTACAAAAAGTGTCAGTAAAGCTTGAAAGGTCAGTTTTCATGCGTCTTCTGCCTTCTCGGTTTGTCCGAGAACGTTGATAGGTGCTGTGAAAAATAAAAACCAGGCGCCGTCGGACCACGATTGCTTGTGCGGGAAGCACTTTAGATTGAATTCACGGATACTTGTGGTCGTCAGATTTATTTGTTTTGTTCCAACATGCTCGAGGGAAAACCGCAAAGTTGTACGGACCACCTGCGGACTACGTTCAGTGCGTCAAAGTTCAAACGGCTGCCTGATCGTTCGAACTGTCCCTGCTCTTTCAAACTTGTCTGCTTTTTGTCGTCTGCTCGTTTGAACGAGGCCCGTAGACCAAACGTTGACCCGGTAACTGCGATAAAAACTATGTGCAGGCCTCAAAAAACCTAAGTTTGAAGGGGGGTTGGGGTAAGCATAGGCTCGGTGCAAACAGTAGATACGAGGAGATGTTGATCCTTGTTACCAGTGGCCATCACCGACTTGTTGTACCTGATTCACTACGTCCGGTTCTGCTTGCGATTTTCAGTACCGACGTCGCCTATCTCAGTTACGGTCCACGACTTTGCGGCCCGAGCGGCGTCGCGACTGAAAATAGCGACCAGAATCTCATCATGCGAATCAGGCTTTAGCGCACATTCTGCGGCGTCCACGCGGAATAAATCGCCGCATGTCGCATTATTAACGCGAAGTTTTGAGGTTTAACGAGCCTCATTATTATTATTTTTTTTTTTTTTTTGAGGCCGCTAAAGTAATAAGACAATGCCAGGAAGACTTGGAATCAGCAATTCCAACGGGAAAGAGAGCTCGGGGACTCACACAGACGCCGACAACATCGCCTTCCAATGGTTTGTTTATGGGCGACGGCAAGCTTCTTGCCCACACTCCATCGCGCATGCGCGGTGCCGGTGGCGTCCGCTAGGGGCGTTCCCGTTTGTTTCTAAACATGAATTCGTCTATATAAGGCAGACCCGTGGACACTAGCGGTAGAGAGAGAATGGGACTTGCCATCGAGCCCTTCCATAAAATCATGCCTCATTAAAATATCATCATCTTATAGCTGAAATCCTTCCGACCAGCCTGTCTGTCCTCAGCCATTAACGACGCACAAGATCTTTCGCGTTTTGCGCTGCTGTCTTTACCCCTCTGAGGCAAACAGGATGGTACATCACAACTGACCCAAGGGTCGCTCCGCAGGTTCTGTCAGTTTTGTCCTAATCCATTCTCAACAACAGGGCAATCAGAACACGTGTGAGCTTGTTATCGCGCACACAACGTAAAGTACCTAGCTTTATCGAACAAGCGAAGGCTCATGTACCGTCCCTCACTACCTGCTCGAAGAACTTTGGCAATCTATTCTTCTTGCAACTGCTGGTCCTTCGAAAAGCTATGAAGCCCGACGCCGGCCCTTGTGTCTGGTGCTGTTGCTGCGCGTAGCGAGGGACGCAACACAAGATTCCCCCAATGAAATAAGGGTAAAAAGGCGCAGGATAGGCTCGCGAACGATCTTACGTATACTACTTATAAACCCCAAACAAAGAACGAAAAAAAAAAATAAGACGTCGTTGTGTTCCTTTTTTTCCCCTACGCTTGTTTTCTTGTTTCGGGGTTTTCAAGTGTAAGTAAAAACCAGCAATGAAAGCGGAATACAGTACAAAAAGAAATTGATAAAAAAATACTGTTAACGCTCTCCGTGCAATGCTGGCCGTCAGCTAAATCTTCACTGCGTCTCCGCCCCTCGACCGCACCAGCCCCGCTGCTCAAAGACTAAAGGTCCCACAATGCATCGCAGCAACGGCGGGCACCGAAACTTTCTGGTGATATCGGTTTCTTTCATATTTGCCGAGCTCAAACCGCGTTTTGGACTGGCGCATGGCGAAGACGCTATTTCTTTGCATACGCGAAGCTTTTGGATACTCTATCCTAAACTCGCGATAAGAAAAAGTCCCATCAATTTTAGAAACAATGTGCGAGTGCAGTCACGTCTCCGAAATAATATAGTTGTTAGCTACGTTACGTGTATTCTATAAAGACAACTATCCAACACTGCACTTTGGGCGGCTGTCAACTTTGCAGGCCTGTATCTTGTGAGATATTTGCATCACGTGGTCGAACCTTTTCTGCAATGTGTACTTTATCCACAGCTATAAAATTATATAAATGTAAGGTATTTATAAAGCGGTTGTTAAGATATTGGTTTACAAACACGTGATCTTACTGAAAAAATAAGATCTAATTATTCTGTTTTTTATTTTTATTTTTATTTGGCTTGGGGGGGGGGGGGGGGAGGAGGACGCGATAGCGTGTTTTGCCATAGATGGAAGTGGTTGTGTAATAGCTTGGCTGCTGGCTGCGTAGGGGCGGCGCGCGCCCCACGATCACGTGGGTTTCTGCGTACGGAGGCCCCCGGATTTCGCCAGAGAGGGGCACCAGCAGCTACCGCTTTGAAATAATACCACGGCAGTACATAGAATGTTTAACAATAGGCCCTTTTCAACAGTCCATCGAGCTGCACAAATAAAAAAAAAATCTTGTTTCATTGATTGTGATGCGAACTGCATAAACACGAGGAAAAAAGCTGCAATGTGCAGCTGGACTGGTCCTCGGTCTCCATTCCTTGAACAAGAGGCGTGGGGCTGTATCCTAGTCTTCTCCGAACCCTGACGAAGCGCTACTGTCGAATACCTGCTGAGATAGGGGGATCAAGCAATGGCGGAGAAGCGATGGCGCGGATTCCTGAAAAGTTTCCATTTAACAAACGTTTTAACCGATAACACGAGTAGTATCTTTAGTACACTGGTCAGTCAGTATTGAGGGTACGTGCAACAAATTTTAACTATAATTACAAGGCTTTTATGTTCCCCCCTTGATTTGTACAAAAAAAAAAAAAAAAAAAAACAGGACTAAAACGTTAAAGGAAAGCAATATCGACATTGTCTTTTTTTAGTTTGGTGGGGCGTAACGTCATACTATACTTCATCTCACCTTAGCACGGACTAACTGTGAAGTCCGTGCAAGCGCGAGCGGCTAGCCTCGAATGCCTTGACTGGAGCACTCGGTGCACGAGCGCTCGTGCAGCCGCCGAGGCTTCATCCAAAGCAACTAGCGATCGGGCCTTTGGCACGCGCGGCTAACAATAGTCCATGCTAAGGTGAGACGAAGTATAGCAGTTTTCTGAACCCCTACTCTCGCGCATCTTCAGCGCCTGTCAAAGCAATTCACGTGCACTCTTGCGTTTTTAAAAAAAGTCAGAAATAGACGTCATGGCTTCCGTCAGTGCGGAAAATGACACCTGACAAACTTGCAATTGCACGCGTTGCCCACAAGAGCGCCTCGCCGCTTGGCGGCACCAATATCCTAGTATGACGTCACGACTGGCCGGAGATTTTTCGTGTTTATTTCGCGTTTAGTTACATCTTCAGGGAAAACGAACGTGATACTCAAATTCACGGGATAAAAATACGCCAGAATTCAGATCTAACTCGTATGTTTTTTTTTTTAACAGGTGTTTCAGCTTCCCTTTAAACGAAATTGTCGCGTACTCACACTATAAAACGGGGGTAGTCCATTCAAGATGTTCCAATCTAGCGGTGATAAATTCTTCCACCGAGACCAGTGTTTATGCAATGCAAACTGCGTTCTGACCCGCGCGTCTGGGGCTCGGCTCTGGCGTGTGTGCTCAAGAGAGTGCATCGAGACTCGGGCCTCGGTGCGGAATCGAGATGGAGCCGACTTTCCGAACCCGGCGACCGCATTGGTATGCCGGAGTCCCTCCGCCCATCGGACCAAGGTCTCCTTCGAAAGAGAGTTCGGGTCACGGGTGCGCAATCGCGACGACGGGCCCAGCAAAAACAAAAGAGAACCCGGTCATCGAGCAACTTCGCCGTGCCATAGTTTGACAAAGCACGTTCCACACGACGCAAACATTGACTCTATCTGCCTACAAAGGCTCTCTTATAGATTTTTTGTTTTCGGTTATTTTTTTACTCTTTGCAGTCACTTCTGCTCTCTTCTACAAACTCGAGGCAGAGTAGTATTTCTGCCTCGTTCACGTGATGCTCGTTGGGAATTGGGCGGGAGAACTGCGTAGATCTGGGTGCATCTGGCGCTTTAAACGCCTATTTCAGTTTATTCTTTTTTTTTTAGAACGTTACAGCGAGATACGACTCCGTGACGTGCAAGCTAAAGACGGATGAAGCGAGCCTCGATATGCTTTCGTTCGCTGGAACCTGTCTAAAGGATGTTACGTCAACGAACATTGTAGAACACAGACAGTGAGATTTGAAGCTCGATCTCAATCTGGAAGCCAATGTTGCTGTAGGATTTGGGTGCTTCAGTGCGTCGTCTTCCTAAACGTATAAAATGGGTATAGACGCTTTGCATCAGCCACGCATGGGCACCGCCATTACCGACCTCCAATTTTTGCTTTCTCTTATTATGTTTACTTCCCTTCATCATGGCCACTGCAGGGCTTGTTATTGCAATTTTAGATTCTACCGTGTCCTTCTCGAGAGCATCGACTTTTGTGAAAGCTCGTCAACGCCCACTTCACTGGCTCGGCATCTGGGAAAGACTAGAGCCACTAAATGAGCTACGCTTAGAATATCGGCACTCTGTTCCCCGATATTGTTGTGGGCGCCGCCATTTTGGTGCTTGTGCAAAGCAGACGCAGCTGCCGATGGTCGTTATTCAATAGCGCGACTTCCTCGACATTAGATTCGGTGTTAGGAAGCACATGTAATATTGCTTTGCTCTGTCGCGAACTGAATGAACATTTATGTAGGACGAAAAAGTGTTTGCTGTGATTTCAGATAAGGCTTCAGATAGCTGGCAACCATAATCTTAAGCCACAAGATCGGTAAGTATCGTTACTCTGAAGCGTAGCTTATTTAGTGGCACTAGGTAAGACAAGAGAAGGTCATCAATGGCGGCTGTAACCTGGCGCGTGTGCAGCGGGTCGATATATTCCCGTGCAACCTTCTATGGCTATGCAGTCAAGGCTAGAGTCACTGTATGGGTTCCCAGAGTAACAAAACTCCCAAGGTTCGTTTTGGAACCGCGGCGCGGCGCTGAAACCGAAACCGTGGCGCCACCATCTTGGGTCCACGCGTCGACGGGGGTATGAAGGCGATAGTGGCATGCCTTGAACCGTGTTGATAGATCTTTATTTATACTAGTCGATGGGCTACACAAAAGCTTCTGTGGTGCTGTGAGTAGCTTCCGTTGATAGTGAACATTACATTGCATAATTTGCTCTCGGACCCTTTTTTGCTTGGTTGCGATGACAAGTCCAGCGCCAAGAATCTTAGGGACTGCGCTATGTTTGAGAAGCTTTCTGCCGTCGGCTCTGTGCGTTTCGAATTGGGATTCTTCGAAGTGATCATAGAAGTTATTGTAATAAAAAGACGCAGCGTGTTGAGGCAACCTAAACAGAAAACACTGCGATCTAAATGCTATTCAGAACTATTGGGGGATCGGTGGCCGAGTGGTCTAGCGCACACCAGCTCGGAGCACGTGGAGCGAAAGCTCGCGCTGCAGAACCCAGGGATCCTGGGTTCGAGCCCCACCCCTGCCCGTTTCGATCTGGATGAGCATCGTACCGGCGTGCGGTCGTGTATCACTACTGCGTGATGCACGTTAAAGACCCCAGGCTAGCGGCCGTACCGCACTGGCTAAATTTCTCATCTACAGCTGGGAGACTCGTCGCCCCTCTGAGGCAGACCAAGTTCTAGGCTGTATAAACACACACACAACCCAATTTTTTTTTTTTCAGAACTATTTCACGAAACTACGAAAGTAGCGAGAATATAAACTGCATGAAGGTATTGTTCACAAGGACCCGTTTTCGCTCGGTACGTCATTCCAAGAGGCAGCCGCGTGCACGTGACCTTCGATAGATTAGCTAAGTTTGCTACACATCTAAAATTGAGCGACGCGATATGCGACAGTGAGAGATCTGACCCAACACCGGCTTAAGCCTAGCCCGTCGCTTACCAAATCGCAAGAGCGTCGCTCGTGCGAAACCGAACACAGTTGATGTTTGTTCGACTGCGAGGCAACAAGCGACAGGCGGAATGAACCAGCTGTAATCGGCACTCGCCTCACAAAGCTTGCTTGTTGCAGTGGGCTCGAAATCTTTCCGTTTTGCTATGGCCAGCCAAGCCTTCTTCTTCCGTCCTGCAGTTGCGTTCTTTCCAAACGGGATCCGCGAGAGCCTCTTCCCATCCTCCGATTTGCTGGTGCTGGTGCTGATCCCAAAAGCGCAACAGGCAGGCATTCTGCCACTAAGTACACAACCTTCTTGCTTTGACGTCGGTAACCGCGTCGAAACGACGGCGCGCAGCAGAGCGTGCGTGTGTGCAGCTGTTTGCTGGATCCAAGGTGGTGGTGATTACAGCCGCTTGAAGTGTTGATGGAGGGGAGTCTAGCGGTTTTTGTGTCACGTGATCGCTACCGCCCAATGATGCTCACTAAGCCAAAACGTGACCGGCTAGAGTGAGTATGTTGTCGGCAAAACGCAAAAAGAAAAGGAATGCGTTGCTCTGCGAACCCATACAGTGACTCTCGTCAAGGCTATATGCACACGTGCACTTTGCTACCTTGAGAGAAGAGCAGAGCTGTGCATTTGCACTCTTCACTTGTCCGCAAGTAAGGAATATAAACCCTTTTTTGTGACAAAAGCCACCAGACGGAGCTACAGTCTTTGAAGTTTCGGAGAACTTTTGGTAAATAAAAAGAATGAACAAAGCCCACTTCAAAACCGTTGCCTGAAAGGTAAAATAAAACGGGTAACCACCGATTGCACAGGTGAACGCCAAAAGAAAGAAAAAGATCGAGAGCTGTTCATTTTATTATTATATATTTTTTTTAATATTCATGTAAACCAACTAGCCTCCTCCAAGACCCCAACAACCGAAGGCCCTAGTTAAATCTCCAACTTTGCTGTTCCTGCAGCTTTTATGCTTTCTAGCACTACATGGTGACATCAGCAAGCTCGACAGGCTTGCAGAAACGGAGCGACCGGCAACGTTGGGAAGCAAGCGGCAGTGTATATTTGTAAAAAGTAAAAAGGTCTTTTTACTGTACGTCACATTTGAGTGCGCTGTCTAGAGCGCATGTTCAGAACGAGCTCACTTTATATGGCTGCTAAGACTGACAATCTTGATGGCGCGGAGTGCGCGTTTACTGATTTAGTAACATACTAATACATATGAAACAAAATCACGTTTTTTTACGTTATTTTCCTGTAGCCAATTCGGAGGAGAGCAAAGCCTCAGTAAGCTTCCTTTGTTGAAGCTTACTGTTGAATGAACTTTGTTGAATGAATAGCTAAGCTGTAAAGCTTTCTTTTCTCTCTTTTTAGTCTTCTGTAGTTTTTTTAGCTGAAAAGCTGCAGAAAAGGCACCTTGGAGGCTACAGAAAGTCTGTTGACTTTCTTATTACAAAGTGGCCCCACATTCAAAAGAAAGTCAACAGAAAAGCTAGAGAAAGTCAGATGAAAAGCTACTGACATTTTATATCCTCTGATGACTTTTTTCGACAGCCTTTCAACAGAAAAGCATCACAGTGTTTTGTAAGGGACTACTGAGCGCATGCTGACGGCGAGCTGTACTCCGTTCACCCTTCATCTGAGACTGCAGACAATTCTATAAGCACGAGAGCACGAGATTGCGGCGTTGAAACGTCCTTCCGCAGAACGAGCGCTCGAGCAAGAAAAGCACGTCTCAGCCATGAGCGCGGGATAGCCGCTTGTAGCTTTGGCCGGAGGCTAAAGCCAAAGCTACAAGCGGCTATCCCGCGCTCATGGCTGAAACGTGCTTTTCTTGCTCGAGCGCTCGTTCTGTGGAAGGACGTTTCAAAGCCGCAGTCTCGTGCTCTCGTGCTTATAGCATTGGCTGCAGTCTCAGATGAAGGGTGAACGGAGTACAGCTCGCCGTCAGCATGCGCTCAGTAGTCTCTTGCAAAAAAACTGTGATGCTTTTCTGTTGAAAGGCTGTTGAAAAAAGTCACCAGAGGATATAAGATGTAAATAGATTTTCATCTGACTTTCTCTAGCTTTTCTGTTGACTTTCTTTTAAATATTGGCCCACTTTGTAATAAGAAAGTCAATAGACTTTCTGTAGCCTCCAAGATGCCTTTTCTGCAGCTTTTCAAATAAAATGCTACAGCTTTTCAACTAAAAAACTACGGAAGACTAAAAAAAGAAAAAAAAGCTTTACAGCTTAGCTATTAATTCAACAAAGTTCATTCAACAGTAAGCTTCAACAAAGGAAGCTTACTGAGGCTTTACTCTCCTCCGAATTGGCTACAGCGAAATAACGTAAAAAAACGTGATTTTGTTTTATATGTATTAGTATGTTACTAAATCAGTAAATGTTAGTAAATTCTGTGGTATTTGAAGGCACTACTACATACATCCCACAACTACACATTAAAAACGGACACAAACACGATCACCATGAAGCACTGAACACCTGAATCGCACTCTCGTTGGCTGCTCCAGAGCCTTAGATAGCCTACATACTGAAGATAAACATTTGGCCGGTTACCACCTCAGCACTTATTAAGGTTCCAAGTATTTGATCTTCACTTCGGGAGTCTATCAAAGGGAAAACAGTGTTTCGAAGTTCGTTGACTATATCTCTTAGTAAAACGTATTGGTACAACTAATAATAATTCGGCTCAGTCGCTAAAACAACATCCATGAAAAAAGCTCCTGGAAGAAATTTTATCGCTTCTCTGCATAGCACGACTCAGGACGAAGCGAGTCAAGGCAGTTGCTCCTCTTTCAGATAGTTATTTTGATTTTCCTTACTAGTTGACTATTTAATGGGGTCATTAAAGTCCCTATAGTCACTTACAACGTCAGAACGGCAGGGCATGCCTTTCGAACGCCTGGCCTCCAGGACGCGCCGCATGCCTTCCGTCGTGCTTTGACTGCACGCGCGCGTTCGAGGTGCACGAACGCCGAAGCGTTGTCAAAGGTAGTAGGCTCGTGCTGGAGGCGGGACTACTGAAGCTGCTTCCCGCTCTCACCTTGTCAGAAACTAGTGAGAAACTTAGCGACTTTTGGCATCTCGTCGGGGAGTGTTCAATAAAAGGTCAACAGAAAGTCTGTAGCTTTTCTATTGACACTGGCTACCGTGATTCGACTGAAAATTTTCAACACGAAGTAAACAGAACGTCTGCAGTCATTCTGATGACACTGTCAACAAAGAGTCAGCAGAAAAAAAATCAGCATAAAGTTAATAGAAAGTCAACACCTTTTCTTTTGACTGAGGCTGAAGAAAATCATAAGAACAGTTTGAACAGAAAGTCAGGAAACCTTCTGTTGACCATGTCAACGAAAAGTCAGCAGAAAAAAACTCAACATAAAGTTAATAAAAAATCAACAGCTTTCATTCTGACTCAGGTTGAAAAAGATCGTCAGAAAAGCTTCAACACAAAGTCTACAAACTTTCTGTTGACCATGTAAACAGAAAGTCAAAGTCACAAGAAAGTAATCAGAGTCAACAAAACGTCAACACGCTTTCAATAAAAAGTCAAAAATCATTTTTACAGGCACACAGCTATGGCCGTCGTTGATGAAGTGAGCGACCGAAAGCGTCGCAGTGGTTGGCCTGCCACGACTGGCCGAATGCTGGCTATGACATCAGCGAAGGATTTCTCATCGACGATAATAAGAGAAACGTAACAACTTCAATTTTGACGCCGTTGGCAGTGGTGCTTTCAGATCGCAATCATTCCAATCTTCTACCATGCAAAATGCAAACACCATTGAAATCGTTTTTCGCAATTTAATGACGTCCGGAGAGGAAGCCATAGGAGGGCGCCACCAAAACATCTCGCCGCCAATACACCATTCCAATATTTACGAGTCCTCAACCCAGCGCGCGCATGCTCGTGGCTTCGCAAAGAGAGCAGACCTCGCGCCATACGCAAGAACTCTGATAACGGAAGCGGCCAGGAGCCCTTTTTTGGTAAAGGTCGATAAGGCGTCATTTCCCTGGTGCAAGCAGAGATCATACTCCATGTTTACGGAAGGCAATGCACAAGCACTAACAAATATGTGAATGGTGAAACAGTTTGACTCTTCACCTGTTGGTCATTGTTTGAGTGCATAATAATGCAACACTACTAAATGCCTGGTTTGAGGCTAGATAAATATTGAGTTCGTTGGAGCAAATAAAGTAATGTAGACGAGATGCCATGTGTGGGAAGGAACTGAAACTCGGTCGGCATCCAGAACTGTTGCTCGCAGGAATTAGGAGGGGTTCGAGAGCAAGGTTTCAGCGTATACAACGTACACTCTTAGAAAAAAGGGTCAGTATAGTCCTCCCTAAAGGGAGGAACGCTCTTGACACATATGTTCCTTCAGAAAGGGAGAAACTTTCGTCCCTTAAGCAGGGGAGGAAAAGTTCCTCCGTCGACTGCATCTCATTATGGCGGCCACGAATCGAGCAAATCGAGCTCGGTAAGGCTTAACGAGAACACTTAGTCTATTGCACGAAGCGAGAGGAGCAGGAAATAAAAACGTAACACGAGCTTTCCGCGAACTGTATTTATTTCCGAAGTTTCTTTACCCCTGCAGGTAAAGAAACTTACGTTTCGAAAGCATGCAGTCACTCAGTCTTCTCATCGTCAGCACTGCGATGTACAACGGAGACAACCGGCACTCAGTTCGCGCACTTTACGTCCTACCTTTGCTATTCCTCGAGCCACAATTCCTTCGTCAACCGTTGCGTCAACCGCACATCACGGAGGAGTGAAAATCATTCGCCCGCAAAACCAAAAGCCGCTCTCAAAAAAAAGCAAATCCGAAGCAACCTCTTGGCTTCTCTCAGCACGGTAACACGAAATTATGGCGTAGCCGCGTAGCGTAAAAGGATGTTAAATCGCTTGCCACCAGATGGCAGGGTCAAGCAGAGTAATCGCGCGTAGCTAGGCTAGGTGGCGCTAGGTACCACCCAATTCATGTTTTACCAAAAAATATTTTTATTTTTTTACGCCACAATAGCGTTTCCTTTTCTTCGGAATCTCTAACGCATGTAGACACGTTGCGCACACTACAAACATCAGGTCAACATATATTGAACGCATACACAAGCATCGCACATACAAACATCAATACAACAGCACACTACCCCGATCACTACCACCGAGCCCTGCGTTTCCGTCTTTTATAGTGGTCGTTTTGAACGTACGGAATTTTTCGTTGACTCCCTAAGCAAAAATAAATATTCCGAACATGCTCATTTTTTTTCAGCAATGTCATACATCTGAGGCTATTTTTAATGGCTCAGGGGATGAATCTCTTATTACAAAGAAGACGCTCGATCATGCCATAATTATTTGAAAGCCAATAAATCGAGCCGCTCCAATGTGGTTCCAAGCCATGAGTTTGTTTTCCCGCATGGCCCTTCGTAGCCAGTATTTACATTGTAGTGTTCGTTTTTCCATTTGTGCTGTTCGCGCAAAGCTGCAATTGCCGTCTTGAATTAATCTCTGTAGAGCGGATATCCACTCAGCTGGAAGTGATGCTTCACGGGCACAGAAATCGCTTTTCTATCAACTTGAATGCAGTCAAAGCCGCGACTTGCGACAACTGTTAAGTGTACGGAGCTGCGCCGTTGCGAGCTCGAAAACTTCTAGCGCTCATCCCAGCGCGCCACTTAGAGGGCAGTTTCTACAGGAACCGTAATATATTTAAACATTAAAATAAAGGATAGCGTTTTTTGTTTTTTTTCGATTTTGCCTGTATTTTTTTTTTATGCTAAACTTCCATTATAAATATACGTACTTTCCGTCATACTTTCGTAGTGTTGTCTTTTCCCCAGAGCGCAATCGCTCTCGGGGACCGACAGTCACATTGGCCACTGTACGATAGGAGCTTACCGTTCAGACCAGCGTTCCAACATGACTATCCACACGTCGATCGACTGCACCTAATCCCTCAAGTGGTTTTAAACTCTTTAATGTAAAGCGGAATGTCATCCTGCGACACCCCGGCCCCTCCGATAACGGCCCGACCAGCGGCATCAATGCCCGACAGTTTACGTCATCTCATCTTGTTGTTACACCACTGATACGCGAACACACGGTCACATCGGCGATCATTCCAGTCTTCTGTTCACAACCCACAACACTGCCATCACGATGTCGCTGACACGAAGAAATACAGAACCACGTTGACGATGTTGCTGACACGCAGAAGAATCACGTTGAACGCCGGTTGGCACTCGGCAAGGGACAACGGAACCGCACTCAGCACGGAAGGCACCCAGGCAGCCGGCAGGAAAACCTGCCTTCCTTGGACGCAGTTCCCGCGATTTCCATAACGTCGAAAACGTCGACACAGTTCCTCGTGGTTTCGCTGCTGTAGTTCCGCGTGTGTCCCGCGAATTGGAGACGGCCGTCTTACCCAGTGTATGTAGCGCTGCTGGCACTGCTCCGGAACTTCGCTGTTTCTAGCGGCTTCGTTAGCTCGTTTGATAAAATTAGTGGTAAAAACGTCAATGCAACCGAAATGTTCTGCACGTTTGGACTAGAAGACAAAATTACAGGCGGCCTTCGCTGCCGCTGAAGCTCAATCAACTCATCATTAATTTATTAAACAACGTGCGCGATGTGCTCGAAAAACGAAACCGAAAGAAGATGGGTCGGGAGGGCGAAAGCTTTCTCCGGTCTGCCTGGAGGAGGAAAACGTCTCGGAGAATAATAAGGGCTTTAATTTTCCTTTCATCGGTCTGGGTTTGTTTATGTGTGTTTTGGTAAACAAAAAAAAAAAAAAAAACTTTACAAAAAAAAAAAAAAAAAAAAAAAACTCCACTTTTCTGGGGATCGAACCGTTGACCATTTGGTCAGTAGCGCGATGTCCTACCCCTGCGCCAACTGAACAAGGAGGAACTCGCCCTCCTCCTTTCATCTGAACTGCCGTTCCTCCCTTCTCTGGGCAACTTGTCCGCAACAAGGAGGAACAGTCGCTTTTGCTACCTTTCTCCTCCCTTTTTTCTTAGAGTGTACTTCTCTTTAGATCACGCCGGTCGTCTACATAGAAATTAATTGTAAAATGGTAACGAGCTATGAGGTAATTAGTGATGGATTTAAGGAATGAGTCGTAATAATGAGTTTGATAGGTTTTGGGAAGTATCACGACGTATTACTTTATGCGGGGTGCGAGGGCCTGCACTTTTCCGCGGTACATTTAGCTTAAAGTACTACTTTTTATTTATTTATTTCAATACCCCCAGGGCCAACGACATTACAGAGGGGAGTGGGTTGTATTCAACAAGACAAATTATTCAATGAATAACTTAAAGGCAAAGCACATATTAGTTATGAACTATAAAAATTAGAAACAGCAGTTTTAAATAAATCATCCGCCTGGATTATGCGATGGCACTGGGAAGGTGCTTCCAATCCTAAGAAGTTCGTGCTACATAGTGGTACACCTACTTTATGAGGATGATCAAGACGGGATGAAACATGGAAAGGTGGTGTGAGAAGGCGTTGACTGAGGAATGAGTTAGTGTGAAATACTTTATGGAAGAGACACAAACGGGCTACCTTTCGGCGTGAGGCAAGACTAGGCAAAGATAAGTTCGATTTCATGGAGGTGACACGTGCAGTGCGTTGATAATTATTAAGGATAAAACGAGCGGCACGATTTCGAACAGCTTCTGGGGGTTAACCAAATGTAAAAGGAAAATTTATAGTTAAACTTTACGCATACAAAATTTCAGGTACTTCAGAAATAATAAGACACAAGTTATCTTCCCCTGCAGGGACTGTGCTTTCAATGGTTTGTGTACACTCACGAGCCTTTCCTTCGGGTTCTAACCTGGTTAGCCCGCACTTTTTTTATTTTTATACTAGTTTACGAATATTATAGCAAATTGGCGAGATGTGCATAATGTTTACGTCATTAAGTATGTTTTGTTTGACTACACTATGTCAGATGAAATAACTCCGAAATATTAGATATCATAGGGCGCAGATGATAGTACTCATTTAGTATAATAATTTCAGCACTTTGTTCTGACGTGTCCACAAACAACTAATAATCTCATATGTGGTACGCAATAAATAAAAAACAACAAAAAAATTTTAAAGCGCACATCGAAATACGAAAGTAATATGCCATCGAGATTACGGCGAAATGTTGTTACAACAACAAAATATTTCAAGGATGGGAAAGTCAGACTCGTTAAGTTCAAGTTGCACTCTTACATTAAAAAAGGTATCAAACGTGTAGTCTTCTTCTAATAAAAGTTATATCACTCCGGCATTCTTAAAAGCCTTGGCCGCACGACGGCTGCTCCGTCGTTATTGACTGGCGTTCTTGCGTTCTCCCTGTGTTTATTCTTGGGTAGGTTCCCGATCCTTTCCGGTCAGAGTCGACGTTCACTTCGCCGACGTCGTGGCCGCTCTGACGGTTTGACTTAAAAACTCCCTTTTTTAGTTGTCTAAAAGCCACGAGAATATGACTACGATCCCTGTATAAATAAACATACCTACAAAAAACGCACAAATCATAAAAACAAGAGCATAGAAGTTGCAGGCGTCCGCAAGATCGAATATGGGAAAAATGTAGCGAGTTGAAATCGTGCTTGTAAGAGGATTTAGCCCCAGAATAAAAGGAAAGAAAATAACGACACCAGCGAAACAAAGCCCGTCCAAAGCCCAGAGCCGCTATTTCCTCACTAAGAGCGCGGGAACGAAAACATTTGGCAACGCAGACGGGCCGACTTGTCGGGAGCATGCTCCTCATGTTTTCAAGATCTGTTTTTCCGGAGCGTTTTTAGCTCTTGCAGTGTTTTGTTGGCAGGTGATGTAATTCCAGAAGGATCCGGCACTATCACCTGACCAGAAACGAAGATATTAGTAGAAAAACTCCAGTTGAGTTATGTTACTAGATGACATTATCGAAAGTACAATTTGAGATCGAGAAAATGAAACTCACTTTTTCAACCCGCAATAATGAACTAGATATCGCCGAAATCTGAAACTCCGTGAGAATGTGACGCTATCAGTGTTAATAAAACGCAAAAGTTTATGCACATGGCGTTATATAGATTAAAAGATGGAAAATAAAAACCATATTTATGTATGGCCCGACTTCCACCTAAACATGATATTCATCAAATAAAAATTTGAGATTGCGAGCGCATTTAGCAGTTGTTTTAATGGGAAAAAAAATTGTCATTTAGGAGTACGCTGTTTTTGTCTTTCTCGCTGTCGAGTTTTTTGACCGAACTAATTGCTACAGGCACCAACAATCTGAAATTTAAGTTTCACAATCATTAAGCATAGGTGAACATTTTGTTTTTCTTTTGCATTTTTTTACCTAAGTAAAGTCATGTGGTGTAACTTTCGCATTGTATAACCATCGCTAGCGTCACATTGTTGCCGAGTTTCAGCTTTCTGCGATGCGCATAGTTAATTTATGCGGGCCGAAAAACCGGGTTTTTAGTTTCCTCAACCTACCCCCGGGGTTTGGGGTTAGAGGCACTAATTAAGCTGCGCTTCAAAGTAATTACACTTAAGCCACACTGGTGCTTAAAATCACCGTGTCAGGTCATCTGAAGCCTCGTCTGATTTCGCAGGAAACACTTTTCCCTTCACCACAGATCTTAAAACAGTTTGCGAAAAAGATTGTCGGAGCTTCCTGACATTGAATGTATAACAGGAAAAGCCGCTTTTTCGAAACGCGACGATCCCCAACTGCGTCCGCTTTGCTCTAAGTAGAAAAAGTTTGAGCTTGTGAAAAAAATCAAAAACGGAGTACCGGATTACTACAAGAGTAGCTTAACTTTTGGCTCTAGTTTGGCTAAAATAGAAAGTTCTATGAACACGGTGGATAGTTAAATAACTTTCTTTAAAAACAAAAAGAAGAAAAGAACAACGTGCTTTTAAACTCTTTTAATAATTTTTATGACAATGAATTGTACTGTTGGTTGTCTTTAGTTGAAGTCTGATTTCCAATAATAACTCAAAAACGATATGAGGTTGGTCATGTTTTGTTGGGATATAGAATGTTTCTTCTACGAGGTTATGGCAGATTAAAAAAGAAAAAAAAAAACTTTAAGTGGATCAGTAACTATGTTCTTCTGGTAAAGCTAAATGCAAGGTTTACTTGAACGAATAAAAACTCAGTTTTTCAAAAAGAGAGCAAGAGGAGAAATATGCCCTAGCAGTTGCCGGCTCAGCACCGTCGAATAATTCCAAGCACCAAGAAAGAAACTAGCCAGTGAGGTCGCCTGAACTCCCTAATAAGTGTAACCCTTGATTAAAATTGTGTTAGAAGCGCACTATGAAAAAACACAAAAATACGGCAGAACGGTTGTCACTACCCACAAAGAATCAAACAGTTTATTTTTATTTTGTGCACGCATATTAAGGTATTTGTTGTAATACGGAACAACTAAAGTCAATAATATTCTTGCTGCCGATAGGCCCGAGTTCAATATGTACAGAAAACATATATAAGTAAAAATAAAGCAAAAACAATTCTTTAGGCAAAATGAATTGCACACTGTTACAACACAAAGGAGCGCGGAGGATCAGCGTGTGGAAGAAGAAACAGAACGGCAGCTGACGAAGACGGAAGTTGTGAGGTGGATGATCTGAGAAATATTTAAGAAACAAAAGCCAACTGTCCGGACTTTCTATTTTGACAGCCTATGGCAGTAGCATTCGTTATTTTTAGAGGAGTCACCAATCTTCTTTACTTGGTGCGCGCGGAGTGGGGGTAAAGTTTCATAGACCATCCCCTACGCTTCTGGTCTGTAAAGCTTTTATGCTCGTGAACCACCAATGAGCTCGTACTCCCTGATCCGCACTAACGAACTTACTGTAATTATCTCCAGATTTTTCGGGATAAAATCACAAAACGTATTTGTGCATAAACACTGTTTGCAATATATTCTTAAATTATCGTGCACCCGCCAAAGAAGAAATAACGTTTGCACTGCCCCAGTGCATACGTTATATCGAACTTCCTATTTTGCTGATACACAGGAAACTTCACTAACGCCGAAGAATTGTTTAAAATAAAGACGCGTAAAACATAAATAAGGATTCCTTCTCAGTAACGTTATCGACATCAGCAAACGTTATCTTACGAGCGCAAAATGAAAAATATGAATTTAATTAAATAAAATCAACCAATTAAATTATGCCGTCACACTTCGATTACAAATTTCTTGCCCGTGGTCGAAATATGACATCGCTGTTGTTTGAATTCAAACGAATGAGTTCAGACCCGCGATATTCTCTGGAAACTTCAGGCATGATGAAATTGAGATGACGGAACTAGACGGAAAAGTGGGACGGCGGCCTCACCCTGAATCGACGCCAGCCTCCCGAGTGGAGGCGGGAAACGCGGCATCGGTAGCCGATCTGTCAGCGTCGCCCTCACCGTCGAACAAGAAAGAGGTATCTGAACCTAGCCAGAAAAGGGATCGAAATTTCATTCGGGCTTCCCTTATCTCCCGGCAGGGGCGCACTCAGTTTAGGTCACTCGCGCAGGCGCGGAAGCGCGCCGCGCGACCTTGAAAACGTGCTCGCGAATAAGGATCGCTCCTTCGAGCCCCTAGTGATGTTGCGCATATTTCTGCGTTTCCGGAAACGCTAACGAACATTCGACACACTTGTTCCGAGGCGGCGCCGTTCAGACGCTTCTTTCTTCTTCCACAGTGGTCGCGCTAGCTAACAATCATGTTGTAGAAAAGACGCGCCACACTTTGTTATCTTCTCAGATGCTCCTCTTTCGGCGTTTTTTCTTTAAACACGGTGGGTTATGTGACTGGTACCTAGCCGTATCCGGCCTCGCATTCCCGTGCCGAAAGACCGTGACACGACTCCAGTGTCAACGTTCGAAAAGAAATCATGTCCTCGCAGACTGAATACAGTTTCCAAACCAGCACTGACGCATCTCTGATGTTCGATCTTTTCTCCGGGCTAAACCTCTAATCTACACACTTGACAAAAAAAAAAAATATATGTATATATATCGGCGAGAAATCCCGCGGCCGCGATTGGCCGTCGCCGCGCGTCACCGTGGCGCCGGCCAATCCCGGTGGCCGATTTTCTTGCCGACTTTCTAGTCAAATGTCTGGACTAAAGCCCCTGCCCTCCGGTACGTCACACTTAGCTTTTGTAAGGCCCTTTTACACGGCAGCGTACGACAACGTTACGTTGGCTACGTCAAGTTTTAACGTGAAACGTTGTTTGACTAGTTGTTCAGCATTTTGTGAAGCCTGATAAGTGTGACCAAAAGGGTAGGCGAGGAGAAGCTCGACCACCTCTGCGGGCTGAGGGAGTGGAACTCGAGAGTTTGGAAGGCTGTGAAAGGACACCAGGCTTCTTAGGCCGATTACCGGTAGCATCGCTTTATTCTAAGAACAACTATCGAGCATGCTACACATTGTACACGTTAAACTATCAGATGAAAAGCGCCGTGAGAGTTTCGCTGAAAGTTTGTAATGCTAGAACATCTCACGTATGTGACACGATTGCATAGCAATTTGACGTACAATTTTTACTAATTCCAGCTGATCATAGCACGTTAGAACAGAGACAAAATGCGCTGACAGTGTCGAGCAGCGTGCGTGCTTCGAACCATAGAGTTAATATAATACACGCTAGAGGTTCAACTGGCGCTAGTGTGCTGCTGCAAATTGAAGCAGACAGCAACCAATCCTGAATTGACTTCCGGTAATGCATTTCTATCGGAAAAAGCGAGTGAATTTTCACCCTGAGCTCGATTATAAGAGCAAATATCACGAATAATTTGTACGTACTAGGCACATTGGAACATTTCTCAGTCACGCAGACGAAATAATTGGTCAGTTACGGTGTTTTTATCTTAAATTCGTGGCATAAAAAACGGTGCTAAAACCGCTTCGTACATGTATTTATGTGCACTGTCGGACACTGTTAGCGTGAACACGGCGTTGGCGCCTCCTAGCATGGGGGATATACGTGCCAAAAGAACGAAGGACGTCTGGAAAACCAAGATAAATGGCAAGAATTACGCAGTAACACTGGATAAGTAAATCCTTGTGCATGCAGACGATGAAAATAGATTGAAAGCAACGTAATACAGTCCAAGTGCTGTTAAATAAGTATACTGCTTTATTCTTTCTGCTCATGAATATGTGCGAAGATGCTTGTTCTGGGTCCAAATCATCACCCGCACGCTCCAAATCTTATCATATAGGGGGAAGCCAGAGAACAGATGCCCGATAAAAACTGCGCGAAATGGGAAATAATAAAAAGACATACCTTTCGTAGCCCGCGTACTTTATTTCTTACGTTCAAATATTCTTTAACTGATCGTAAAGTTGCGCACGACGGAGTCATTTTTATAGAGTGACAGAACGGGCATATTAGCAATGTATAAGCGCCACCGGAATGCTAGCAAACCTTGAACACACTCTACATTTCTTTCGATTGTTACTTTGCTAAGAATCGACGCTCGTTTTTACATACCTACCATAGTAAAGAGGTTTGGGCCTGCAATATGGCGAAGTTTAACATCGTTCAGTGGTAAAGAAAAATGCTCTAACTAAAGCAATTACACCTTCAAAATATCAATAAGGGTACATGCTATACGGTACAACCAAAATAATTGAACTTATTCATGGTATTTTCGGCGAAGAGACAACTTTCACGGGCGTTTTTCCATAGGAATGCACGGGAGCACCGCCAAAGTAGACTGGTCGCTGTCTGCTTCAATTTGCCTGCCGAAAGTCGCATAGATACTAGCGCCAGTTGAACCTCTATCGTACATTATAATAACTCTATGCTTCGAGCAAAAGGGAGAGGCACGACATGGCGGGGTCGACGCTGGAGTGTGCGACGACAAGAGACGCGGACTTCCCGCTCTTCTTTCGCTGAACCGATAGCTTTGGTAGTGCTTTCTTTCAAAGACGCTATGCTTGCGACTATTTACGTGCCGTCGAGGCAGAAATTGCGTTCCAACGTGATGTGTGCAACACAGTGTTGGACAAAATATTCGATAGAAATATTTAAGTTAAGTTACTAAATACCTGCTTCATAAAGTATTTAAAATACTACTCAAGTTATTTATGCAGTCGGACTATCAAGAGCAAAATATTGTCACGAATGATAAATGATTAGCCGGCGAATAACTGAAGAAATTAAACATTTAATGGGCCGAACTTGTTCCGAACACAAAATAGAGAAAGGTTAGCGTCGCAGGCGTCGATGTCGGCGAAACAGCAGGATCGACCGCTGGGGCGAGACTGACTCCGACCGGCAACTCGGAGCACCTTTTGTACCCGCGTGGGTTTCTGGAACATTCAGCGTAGAAAGTTCGGCGCGTAGAACATTCGTCACTAGATCAGACGAAAAAATTCTCCAACTTACCAAGTGTCAAGTTGAAGGAATAAATAAAAGACAAGTGCGCTATCGGGTATCGAACCCGGAACCTTCGCGGGAGAGCCTCCACGCGAGAGCCACGCGAGAGCCAAGCGCGGTAACCATTCGGCCACGCGCTCGCTGGGCAACGCGACTGGCAATAACACTGATATATGTTACAAAACATTTCTGCGACAACAAGAAAAAGGTCGCTTTAGCTATTGGGGAGGAGATCAGACCGTGGCGTCCCAAGCGGTTAACTTTATAGCTACATGGATGGGGACAACAAATGCAATGACTCAGCGCTCGGCTGACCTAACTCAGCGTTCGGCTGGAGTTCGTGTACTCCGGTGAGGGGGCGAGAGGCTCTTTTGTTACCACTCCCGCCTGCATAAACCATGCAGCCTGCGCGGTGCCCAGCTCAGCACAAAAGCCCAAGTGGGTCAGTCTCGCATCCTCTGACGACTGCTTTCGGGGGAGATCCGGCACTTAACGTCACTTCACTAATTGTTGGTATTTTTCCATTACACTGTGCCCGCGCTCTATTAAAAAAGATGACACGAACATGCCCACAATGCCTTTGGGCATGTGGACAGGCTTTTTTTTGGGTAAACACCGAGGTGTGGGGGTAAGAAACGGGTCAGAGCGCTTAGCAAATAGTGATATCGCTTCATATCACATCCTGCGGCGTACCTTAGACGCATCGTTTAACTACAATCCATATTCCCTATAGTATACTACCAGGTTCACTATGAATGAACCTGGGACACGGATTATGAGTGAATGAATAACAGAGAGAACTCACATAATAGGAACGACAGTGATCGCACCTTCTTTCAAGTGGGTTGCGTTCAGAAAAGCACTCAACGTTGGGGGACACTTTGTTGGCATTTTGAGAGGTCATCCAGCTCCTAGTTCATTTCCTGTACTGTTCTCTGCATATCAATGTTCGCTTACAGACAGTGTTCGCGAGAGCAATAAGTGCCGGACTGACAACACAAAGAAAAGAAGAAAAAAAACTCGGCTTTTTGCCTCAGCGGGGTCAAATATACAAAAAGCAAAAACAAAAATGTCTATCATAATGTAGAAAACCTGAGACGGTGGTAAAAGCAAGGAAGCGGAGTCGAAGAAGAAAGACAGGGGAAAATACCCTGTCTTTCTTCTTCGACTCCGTGTCCTTGCTTTTACCACAGTCTCGGGTTTTCTACATTATGATCAACAACCATCAGCTCGCCTGCGCACTCACAGTTTTTTCAAAAATGTCTACTTTTTTGTGTGTCCACTTCTCATTTTCTTCTATTTGTTATTTTTTTGACACTCAAGTCTGCATTGATCTCGTAGGTCGTTTCCCGGTCTGCTTGCGCCTCAGGGTGGGATCTTCACTTCTGTAAAACCACACCTTTTGTTTGAGGAATTTGTTTGGGGAAACTCTATAGAAACAAAAGGCGCCTTTGGGAAGGCGAGGGGAGAACCTTCATTGTACGAACTTCGGGCTGAAATATGAGTCGCAGTCGGCAAAAAAGCGATATTTTCACGAGCTCAGTTAAAGGTACCGTAGCTAATCGGAGCTAGCAACAGTATTCGGTTGCTCGAAAGAATGTTCACGTGCGCTCGTGCCACGCCTACGCCACTTCATACCGACAAACTCGGAAAATGGCGGAATGTTAAAAATGTATTTAAGATAATGAGTACACTATACTCGGAATTGTAATTAAAATAGAATATTAAATACTCTCGATCGAAGGTATTTGCAAGATACCAAGATACTCCAAAAAGTATTTAAGATACAGCATCTTGAGTAGAGTACTTGAGATAGGCACAAGTCTGGTGCAACATCACCACGAAGCAACACACAGTGCCTTTCATGTTACGTCTGCCTTTGGACGAATATTTTTTTTGTTCGGTATAGCGAATTTTAGACAGTTTATTTTGCCATTTTAAAGCAAGAATTTAGTTTCCTTATTTTGAAAAGCGGTCTAGCGTATGCGGACGGGGATTTTAAATCTCTAATTTGAAAGTGCGAGACAGGATAAGTGTATACTAACTCTATACTGAAATACTTATTGAAAGGACGATTGCAGGAGTAACCTTTATGGCGTCTACTTTCGTCGGTGTATTTATCAAATATTAGTGTACACTCTTAGATTTTTGTTCATAGTAGAAAATGAATAAAATTCATAAATTTATATCGTCTATGCTAATTCTAGTTTTTGTTTTTTAGGCAAGTTACCGTCAATCAGCGTTTTGTACTGTAGGGACTGGACGCACCGACAAGCGAGTCCAGTCTCGACACAGCAAAAAAGAGAAAAAGAGACGCGCGCGCTAGCTATACGCTCACGCGCTCACGCGCTCACGAAGAGCAGTTCCTGCCGAGACACCACTGAAATAGAACGTTGTGCAGGGAATAGCGCGTGAGCGTATAGCTAGCGCGCGCGTCTCTTTTTCTCTTTTTTGCTGTGTCGAGACTGGACTCGCTTGTCGGTGCGTCCAGTCCCTACAGATATGCCCCCCCTTAGAGAGGAGGTAGGACGAACGATCAAAGCACAGAAACATTCGAGTGCCAACGAAGTTGGCTTTTCTCTGTCGTCTGGTCGATGTCACGTAGCGCTATTCCCTGCACATGCTCTTGCTCAATATGTGCCGGCTTTTGTCTCTCCAATGCAACGGTGTCATTCTTGCCGTTGACACGCAGGACAAACGTGTCGCTTCTCTTTTCGACCACTGGAAAAGGTCCGATGTAATGTGGGCGCAGTGGCTTCTTTTGCGATTGTCGTACGAAAACATGAGTGGCGTCTTGGAGGTCCTGGGTCACGTAGGGAGACTTTGAAGTTCCTTGCCGTGTAGGCACCGGTCGCAAATTGATAAAAATTTGCTTGAGTTGTTCTACATAGTCCAACTGCCTTTGTTGCTGAGGCAGTTCCACTTCAAAAAAATCTGATGGCAAGCGAAGTGCAGTGCCGTACACCAGCTCGGCGGTGGAGCATCCGATGTCCGCCTTCAAGGCTGTCCGGATTCCAAGAAGCACAAGGGGGAGATGACGAACCCAATCCGAGGGACCACCCTGAGCTGCAAGGGCCGATTTCAAATGTCGATGAAATCGTTCTACGATCCCGTTCGACTGTGGGTGGTAGGCAGTCGTTCTCAAGCGGTTGGTTCCGAGCAATCGAGTGAGCTCCGCAAAGAGTGCCGACTCGAATTGTCGACCCCTGTCGGTGACAATCTCTGAGGGGCAGCCAAACCGGGATACCCACGTAACGATAAACGCCTCAGCGACAGTGGCGGCGGTGATATCGGGCAGTGGGGTTGCTTCTGGCCATCGTGTGAATCTGTCGACACACGTTAGGATGTAGCGCTGTCCCTGAGAAATCGGTAGGGGTCCTACTAGGTCCAGATGGATCTTGTTGAAACGGCTGTCAGGCTGTAGGAATTGTCGACTTGGTGGCACCGGATGCCGCTGTACTTTCGCGCACTGGCATGCGATGCAGGAACGCACCCAATCACGAACGTCGGATTTTATCCGGGGCCAAACGTAGCGGTCGCACAGGAGCTTCTGGGATGCTCGTACACCCGGGTGCGACAAGCAGTGAATCGCTTCGAAAAGCTGTCGTCGCAGTTCACGTGGTACAAAAGGCCTAGGCGTTCCCGTTGACAGGTCGCAGATCACGGTGGTGCCTTCTGGAAAGCTTACATCCCGCAGTTGCAGTGACGTGGATGAACTGCGCAGGGCTTGCAATTCTTCGTCGGTGGTCTGTAGACGAGCCAGCAACTCCAAGTCTACAGCAGAACAGGCTGGGGTGTTCACGGCGTCGATCCGGCTGAGGACATCAGCGGGGACGTTGTCAACTCCTTTAACGTGCCGAATGTCCGTTGTGAATTCGGCCAAGAAGGCTAGCTGGCGAATCTCACGTGGTGTGTAATGAGAGCCGGAATTGCTGATGGCGTAAGTTAGGGGCTTGTGGTCAGTCCATATGGTAAATGGCCGTCCCTCGACGAAATGTCGAAAGTGTCGTACAGCCAAGTAGGCAGCCAAGAGTTCACGTCCGAAAACGCTGTAGCGCGTTTGCGCTGGCTTGAGCTTCTTTGAAAAGAAACCAATCGGCCGCCATTCTCCGTCGACTTTTTGTTGTAGCACCGCTCCTACGGCTGTGGCAGATGCGTCAGTCATCAGCGATGTTGGGGCATCATGCTTAGGATGTACTAGCATTGTTGCTTCTGCAAGTGAGTTCTTTACCTCGCAGAAAGCTCGTTCCGCATCTTCGTTCCAAGGAAGGGATGACGTTTTTCGTTCTTGTTTTGTTAGGAGGACCTCAAGATGTTCGAGCAGTTTGGCGCAGTTCGGAACGAAACGTCGGTAAAAATTGACCAAACCGAGAAACTGGCGAAGTTTGGTGGTCGAAGTCGGCCTCGGGAAATCTTTGATGGCTTGTACCTTTGATGGCAATGGACGGATGCCCGAGGAGTCAAGCCGATGACCAAGAAATTCCAATTCCGGAACTCCGAACACACTTTTCGCGGCGTTGATGACAATGCCGTGGCTGCGCAGTCGTTCGAAGAGGAGGTCTAAGTGGGTCGTGTGCTCTTCCGGTGACTTGCTGGCTATGAGCAAATCGTCTACGTATGCGAAGACAAAAGGTAATCCTCGTGTGACCCAGGACCTCCAAGACGCCACTCATGTTTTCGTACGACAATCGCAAAAGAAGCCACTGCGCCCACATTACATCGGACCTTTTCCAGTGGTCGAAAAGAGAAGCGACACGTTTGTCCTGCGTGTCAACGGCAAGAATGACACCGTTGCATTGGAGAGACTAAAGCCGGCACATATTGAGCAAGAGCATGTGCAGGGAATAGCGCTACGTGACATCGACCAGACGACAGAGAAAAGCCAACTTCGTTGGCACTCGAATGTTTCTGTGCTTTGATCGTTCGTCCTACCTCCTCTCTAAGGGGGGGCATATCTGTAGGGACTGGACGCACCGACAAGCGAGTCCAGTCTCGACACAGGAAAAAAGAGAAAAAGAGACGCGCGCGCTAGCTATACGCTCACGCGCTCACGCGCTCACGAAGAGCAGTTCCTGCCGAGACACCACTGAAATAGAACGTTGTTTTGGAACGTCCGTCTCCTGCCTGTTTCTTTCACCACAGTACCATTTAAGGTCAAATTTATGGTTCACTTTATATCTGTCAGTACAATTGTCTCACACGCAAAGCGATAGGATTAAATATGCAAGACATAAAAAACTATTTTCAATTAATACTTTATTGTCATTTAAAAAAATGCAAATTTAAAGAATCGAAGCAATAGCAAAACAAAAATACAAATGCAATATCAATAAAGAAGAGTTCACTCAATCGTTAAACGCTGAAACATTTGTTCTCTATTTTTTACTTTAGACTAGTATTGTATTGTTGCAAAAGTGTGGAAATATATTGTGTTTTATGTTTAATACTCTGTAATCTTATTGTTGCTTGAGGAGTTCGTGCATTTTTAAGAGGTACAAAATGTAGAGTACCGCGCATAATCTATCTGACCAACGGGTCTTTGTGAAGAGCGCTTAAAAAATCTGAAGTATAAAAAAAATTCTCTAAATTTCGCAATTGGTTCAGTTTAGAAAAGACGCAATATTTGATCAAAGAATACTGTGACATATGCCACCTTGCGCAACTTTCAATTAGGCGCACTTAATGCGTATTGTGACATTTTAAATCACAGGACATTTTTAACCGAATACACCACTGTTTTTTTGTTTCTTTCGCTTGTGTGGCGTAGGTTCTGACATTACGGGCAGCTCGTCAGCCTTTTCTACTCGGTCATATTTTTTGTTTGTATTTCATTTATTCCTTAGCTTCCACTTTTTTAAACTTGTTTTACTGGTCCTTCATTCGAGAATCGGTGGTCACGAAACCCGGCTTTAGTCTTGCTTATTATTTAAAAGGCTCATCTGGCCCACTTAGTGTTCTGCTCGGTCACGTTTAGAAAGCCCCCACAAATACTGTTCACTACTATACAACCCAAAATATTAAATACAATAATTTCAAACTGTAGAGACACTTGTATTGGTGAGCTTTCTCTGGACTAATTCTTCGGTTAATGTTTCAGGTGCTGGAGTGTGTACCTAAAGAAATACACGAATGCAACACATCTTTTCTTTTATGCTTACTGGCGCATTTTCCCGGGTCCCTACAGCAAACACACAATAAATGCTAACTTTAAGCTCATGATAGTTATATTAATTTCCGCAAAGGAAGAAAACAGTCCCACTCGTAATAAGTATTAAATACGCTTGTTGTCACCCTTTGAAAAACAAGGCATTTCCGCCCCCGGCAGAATAAAAATAAGTCATCGCTTCTTTGTCCTAAATTATCGGTAATACTTGTGGGTTCAGATGTTGATTTTACCTGTCATTTAATGCTAACAAAAATAAAACTATTTATATGAGTCACAGTGCTGTGCACTTGCAGGTGTTTGTGAGGCTGGACTTCTCATTGTATACTGTAAACGACTTCATTTTCGCTGGGACCTAATATTCGCGAATTTCACGGATTACCTACAATTCGCGAAAAATTGGTCCCGTGAACAATTCCGGTAAAATGTGAACACATAGGAATCTATATTGAGATCCCACCATGTCGCGAAATTTAGAACCCAGAAATTATTCCAAAACTTCAGCTTTGACCTAAATTGCGAAATATATTAAGCCCGCCAAAAATGAGTCGTTTAAAGTATTTACATGCAAAACCCTTTTCCCCAACTGCACTTTTCTGTGAGCAGTGATGTAGATTAGTAGAATAACTAGAAAACAAACAAATAGAAGTATTGAAGTCACAGAAAATTTGTACATGGATGATTTCACATCTAATCGTGCGGGGGAAAAGGTGTCATGTCTCAAAAGCTTTAACATATATATATATATATATATATATATATATATATATATATATATATATATATATATCGCTGCCAAATTTGTGAACTGACAAGAAACTGAAATTCCTTTTTTGCTTCATATTTTTAGTTCTAGAGTTTTCTACTTCATGCGACAAAAGGCTAATTTTGAGATTTTGTTGTCGTCACAGGTCACGTATTTGGGTTTTCGCTGTGCTCAGATACTTTCCGCACAAAAAGTAAACTTTTTACGTAGTTTTTAAAGTTAACTTAAAAAGCTAATGATCACCAACAAAAATAATTCCGAATTCAGACCTTTTTTTTTTACAATATTTTACCTGGTTTGGTGGATGATAACTTTTGTTATAGGTATTGTTTTGGCAAACATATGCATCAAGTGAGAGCTTATAAGAATAACTTTTAACAAACGCAATATGTATATTTTCAAATAAAGCTTCCTTATTGAAAAACGACTTTCAATACGAGAGAGAACCCTAAATATACAAACTTCATGGTCAGTTTCCTTAAGAAGAGTGACGAAAATTTCTAAAATTAGTGTTGTGAGGTAAAATGGTAAGATTCTCGGGAACCGCATTACACTTGGTGGCGGACGTCAAAAAATTCGCGATACTTACTAATTAGTTTGGTTAATTATCTAAAAAGGACTAACTAAATTTTAATTATTGAAAATAGACATATGGTTCCAATTAGAAACCTGCTGAGCGCCAGTAAAAACCCCTAAATCAGTCATTTTCACAAAGCCTTTGAGCGCATGAGAAGCGTAGTAGTGCACAAATGTTAACATTCATGGAGCAGGTACAAGGCTGACGGTTGCGGTAAGGCGCCGGCGCGATTTTTCCGTTTGTTATGAGAGTCCCAGCCTTGTACCTACTCCATGAGTGGAAACTTTAGCACACTACTACGCTTCTTACGCACTCAAAGATTTTCTGGAAATTCCTGATTTATTGATTTTCGATGACGCTCAGCAAGTTTCTTGTTGGAACCATCTGTACATCTTCCCTAAATAAAAAGTTGAGTAGTAATATTCAGTTACTTAGCCAACTAATTAGTGACCATCGCGCAGTTTCTCGCGTCCGCCACCAGAAGTAATGCGGCCCCGAGTAAATTATCTTTTTACTTCGAATGCACAAAATTTAGCCATTTTTTCACTCTTACGTAAAACACCCTGTATGAAAGGCTAGTGACGTCACTCCCACGTCCCGAGCTGCCGTCGCCGCGGCAGCTGGCGCAACAGTAACCCTTACAGGAAAACGTATGCGATGAGCGCTACGCGCTTTGCATTGTTATCACGAGCGCCTTATCATGAAATATGTGGTTCGGATGCTTGTTTTGTGCTTGTTCTTTATCAAAACAAATGCTGTGTTGTATGTTGTATGCGTGATGTATGCAATTTTGGCTTCAATCGCTGAAGTCTTTTTTTTTTTTCGTGAAGACGCCGACATGAAAAAATCCCACCTGCGAATCATATACAGCTTCGCTCTCAAAAAGGTTCATCCCCAGAAAAATCGCTCGCAGCTAAATGTGTTACCAGTTTGGAAGTGTTCCGTCCTGTTGGCCATCCGAACTGCTCTTCTCTGATCCTATTACCACATTTCCGCGGCGTCAAGCGTCCCGTGTCCCTCATGATGCCGAAAATGCCGCGGGGAAATACTGCTAGGGGTGAAGGCCCGCCTAATATTGTTCCTTTCTCCTTTTCTTAGCTAGTTTTATGGGCTATTTTTTATTCCTTTTTCAGCGATCCCGTGACAGGGTTCGGAAGCGAGGCAGGTTGCGATAAAATACCCCCCCCCCCCCCCCCCCCCCCCCAGCAAGAGAACACGCCTGAAAGTAAGCTTTTCCTTTCAAAGGGTTCACGCGAGGCAAAGTTAACTTTACAAAGCGGAGTTTCGGTTGCTATTTTACGTTGTTGAGCATTTTTTGTTATTTTTTATTCGCTAGTTGTCAGTGCGCTTACTTGCGCTAGCCTACTCTATATCTTGCCATTATTTACGCTTCCAAGTCAATTCAGGTAAATTGCTACTTTCCCGTAAAAAATCTAACTTTGTTTTTAAAGGGTATTTTGCTCTAGCACTTTCAGGATATCAATGGTGCTGTATAAATTTAAAAAAATTATTATATTTTATGAAGCCTTTGGGAGATTTTTTGACGTTACATTATCTAGCCGATGAGAACACCTGTGCACAGGTGCCTTGCCTTTCTATTCACGAGATTTTCCTCATTAGAATCTTACAAATTCACCCAACGTGCGACCGTTTCGAAGCCGCGAGTTCAATTGTAATCACATGGCCCATCAGATAACTTAAACATCTGTGCCCCAGAAAAAAAAAGGCTTAAATGCGACTGCCATGACTAGAACCTTTGAGACAAAAGAAAATGTTGTCTTCTCGAACAAAATATATATATATTTTTTTAAGATGAGGTGTCAATTGATTGCCACTCATTAACGTCGTTTCCTTATTTTAAAGAAAAAAAAATATTAGGAAAAAACAAAAACTGCTGTTTACCCGAACTTCTCATCAGAAAGTCCTTCCCGTATATCGTTGCTTTGTAAAAGGACAAGGCATCGTGCTTCCGAATTTTCTCAATTCCAGGGTGCGAAGCCACGTCTAAATTTTAAAGCATCGACGGGTGGTATTATCTTTTGTAAACTAGACGACACGTTTCTTTTTATTTATCTATTTTTTGCGCATATTTAAAAAAAAAGCGAACCAGAAGGTTGTTTTTATTTCTCCGCAAAAAATGCGAGTCAGTGTCAACATAACTAACTTTCCGTTCTTCTATATATTGCAGTACGCTCAGGGTACAGGGGCTTTAAAAAAAGAAATAGGCGTACAAACGCGGCTTGGACACGCATGTACAGGTGTCACACTTCACTCTTGCCAAAGTAGTCTTTAGAGTAAGTATTGAAATAAATAATGTGAGTATCGATGCTAATGCTAAGAACTACTGGTTCCATTATTATGAAGTTATAAGCCCGACGGGATTGCGATAGGTTCGGTCTTAACAGTAAAGAATGTCAACAAAGTATAAATATACTCTTTTTCGAAATTCAGTGCTACATAAAAAAAGTTGTTTCACTTTAGACAAACTAATCGCTGTCATGAAGCTCTACTTCTTCGGGCGCAGTCAGTTTCGTACGTTAATGGAAGATGAAAATTGGCTCTTCGATCACCTCTTAATTCTTTTTTTTTTTAATTTGTTTCAGTGTCGGATGGGTGAACAGAAGAAATAACCAGTACAACCTGGCGACCCGTAATTCCTTTGATTAAATTACCGTCATCAAAATGCTTTCAAGCCAGACGTGTGCTAAGAGGTTCATTGGACAACACTTCGAAATAAACGCCCACGCAGCCGTTGTATTTAATTTGTTTGTCATATGCACTGACGTCTCAAACGTACGGTGGCCCACGCTTTTAGTAATATCCAGCGAGTGTCCACCGCCGGGACGGCCAGCGCTGTACCATGAAAGGAATGCGGCGATACGGAAGAGATTAGGCGCGTGCGCACAATGCTCTTTCCGATGCGAGCGTCGTCTGCTAGGCTATTTTGTTGACCGCACACAGCCCCTGTTCATTATCTGCTGGCATAGCTAACAGCCTTTAAGAAAATAACTGAATAGCGCTTGCTTGCGTTATAATGCTCAGGCGTGGCATAATCTACGCGCCATCTCAAGTTTAATTTAGTTTTTTTTTATTTTATGTTTGGGTTTACTTAGCCCCAACAAAAAGGAAAAATACGATGACATGACAAACTGAATGTAACGATGCATTAAACAATGTACCGCAGCCTACGAGTCATCAAAACCAATCCAGCGCTTTCTCCCTGCCACGTGACATTGTGTTTCCACGTGCAGTTGTGCCCAACGAGAGGGCCACGTGACACACTTTTAGTGATGGACTGGTCAAGATAACTCGTAGCGTCGTCTGCGGTACAACATAAAGTGAAACGGAGTTGACAGGGTTTCCGCTTGGTGTTTGTATTATCAACTCCGTTGTTGCTGTCGTCATCTAGTCATGTAGCCGTGTTGTCACACTTTTCTTTGACCAACGGGCACGCGCACATTTTTATGCCTCCTCGAATGCCCCTAGAAACACGGGAACCTGTTGTGAGGATGTCGATGGGTGGCATGACGCAAAGGGATATCGCGACAACAGTCGGGGTTACACAGATTAACATCAATAGGATTGTAAAGGCATTCCAAGAGAAGGGGCGTATCGGCGATGCACTTCGACATTGCAAGCGCCCTGTGATCCTTTGCTGCGGAGCAGAGGCTGTGTGCGATCAACGGAATAGCCTAGCAGATGACGGTCCCACCAGAAAGGGCTTTCTGCGCACGCGCCTAATCTCTCCCGTATCGCCGCACGCCTCCGCGGCACGGCACTGGTCGTCCCGGCGGTCGACGCTCGCGTGATATTATTAAAAAATTGGGCCACTGTACATGCGACATATATTCTCCACCTAGTAGTGTCTTCAATTTCACCCTTTACCAGCCTCGAGAAGGCCGCAATTAGCTTGGCACTTGTGCCATACACTCAGATGATGATAGCGATCAAAGTTGCCATACTAAATATCGAAAAGGGTGTATTGTCAGTACTTGGATTATTGTAAAATGTTTGGAGGTTTTTAGTATAGAATTGCTTTAACCTCTAATTTAAAACAAAAACCACACGGCATGGTCTATGTGCGTTGCTTTTCTAACGAATATATCAAAGCAAGCAACACGAGTCGGTAGCGTGTGGAGGTAAACCACGTTTCCGTTAATGTCCCTGTGAAAAATATATCGATTTTATTTCAGTGTTTTGAAATAAATTATTTAAACCCAGCTCCATTTCTCCTGACTACGTTCAAAAGAATGGCAGAATCAAGAAGTGAAGCCCCGTGAGCCTTCGAGACTATCGTATATCAGAAATTATATTATTTGCCAAAATCGGTCGGGCAGTGATGAGAAGCAGTTTTCTTCCCATTGTATAGATCTAATCGAATGAATCGTATAGTATAAACAGTTCCACAAACAATATGTGCTCGAATAATCATTGCTGTGCGCATACATTATGTTTAGAAGTGTAATTATTGTATTAAAAATGCGGCTGACTTTTGGTATTTCTGAGTGCAATGTGCTGATAAATTAAGTAGTTATGGGGGATCAGGCTTTGGCAGGCAGAGCTAATCTGTTTATTTATGCAGCATGCTTATATGTCAGTAGAGCTTTAGTGCACTTTAAAAAAAGCCCGTGCGCCTACTTTCCCGCGCAACACTCGGCGAGCCATTCCCCGCAACTTACGGAGGCAGCTCAGCAAATGACAATGCCGAAACTTGTGTTTACACCAAAAACGCAGTCTCAGTTGTGATATTCAGCACTGCAAAACGTCACACTTGCATTGCTTAATATCACAACTCAAATTGCGTTGTTTTTTTTTTCTAAACACATGCTTCGGCATCGTCATTCGCTGAGCTGTCTCCGTAAGTTGCGCTGTTTGGTTCTCCGAGTGTTGTGCAAGAAAGTAAACGCAAGCGCTTTTTTTTTTTTTTTTTTCCAGTGTGGTTTTAGGAACACTGTATGTAACACAAGTTTAAAAATTCTGCTGCTGCATAGCTCCAAACTGTTTTCTCTGCGTTTATTATTCGATAAAGGAGCGTTTTAATTGACTGGGAAAGTTTAAAAGAAACTATTTAATTCCCTCTTTTTCTCGTGCTCAATCGAAAGCCCCCGATGAGATCATTGCCATTAAACTGTCGGATAGCTTAATGGCAGCCTTTTCACTTTTTATTCTTTTATTATTACATTATTCGAAGTTTCACTTTTTTTTTGAACCAGCTTGAAAGTCTTGATAAAAAAAAAAGCAACATACGATTTTAAATCTTTAATTTTAAAATATGACTTTCTTGTCTTTATGAACTTGGTGTCACTTCTTTTCGTGGATGCGGCCCAAATTTTATCAGTTATCAGCCAGATAACGTGTTAAAAATAACTTACTAGGCTGTGCAACCAGTATTACTTTCCAAGTTGTGGTAATTCGAATGATGCAACAAACTTCTGCCACATATTTTAGTCTTCGAATGCACGCCTAAATATCCTTATCCAAACTCGCCGACTTCCATTCTCTTTCGTAGGTTGCGTGCGTTATGACGCCAATGGTTTCAACATTCACCCCAAGTTTTGATGGGTACACGGTTCTGACTGAATGACACGTACATTCGTGTGTGTGTTGTCTGGGGATTTTTGACTTCTCGAGGTCAGAAGTTGCGTATCACTTCCTTCCATGACGTATCGTTTGACCTTTTCGCTTCACCGTCATATGCATTTATTCCTTTGCGCAGATTTTATTTCATTAAAGTGAACTGACGGCTTATTTGAACAGAGCTTTTTGTGAAAGATTCCGTTTTTTTAGGCAAAACTTTCGCATTCCCATGCTTGCACAAACTACCCGAGCTTCACATGAAAACTTTGAACGAGCAACAAGTCGCCTAGCAGTTATTAAAGCATTTTATAAAGGAAGAAGAAAGAAATGTCAAAAAGGAAATAAAGCCGCAACTAATCGAAGAAAGGAACTAGATAGCTGTGGAAGACCGGGCAGTATTAGTATCAGACAATCCGAAGAGGAGAATACGGAAAGAGGTCGTTTCAGTTCAAAATAGCTCTGAGACAGGCTTAGTTCAATGAGGGTTAAAATTTAACGTTCTTTAACCATACATCACATCATGAAAGTCATCTTATAAATTCTTGGTTTTATAAAATCAATGTCAATTAAGCTGTTTCACCAAAGCGTGGTAAATGATAGGAATTGTCCAGATTAAACGGCGCTTATGTGATGCTAGTCAACTACTTTCAAAATTTGAATGAAATTCTGTGCATCACAATTTTTTCTTTATCTTAAAATTACATTGTTTTTTTATTATTTAGTGCTCTTAGAGTGTTCAATGTTTGCCAAGTTGAGTCTACTCTGCTCGATATTATGTTTTGCTTTCCTTTTATTTATGTAATAAATTATTATTCTTCATTTTCGGGTGCCCTAAAATGGCCATATGGTCTTTCGTTAGATGCATCCACTCGTACCAAAAAAAAAAAAGAAAACAACAACAACAACAACAAACAAACAAAGGGCACAGCACTATATATATAAAATAAAATTCAGCGTAGAAGCAATAAAAATATCAAGATGCATCAGAAACTCCGAACTACTATCTAAATATCTCCACTCAAGATGAAAATACATATGCGTAAATACATAGACAAATATGTTGAAAAGCTATGAGGCAATCAGAGGTTTGTACAATATGCAGATGCATTTGGAAATGGGCGTATTCATGCGAACAAAGGGTGGCAGGGTATTATTGTTGTATAATGTCTGTAACCGAAAAAGGGGCGAGGCATTGCAAGGTGAACAAATATTAAAGCAGGTAAACTGTCTCGTAGCTCAGCAAGTAACATGAAAGTGGATTTTCGTACAAAGAAGTGAAGAATCAATGATACCATTTATAACCTTATGCAGGAATTCCAAATCACGGACAGTCCTTCTGTGAAATAAAATGTTCATCGAAAATAAGTGAATAAGCATTTGAAGTCAAAATATGCACGCCGTTCAATCCATTTATCACAAGCTATTCTGACTACCGTATTTTACGGGCTATAGTCCGCACCTGGTGTAAGGTCCTCGGGGACAGTTTAGGCCGGAAAATATGTTTTTGTTTTGATAGTCCGCACCCGGTGCATAGTCCGCACCTGGTGCTTACACGACAGAAAACTATTCTCATACACAACGCACCTGGACAGATGTCTGCTTTCTTAGCTTACAAAGAAGCTTGTATCATACATAAATCATCATTAACATACTCTTTCATTCACAAAATCTGTCACGTCTCGTCATCATGAACAAGCTTGAAAAATTATATTCCAGTGTAGTCAGCACGCGTAGATAGTCTGCGCAGCCTACAATGTCAACTTTTAAACATCTGGTCCACAAACTATAGCCAAGAAAATACGGTATTGTTTTTCACATGTTCAATGTTTAAGGTCTGATTTAGAGATACAAAGTTTCAAATGCAAAGGCAAATTGAAGCCTTGAACAAAAAAAAACAAAAAAAATTGAAAATATAAATTTAACAGTGAGGCCTCTTAAAAGGCTTAGTCGATCGCGATATAATTCATATAACTTTTATTGCAGAACCGACAACATGAGATACATGATTTCTTAAAGTTAATCCGTGGTCAATTTGCACACATATATCCTTTACAAGTAAAACCCGTTCAAGTTTTTCCACTTCAATATGATAAGTATGATTAATGATCGTACGTGAAATCACCTTTGTTTTTTAAACGATTGAGGAAAAACTGATTTATTCTGCCTAATTGTGAAATGTTGAACACTTTTAGTTGTATATTATCGAAATCTAAAGGACAATGAACACTTGTGAACAACTTGATTTCATCGGACAATAAAAACAGGTTCATATTTTCTACACAGGACACTGTATCGCTTTTAAAAGTCAAAAACAAGAAAGGGCCCAAGATTGGTCCCGGGGGTACGCAAGATGTTGAAATAAACGCTTGAGAATAGCTGTCAGCTACCCGACCGCTATTCGGTGCAAAATAAGATAACTCTTGAACCAATTACATACTCGTGAACAAACACCATAGTGAGATAATTTGAGTAACAGCAAGTCATTACTCACTTTGTCAAAGGCCTTTGACAAATCAAAATAAATTTCATTGACTTGCCCTCTATTTACGACAAAAACATAGTTTGTACAGTTTGTACAAAAATAGAAAAATTGGTCTGTACAGACCTGACATTTTAAAAAAACCATGCTGGGAGGACGACAATGTTTGGCTCAAAAAAAAAGGCCTCCTGCTACCCAGAGCAATCTCAGAAACGTTTGTCAAACCACAAAGAGAAACGGGGCGGCAGTTCGTGGCTATACGGCGTGCAAGGCAGTCTGTTCCTTGCGCACTTCATGCGTATGCTTACCCTCCAAATACGCCCACGTGCGTTTGTTTTCCCCCGAACTAAATCAGTGATAGAAAGCGCTGGGCTGCCTCGTCATCGTGCGTTCACTACGCGTTATCTATGTTAGCCTTTCATTGGCGTGCCCCTCCTTTCATTCGGATGCGCCGAAGACGCAGTTTGGAACACTTGCTCGCCGTATAAAGGCGTCTCCACTCTTTAAGATACGAACAATAACCGCTTTGTTCCAGAGTGACGCGAAAACATCTGATATGTTGAAAATGTGGTTCAAAATAGGAACGAACAGCTCAACGTAACCTTTGATAACAAAGCTTGGCACACCATCCGCGCAAATATGAAAACTTAGGTTTTAACTTTCTTAACGCCCCTGCGACATCAATAGAATATACTCTTACTTCACTCAAAAATTTAGAACTAGTCAACTTTCCAACCCTCTAAAAACAAAATGCTGACCACATACACAAAAAAAATTGCTAAAATAGTTTGCGAAAATATTTGCAACTTCAAGAGGGGCCGGAAAATAGCCCCGAGCGCTCTCTGAACTGTCACGTAAACACAGATAACTTGGCTAGCGTCACATGTATCTTGCTTTGGTAATTTCGAGAATGTCCTCGAATGGCAAAATGAGCTATTTTCAACACTGTGAAGATGTAAGAGTTTATCGCGCTTTATACGTTTTTCGCCACTGCACGATATAGATTAATATTGGTATATATAACAGAAGAGACGCATTTTTTATAAAGTCGGTGAAATTCTTCTTTCGTGAGTAAATACAATATAAAATCCCTGGAAAGCCATTAAGAATATTTGGATTGCTTAGTTGAAGGTTTCGGAGCAAAAAATGATCAGTGACATATTTTACAATTGTAATTAGAGTCTCGGCTGCACAGTCGACATTAGTGAGAAGAGAACATTGGACCAATCAACAGAATAAATATATTTGTACAAACTTGGGTAGTTTTCGTTAAAAAAAAACTATAAGCGTATGGTCTCGACAATGCCCGCAATTTCCTCGGAAGACAAAACTGGACGATTAAAGGTGTACGTCATGCATCAACTTGTACAAAAGTATTGGAGACAAGAATTAAGCTTAGAATTGGTACATTTAAAAAAATATTGAGATATAAATTATTCCCTATGATTTTTGTTATTGTACTCGGTTGTTCGAGACACCTGAAATTAATGAAAGACGACAAAGAAGAGGCCTGTCTGGACGATGTCTTGTTTTCATTGTGTAGAGTTTATAACAAACACTTTACGCCCGGTAGATTGAATTATCCGTATATTTGCATACGAAATTTGTCAAAATCTATCTGCTTTCTTAGAGATTCAAGACGCTCAATAAATATGGTTTCATTAAATAGGGGTCGAAAATAGGAGGTTTCTATTAGTTAATTGCAACCATCACTATCCTTCATTTCTGCCAATACACATACCGAATAAGATCATTCAAATCGCCTATACGATGCAAGAGAAACTTTAGTTTAAATTAGAACGCCATTTCCCAGCGTTTTTCAGGTACGAGAGTATAGTCTATATCTCCTCTATATTCTTATTAACGGGGGTCGAAGTAATTTGTGACTGGTATACCGACACAAAGCTAGATTTCGTAGATACATAAAATGTCATTCTTTGAATTTGTTGAATTGTATATAAACTCATCAGCCTTAAATGGTAGGTCTCTGACCTTTTGGTAACAAACACTAACTGTGTGCATCAACTTAGGTTTTTACCCCGCCTATATTATAAACTTGAAAGCTGTCAAGTCGTCCGAAGAACTGATAAAAAAATGAAAGACGTCTACAACTCCCTGTAATGCCAAATTAGAGCGCAGCTCTTGAGGAGGAGGAGGGGAGGGTACGGAGGGGACGGTATGCCTCTCCTCCTCTTTCCTCATCTACTCCACCCCTGCTGTACGCCTCCTCCCCCTCTTCCTTCTCACTCCTTCTCCTCCTTTCTTCCTCTTCCTCCCCCTTTCTCCTCCTCCTCCCTCCTCCTCCTACTCCCCTTCCCTCCGCCCCTCTCCCTCCTCCCCTCTCTTTCCCGCGCAGTGCATTATGGGAAACGTCTCATAATGCACCGCTCGGTCGCGCCGACAGCGACGCCGACGCGTTACGGTTACGCCTACGGCGACGGGACGCCAACGCCGCTTAAGCTGGAAACGGGCGCCTAAAAGCTCCGCTTTAAAAGCTTCGCTTTAATAACTATAGCTTCCGGCCACAATTTTAAATTGTTGATTGCCTCGAATACTTACTCGTCACCTGAGAGGAGAAACGAAGAGTATGAGTCAAATCTTAACATTTTCGAAATGATCACCTGATTTTCTTCTACGAAAGGCATAATCCGCGCTTGAACATCATCAACACTCTCATCTGGTTCAAGTCTTGATACAAAAAGTGCCAAACGGCGATTCACCCGAGGGACAGTGGCCAGCTTACGTGGCTTAACAGTTCCTGTTGACGGCTTTGCAAGTTGTAGTGGCTTCATCATGGTGAAATCATCCTCGAAGGTGTACCCTCCTGCAGCCTCCGCACCATTTGAGGAACTTTATTTTCTACTGGGATCACCCTGATTCATTAGTGAACGGCATTGGAAAGCGTAAAAGTCGGTCGAGAAGCCAGCCGGGGCGGTGATTCAGTTGTTGGCCGTGCGGAGACGGACGCGTACAAGGATGATGAAGTTGACGGAAGTGGCATTATGGCATTCGTTCATAGACACATTTACGGAGATGAAGCACATCAGAGCAAGGGTTGTTGTTATCCGCTCGAAGGTACTTGAGCTCAGCCGTCACTATACCCAGTTTGCTGGACAGGGTTTCGATGAGGTGTAGTAGATCGGGTGAGACAGAGTTGCAGACGAGCGACGCGTTCTACGGTTCAACGAACGGCACTGAAGCAGGAAGCTCACCTCCGACACGAGCAGCGGCGTAATTACCCGGTGACATGCTGATTTTTCGGCTACAACCAAAGCACTTAAAAGCACTCGTGCCACTTTTCATAAATATATTGCACTCTTCGACGCCAATGCTTCAGCACTTACAATAACAACGTCAATTGCAATCCACCTAGCACACCAGAAACTGCTGCTTCGCATAGAAGCGCGCCACACGGGAGCCATTTGCGTCTTTTAGCGGAGCGCTACCGGGCATTTGCTTGCCGTCCTCCCTGATTCTACAGAGTTAATTCAACCTGAAAATAGTTTATCCTTAAAAATAGAATTTGCGCCTGTTTCATGCACCTTGCACAACGCTCGGTGTCCAACTGAATGAGGAGAGGAATTTTGACAAGTAGTAGTGTCTCCTAGTTACTTTGTTGTAAGACACAATGACAGGGGTTGCTTACAGTGAAATTATAATATTACTGAATAGTGAAATTACTTCTTTTTTTTTCAATAGCCGTTTTGTTTCAGCCGTCAAATGAGAACTGAGGCCGCTCATTTCATTGGAAAACCTTTCAAATGCTGAGTTCTGTCTGGCTAATCACCTTATCTTCATCAACCTTCAGTATGAGGCGTCACATTACGCTACCATTTTCACTGTATCTAATCCTAGCGGCAGATATTATGATTCCCATAATCTTTGGCGCTACCATTACACCTATTTAACTTTCTCTGCAAGTAATCGTTCACGTCACTGCACGCATCCCAGAGAAAATTTGGCTTGACTGTGCGACTTTTTAACATAACATAGTATTTGCAGGTGTAGTATACAAATAGTACCTCTTTTAAATATCAAAATAAATCAAACCCCTGGTGGTTCTTTTACATTAAAACAACACAGCGCCATGCAGCATAACATACAGGCAAGATAGCTATAGAATATTGAATTACTTCCAGAACGTCTTTACTTTTCAACTATATCAATTCAACAAGCTAAGAGCCTATCTAGCAATAAAAAAATGTCTATAATAAAACTGAAGTAAATCTTACTAGCGGTTTACAATAGAAGAAAACAACTAATTTAACACCGAGATTAGAAAATAAAAGTGCCAGGTCTCCACGTGCCGCTTTATTTCTACGTTTCCCCAACAAAGCTAGCTTCTATAGAAACTTTTTCATATTGGATTCACCGCGTTACCAAAGGTTCGGCAGCCGAAAGTTTGCACACTTAAATTCACGAGCTTTCCTCCAGTTTGCCTAAGGTTCAGGTGCAGAACAGTCGAATCCACAGTTGAAAATTACAAATATATATATATATACAAACAGGGACGCCAAACTCAAGGCCTCCTACTGTATCTTATGAAAGTCGCTGTTTTTTCCATATGGGACTATTTTTTTATCCAGAAATTCTACAAAAATAAATCGTGTTTTATTTGTGTCTTCATGATTTCTCAAACGGTGCAGAGTGCCTTTAAGATAAATCATAATGCAGAGCTGTTGGCACCGATGTTTGGTAGTCAATGCCGCCAACGTTTTTCTTACCGAAATCTATTAAAGTCACGAATATAGTTTATTTGATTGCGACTAAGGTATTTTTACCTCAAATTTTTTCCGACAGCTTACCTCGGAAAGCCTAACCACCAGACAAATGTGGGTGTTAATGGTAATTGAAATAAAAATACCTCGAAATAAAGAAGTTTAACCGACTGCTGGGACCATGTACGCAAATTGGAACTCCTGTTGCATTAAAAATACCTCAAGAAATGACAGCTGATTTCGTTGTTTTTTTTTTCTATGTTGTAATTTTTTGCATGCGACTATCTACAGGGCACCGCTAACTTTACTCCTACGGCCACCTACAGCTTCAGAAAGGCAAGACAAGGCGAGTCATTATCTCTCATCAGCCAATCATATTGCGGCATTGATCGATAAGAAGGCCCAAGAACCAATCAGGACGCAAGAAGCGCAACCGTCACAAGCCACGCCTTAGGCTCCTTAGGTTGTCGGTAACTGTCATTCATTCTGGTTCGGGGCATTCATTCGCCTTCTTGACGTACGAAGCAACGACAAATATACCGGTCACGACAAGAGATGTTGGCCAAGTGCCACCATTGGGTAGTTAGTTCTACGTATTTTAATGTAGTTATCAATAAGGTAAAATCAACCCAACTGCCAGCACCATGTACAATTTGCATCTCCGTTCACGAGCACCAATGGACGTCCCCTAGCTCCTCCCCCTTTTCTCGAAACCTTATGCTTTGAGCCATTAATTGTTATCTCAAATCGCGTAACCTCTATTTAGTAAACGTACGCCCCTGCACTCTAAAGCGCGTTTCACATGCAGCGATTTTGGCCCTAGAGCAGCGCGATTTCTGCCGTCGCGGCGCTCGTGCCGCTCAACCGCTGGTGCTGGCCAGAGCGCCGCGACGGCAGAAATCGCGCCGCTCTAGGGACAAAACCGCGGCATGTGAAACACGCTTATGTTGCCTGGAGCGTCAACGTTTCCCGCAAAGCAATTAGAAGAGCCAATGGAAGTAATCAACAGGTGAAGCTAGGGGGATGATGAAGCTGAAAATACGTATAAATCTTAAAAAAAAATAGGTCTGCACTGTGACACTGAGCGCGAGGTTTCTCGTGCTTACTTCATGCTTATTCTCACAACGAACACTGTTTTCTTAACGTCTACACTTATTTTTTAAGATTCATCATTCGCCAAGAGTGCAGGCATTGGCTCTCGATAGCGCCTTGCTAAAAAGTAAACGCTTTTTTTTTTTGGTTTTTCTTTAGATTATTTTTTAAGATCCGGTGTTAAACCGCATCGGGCCGCCTGTGAATAAACATAGTTTGTTGCGTGATATCTAGAGAATCCTCACGTTCAAACAACCTCCGCACTTTGTTTCTCCGTCGAAGTAGCCCTCACAAACGGCCTCCTAAGCACCGCGCGCCGTAACTGCGAGCGCGCACTCCGCAAGTCGACGAGCAAGAACAAATAACACCACCTAGGAAGCAGAACCCTCGGAACTGACCCGAGCCCCGTGCGTGTCTCCGATTGGTCCCGTTGGAGCGGAGGAGTCTGGCCCGGCTTTGAACCCCGGGTTCCCGCGGCTGAGCGCGGCATCGATTCGTCGCGCAGGCGGCGCTGTCGGCGCGACGTCACCTGTGACGTCACCGGGGGCCCTGTATGTTAATGGGAGCGCGGAGGATAAAAACCCAAGAGGACCAATGGGACAGGGCCGCCAGTGATAAGCAAACCCGGTGTCCGAACCCTTGTCGTCGCCAGTCGATCTCTTCGGTGCACACGAAGCCTGCGGTACGGCACACCAGCACCGGGTCTTCACGTGGAAGCACGCAGCGCCCATCGCGACAGCCGAGTGAGTAGCGGTCCCTCGGACTTTTGAGCCGGTTGTCGACGCACGTTGACTGGCGTCGGGTCTCGCTCCCTGGGTCGAACGTGCACCGCTGGTCCCCAACTCCGTGCCGGGACGCTTTTTGCTTCGGATGACGCGCGCGCAACTTGCGACCAAGTTACGCTCCGCTATCGAGTTTGGGATGATTTTAGGACTGCTTGGTTTGGTTGCTGACCAAACGCACCGAATTGTACACGAATTAAAGTTAAACAAAAATATAGGAGTTTTTGTATTAATATTATATCAGCCTTGTTGCCTTTGACAGGACGCTGACACTGAGCAGCAATCAAAAGATAAAATGCATTTGACTTTTTTTTAAAATTATTTCTGCATTTGTGTTTTTCTCTTTTATTTTCTTCTCTTTAATGCCCGGAGTTTGTACGTTATCCTCTACCAAGCTTTTACCACACTATTTGTATCCTGTACTACTTCTAATAGAGTGGAAACAAATCACTAATTTCAGTTACTTTTATTTCTTCTGGATATTAAATAGCAACCTTTCCAGTATTCAGCAAAAATCGGTTTTGTAAAAATATTGTTTCGAAAATATTGGAGCTTGTGTTTGATGTTGAGTTGGAACGTCTGCTATTTACAAGATGAACTCGAGGACAAGCGATAGTTCCGTAATAATGTGAACGAGTCTCGCGTCGTGGCAGTTGACATTTATGTCTTAATGGAGAAAAAATAATGAGAACACAAAAGCAAAATTATCTGTTAAGCATATTGACAACGCACATATTGTAAGAGCCTCATTGAAAACTTTAGAACAACATTTATATCGCAGTCGCTTTCTTACGTTAAGTTTGAACCACCTGCGTAATAAATGACTATGGTTTTATTTCCCTGGATTTCTTTTTGTTTTTAATATTTACTATTTTCGATGACAATTAGTTATAAACCTTCCGCACTAAAAACTTGAACGTATGAAGACATTCCCAGTCTTTGCGAGCATTAGGAGACACGAATGCGAATTTTTAAGTAAAGCTCGAAAAAATAATTGCGAGATAAAAGTTAACAAAAAAAAAAAAAACTAATGCACTTCCTATGGATGGTAATTTCCGCCCCTTCAACGTAATTTGCACTCAAGCCAGACCGGAAAAACTATCCAAAACTGCCGAGAGTGCGAAGTATGAAGACAATAAAAGCAAACACTAAGTGAGTCATAGTGAACTTTAAAACTAAGTTTGACGGGAATTGGAAAGTTTATGTTTGAAACGTACATTCTCCTCTATAAATTCTATGTAATGAACTATTTTATTACATGAGGTGGATTGACAGTCATTACAATGTGTTGCTCTTTCTGACATCTTGAACTAAAATCATTTTTTTAACACAACCCCGACATAAGTTTTAAAGTTGAGGTAAGTTGAGGTGTTCAAGAGCTTGACGATGTCAACAGAAAGGTGCGCTTTGCACGTTACAAACGTGTCGTATTTTCGGGTGTTTATGAATTTAAAATTTTTTTAGCAATGTCAGTCGATTTTGTTTTGGTTATGCATGCGTTGGATGAACTAAGAGGTCATATTTAGAAGTCGAGTAAAGTAAGGAGTAAGTTAAAAATGAGCCTTGTTGAGAAGGGTCTGAGCAAAATAAGTTTACAAATTAACGTTTCATAAAACATTGTTTGTGACACCAATAGATTATATTAAAAAAGCCTTCTGCCAGTATGGATTTATATAAACCGAAAACCATTTTTCCGGGTTTAATATCGCTATGTACAGTGGCGGACGATATGAAAAAGTAGGCGATCGCGTGGCTCCAAACCTCCAGTGCTATCGAACAGAAGAACACTCAGCTATCATCGATATGTTTGTGCGCTCAAGCGGCATTTAAGCGGCAGTTCAATTTTTTGTCGCTACTCCCCTATTGGTCGGCAAACGATTGCTGAGTCAACACCAATTTTGCCGTTGTTGTTTAATCAAGCTTAAGTGTTTTAATACAAAAGGTGAGAGCGAAAGACCGTGAAGTTGTAAGTGCAGTGTTTGAGTGCTGCGTGATAAAGACGTAGAATAAGAAAAACCAGGCGTTCTTAGTATATATCATAATGCTAAAACCGAATAAAAGAAACGAAGAATTTTTACAAATCGCCTGTTATCTCAGAGGTTATTATCAACCACCCAAAACGTAAACTCTTCGCTCGCCTTTCCTATCCGGTGGCTTCAGCCGTGCTTAATTTTACCTTTTGTCGCTGTACGCTGTTACAATCGGCGTTAAAATAAGCATTAACTCGGCGGAAGCCGGTCAAGCGTGGAGATCCCACAAAAAAGTGATCAGCCGCTGAAGCCCCTATAATGTTCGAGACTTTTTCTGATGGGTAGGGTTTCAGGCTTCACAAGCCACTCGGTCGCTTGGGCTTTTTCATATCGTCCGAGAGTGATTGATATATATTCGAGGGGGAAAAAACTATCGATACACCAGTGCACGAAGTTTGACGTATCGCGGGAGGGAAGTACAATTATAAAATGCACCTTGAGGGTTTTTATCTGACGATATTATCCTTCACCGGAACAAAGGTGCTCGTGTCCGCTTGACGGAGCGAGAAGCATAGGGGTGATCTATAAAGAACTTGAAAATTCACGGGTGATTGCTCCGCATAATTAACAACGATCCCTTTTGGACACCGACAGTTTTGGGCGAACCTGAGACCGGCGTTGGAGGACAAGGATTTGTTTCATATTTTAGCGCTTCACATTATGGCGTACGCCGCGGGCTATACAAAACTTTTCAATGAGTGTGTTTGAGCGTCGGCAATAGAGTCTGAGTGCACTTTGTGTAGAAAACCGCATGCTAGTCAAATTTGTGCCGGCACTCCGAACAGGATGTTCGGGATTTCGACAAAGAAAGCATTAGACATTACATTGTGTCAGTTTAAAGTCATAGCGTGCGCACTGCGTACCTTATAAAGATCATAAAAGTATGCAGCTTTTTTTTAAGACTTGGTTTAGCAGAAACTTTATGATGGTGGTCCAAACAAGTACAGTCGGATGAATGTTCTTATACATATACTATGTATGTTGAGTTTTTAGCTAAACGCGTGGAGGAGGACCGCTCCATACGACTAGATAAACCCAGCAAACGCTTCCGAAAAAAAAAAAAAAGTGCGACAGTCGAAGGTGCCATTTAAATCGCAAAGAGCGTTTTCTGATTGAATTTGTATCGAGTATCAACAGTGTTTGCGGAAGCGCTTGCTATACGACTCTGGTGGTAAACGGATAGGTCACCACTTGAGTGTTATCGCCAATAAAACTTGACGGAATTCGTAGAAGTTTCAACTACAAAATTCGCAAGTATTTTTATGGATAAACGTAACCTCGACAGTACTTCTGATCACACCCGACAAAATCGTCACACGTAAAATACTTTTTATTTTTTTTGTAGGTAAATACCAGTGCATTAGTTTCTTTATACAGAGACTCAGAGCGAGACTTCCTGCGCCAACACGCATTGCATGCGTAAATATGTCGAGTCTATCGGCATCCAGACTCGTTCTCCTCTTTCGACTCTTCTTTTTTTAAAGCCTATAGATGCTGTGCATTTCCCCGCAAACATGAACAAGTTCCTCCTCACATCGCTAGAGCTCCTGCTCACTTAAGAACTGCCAGGCGTTACATATTATTTAATACTTCTTGCTTCATTGTTTTTTCTTCTTTCTTCTTAAGGGCTCATGCCGGATTCTCATTGTTTGCGTAGCGTTGATAAAAGTCTCGAGACTCGCCCATCCCGGCGTTTTTCTAAGATGTCAGTGAGTATATTGAATCTAAACTTAGGACACTGCACTATACGAGCTCCAACGCCATTGTTCGTTGTCGTGGTCGTGCTTACGCGGAATCAGGTGACCCTAATGAGAGAGCCCTATTGCGGCGGTATGCGTATAGCGCAAGTTCGTCTGCTTTTTTGCGCAAGGGTTGCAGTGACACAAGAAAGCTTAGCTTTGATTGGCTCCGACGGAGAAATAGTGGGTAGACCTTAATGCTAGCTGCCTTGGGGTCTACCCAATATCCTTTGAATGGGAACCAATCAGAGCTCGGCGTTCTGACGTCAACGCAACCCGAGCCCAAGAAGCAGAAGAACTTGCGTTTCGCATTGTTTTCTCGGTCGGAACGTTTTTACGTCTTGCTCTCGCGTCTTGCTTTTGCGTCCTGTATTTGCGTATTACATTTTAACCAAGTTACCGTCACTGGAAATGTATAGTGCTTAGAAACATGGCTTTGGTGAACGAACTTTCTGTGTTTTAGCCCACAATGTTTCCCAACATCAACAAACGAAAAGGTTTTCACGATGCTGCAGTGTGACAAAACAAAAATATGCCGAATGGCTAGACAATTGTGTTTCCTACGTGAAAAATTTCTAGCATCACAAACGTTTAGGAATGCTTTGAGTTGCCAGACGCCTAAGTTCACGGCGCTTTTCAACTGGTAATATAACGTGCGCTATGTACACGCTGTAGACATTCCTAGAATAAAGTGATACTACCGCAAATCGGGCTGATAAACATGGCGATCACCCAGAGTCTTCAATACTCGCGAGCTCATCTCCTTCAGTACGCACAAGTAATCGAGCCCCTCCTTGCCTTCCTTGATTCTCCTTCCCTGTCCCCTGGTCACATGACCTCCCCGTTAACCAACCAGCACCAATCATCTCACTCCTCCTCTTCCACCAATCAATCAATCAGTGTCCAGCCTAATGGTCAGGCTTTTATCTGGGCTTCACGACAGACCAAATCCTAGCCAAAGAACGTTTCACGTTAAAAGTGCCTTTGACCCGTTACGCTTTCCAGCAAAGAGCATTGTTTCTTCTTGGCAAAAAAAGAAAGAAAAAAAGGCTAGAACGTTTTTTTTTTAACAGAATAAACTTTATTTTAGAAGCTTGCTTACCTTGTTGCGTGACGTTTCCGTAATTACCATACATACACACAAGCCTCTCCGTCTAATTACTCTGTCAAATCGCCACGACATATTAAAGACAAAAAAAGTGGAAAGAAATGCTACGCGACCCCTTCACTCACTTTCAAGAGGTGCTAGCAGATACCATCTCGGTTACGGATTAACTCCCATCACAATGCCGCCGAGAGTAAAGTTTCTTTTATGTGGCAGCAAAGGAAGCGTTCAACAAGAATATATATCTGCACCCATCATTGATCTAAAACAGCGTTAAATACCTGCTACTCTGAAGGCGGGCATCACAGAGCTTAAACAATGTCTAGGAAACCAGTAGCACTTTGTATCTCCATCACTGCTTATCGTAGAAACTATAGGAGCCAAGCCTGCGTGTATACTGGCAATGGCAATGAGTGAAGGTCGTCGAGAGTCCCTGAAAACTTAATAAATGCAGGGCGTGGCCTGCCATCTTTAGGCTTCTTGGCTTGTGATAGGTTATTCCACGTTTTCTTATTGTTCAGTGCAGCGACCTCATTGGCTGCGTAGTGATATTGAGAAGCTTGAAAAATCGCCACGCCCTGCGCTTCTTTAGCAGTCCCTGACTATACAATCTAAAAAAGCCTGTGTGTCTGCTTTTCCGTACAGCACTGAGGGAGCCAATCACCGCAATTTACTGAGGGAGCTCAGCGAATGGCAATACCGAAACATATGTTTAGACCAAAAAACGCAGTCTGAGTTGTGACATTAAGCAATGCAAAACGTCCCGCTTGCATTGCTTAATGTCACAACTCAGACTGCATTTTTTGCTCTAAACACATGTTTGGGCATTGTCATTCGCTGAGCTCCCTCAGTAAATTGCGGTGATTGGCTCCCTGAGTGTTGTACGGAAAAGCAGACACACAGGCTTTTTTTAGAATGGGAGTCGCGTTCGTTTTATTCTTCGTCGAGTTTAAGGTAAAGTCCAACGTAGAGGGTGGGGGGGAGCGAATGCGACCTGATATGTCTTTCATATTTTACTTAGATACTATGTTTTTACTTTGTAAAGCGTTACACGTGGAGAGGAACCAAAAAATAAAAGTCAGGGCATTTACGCAACCCCTAAGGTGGAAACACTTTGACAGCTGAGGTGCAGCCGCTAAGATGTTATTTCGGAGCAGATGGACCGAATGAACGGTAAAGGTGTGTGCGCGCACCCTACAGTACGCAAAGGCGTTTCGTATGAAACCGAGAGACTCAGCGTATGAAAAATTCCATACCGGTTTATAACCAATCAGTGTGTATTAAGTAGGAAGTATTTTGTGCACCTGTTAAACGATTTTATTGGACAGAAACTATGACTGCCTCGCGGTAAGTTAAGAACACTTCCAAAATCGCGCGCCCAAATTCGAAATTTAGGAAAGGACGAAACTGCGTGTGTAGGAACAAGTCGTTTCATGTCTTTAAATTACCCGACTGAGCGAGAGAAATATGGAGCATCAAAACGCGGAAGAGAAAGGCAAAGTGAGAGGAAGACAACGTCTCGAGACGTTGCCTTCCTATCACCAAAGCTATTACTTTGCTTTTCTCTCCCACGCTTTGATGCTTTATAGTTTTCTCGCCCCAGTCTCGGGTAATTTAAAGAAATGGTATAGCTACACCAGCTCGCATGACCTCTCACTGTTATTTCGTTTCATGTCGTAGGTGTGGCTGCCTGAACGTCTCGTGCAATATTATTGGGCACAAACTAACACCGCCTTGTGGTCACTGAAGAACACTTCCCAAATCCCGCACTCAAGTTTCAAGGGTGTAGCTCCACTTAATCCCACACCCGTGGTTTCGCCGTCTTAACACACACCTAGCTGTTTTTTGGTTCTCTCGCGAGAGAACCTTTCCAGCATAATTAACGAAAACGCTTTGTTTTCATTGTTTAAATTGTCAGCAGTCTCACATTTATGTTTCTACGTGCCGTAATGGTGTCACGTGACGATTTATTATCACATGACGTCTGAATCTGACGTGACGTCACAGTGTCAGGTGACGTCATGAGATCACGCGACTCACGGTGTCGCGTGACCTAATTAAGCCGCGTGGCGCCACTGTGTAGCGTGACTTGACATGACAATGTCACATCACGGTGTCAGCTGACGCCAGGTGATAGGTGACGTAATGTTTGACGTGACGTCAGAATCGTGTCGAGTGGCATGACGCTCGAAGCGACTTCTACGCTCTTCCGTAGCTCTCTTTCCCGTTCTTTCTCTTGGGACCGCCGAGGTCAGCTCCCAGGAATTTGACGCGTTTTGATCCCGTCTCCCCACCCCCGTTTAGGGGTGTGTGAATACCGTTCCAAAAACGTAGAGCACAGCGACATCCCTATACATTCAACGCTGTAGAAAAAGCCGGCACGTAGTTGCTTCCTTTGTACTGTGAAGGCTATGAGTGATATAGCCCTATTTGATTCCAATCACTAGTCACACACACTTATTCGAATACGACGCTTTTCACGTCAGTCCGTTGTCAACACCCGCAGGGGACTGATCCCTGACCTTCACTAAGCTCTCACACGTCTCAGAGGACCGCCGCCGGCCATTAGATCAATATGCGTCTTCTTACGTACGTCTTTTCTTCTCTGTCCTAATCGCCTTATTTGTCTCCTTCCCATGGACTATGCCTGATGCCACTCAGATACCCATGTTCCCCGAAACGTTCTGCTCTCTTCCTCTTTCAGAGTAACCGATAATGCTGCATCGCGTCATCATCCGGCGTTGAGCCGGAATGTCAGTGATTGCGTTAGGTATTCTGCTATTACTACTAATGCATCATCTTACGGTGCTATAGATAGTGTGTGGGTGGAGCCCGCTTTACGCCCTTTGAGCACCTGGTCAAAGCGGCGTATTGCAGGCGGTCAGAAGTTTGGATCTCTATGACGTCTGTTGTTTTCAAACGAGCACAGTTGCCGACGTTATCAATCTTGAATACTCTACTTCTGCAATCATTTCACAAATGAACCTAAACTTAAATGAAATATTATTTCGAAAGATTTCGAAGACACAGCCACTTGACTTCTGTGTTCGCACCGCAAGTTCACGCTGAGAAAATACCGGTTGCACTACACCCCTTCCCGACGCTAACTTGGTGTTCACTTGGCATTACTTAGTGTCGAGGAAGAAGCCTCGGTGTACGCGCATGCACGGATTTTATACGTAGTAGGACGATTTTTTTTCTGCTTCAGCGCCGTTTGTTAGGCACCAGCTTTCTGTTATATGTTTTCTACTTCGTTTAAGCTTAAGTCCAGACGCAGCCGACGCTACAAGGTAATGAGACCAATCGTGCAGCGTCCAAAGCGCGAGTCACTAGGCCTTTTTTGTTTATGTTCGGTTCAGCGATGATCGAACATGTACAGAAAACATATTAAACACCATAATGAGACGGTCTGAACGCTGTCTGATTGATTCCACCAGCACGTATAGCGTCGGCTGCGTCTGGACTTAAAGTGAACCAAAGTATAGTTCAAGGGGAATATTCACGGGACACCATAGTACGTGGTCGTTGCTCACAGCGCATGCCCAGAACTAACACCCATTTATCGTCTGCTAAGAAAAACAATACATTGATTGGGGCGGGGGGGGGGGGGGGGGGGGATACGCGTTGAATGCGCATAATCGTGCATTACTCCTAGTGAATATATTTGTTATTGGTAGAAGATAAATGGAAGCTAGTTCTGGGCATTCGCTGTGAGCAACGACCAATACTATAGCATCCACTGAATGACCGTTGCAGAGTAAGCACGTGCATGGCAATGGCAGGATTAGTAGGACAAGTGGCGGCTAATCCTGACGTCGTTTATTGCTTTGCGAGTTGTTCCTGATAGCTTTCTTTTGATTGACGTAGTACTATCGTAGGCCACCCGGAGATAATGCGATTACCGAGGCTGTCAGAGCCGACGACACAGCTCTAGTGCGAGATTGCTCCGTTTGTGAACAGAAGATCCTGACACGCGGCAGCCTAAGCGTTTAGTCCACAGCATGCGGGGGTTGATTTCATCGGATGCTGCTTACGAATCATGCTGAATCAATTCAGTTCAAGACAAATTAAGCCAATATTGTGGCATAAAAATATATAACAGGTAAGGATTGTTAATAAATCGTTCATTTCCGTTCCTTACGCTCCTTTAGATGCCTGTTCATTAAAGTCAGGCAAAAATATATGAACATATAAAAATACAGATAACGCAAGCACATCGTTTATACCCTTTTGCGTCTAGAAAAATACTCGTATGAGTTCTATTTTACCACGCGTTTTTATTGCATACAGAACGGAGATAGTTATGCATATTATGATTGTTTTTATATTTGTTCTAAGCAGTTTTGTCAGAAGTAACGGCGCATTTCTATTTGATTTAAGTTTTCCGCAACAGTACACATTGAGATAGCTTCTACTAATTGTAAGAACAGCACAAACCCTAATTTTCTACATACATATTACAGCGTGGCCTTAATGACCGCTTGGTCCATTGAAGCGATAACGTAAATAGGTTTCCTCATGTATTTTTCTACAAGTTACTAGTGTAGATGATGCATTTATAATTAAAAAAATATTAAAATATGAAATCACTGAAGTCAAGAAGAAAAGGGGGGGGGGGAAGCTTTCTTTTTAATGATCCAGTTGATTTTTTAATTCCTTGAAATCACCTATTTGCATTGTAGATCATTAAGGCGCTTATTTTAAGAAAGAACAATTGGTTGAAATAGAAAATAAGTTGCTTGCATTTTACACCATTAACTTTGCCGAAATAAACGGAAGAGGAGCCCATCATGCTATTTTATGGTTTCGCGGGAGCTAGGTTTATTCCATAGGGGGAAAAATAAATACACAACATAAATAAAAAAAAATTGCGGAGCTGCCTAGCGTTCCGTTCAGAAACTAGGAACGCCTTATGCGGTCCCATCAAAGAATCAAGTCGACATCGGGATCATGGTGTACACAAAGACGGGAGTGTACACAAGATATGCTTAATCTTTCTTATTTATAAAAAAAAAAAAAAATGTTGAGAAGAGTAGTTAGATTATTTCCAGACCATCGGAAGCGTTCCGAATTATCATTTTTCATTCGGGATTTATACATTACGAAAACCAAGAGAACCATAACGCTGAAGCAACATTATCGCAAAACAACAAACTCGTGGACCTTGCGCTCATATGCATTCACTTGCGTATCACATATCTTTCTTGTGTGGCATTCAGAAATATTCGCTTCACCTAACCTGCGACATTCTGCCAGAGACGGAGCAATGCACGTTCACTAACATCTTTGCGGCTCACACAATGCCAACAAAGCGTTCGCGGCCAGAGCATTCTCTCATAAGGGTTTTCAAAAGCCGCGTCTCCTTTTCCTGTATAGTATCTTATACATACTCCACAACTGGCCGTAACTCGGAATCCTTCTATTATCCTTTCGTCGATTGTGAAGTTTCCCCCGAAAATGCCGCTGCAAGTCGACTACATAAATCTATTTTCGTTTTTTTGTCCTTTTTATATTTACGTGCGGGCCAACATGTGCCCGAGGAGGCTCAATCAATTCCTGTTTAGGTCACTCGTGCGCCGTAATTTGTCCCGGGACGTGCTCCGCATGCATAGCCAAACCCGCGCTTAGAGTTGACCTCCCGTCCGTGGTCACGATTTTTTGTCACGTTGCGTCATTGTTTTTTTTTTTTTTTTAACTGTAAGGCTTTTGTTTGTTGTTTTTTCTGGGCGCAAAAATTGCGCAAATAGTGTTCGTTGTTTTCTTTCTTTTTTATGTGCGGTTGTGTAAGAAAGCCCAGCTTAAACTCAGAAATGTTTCAAGTTATCGAACATTACTGCTCGTTGGATATCGTACGCTCGCAGACAGTATATACTCGAGGCACAAATAGTTAGAGTCAAAGCCGCGATTCAGTGATAAACCGCAATGACAGCCGCAATGACGACCAAAGCGAACAAAGTGCACGTGCCGCACAACATGCTGCACATGGACTCGTCCCATATACACCGCTCCTCAAGTATATGCGCCTGTGTTTTTTTTTTCTTTTTGTGAAGAATTTTCTTAATGGTTGAAAGTGACGTCATTCAGCCGCTCCCGGCCGCTCTAGAACGCTTTTCAGCGATCACGGTCTTGTCAAATTCTGCGTTTGCCATTGTAAACCATTTACAGGAAGGGCCACTAAATTTTAACCTTAAGACGGGCCCTTTGCAATTTTCTTGGAATGGTGGAAGTGACAATGGGGAAAAGCAAACACACCCGTGTCTGCGACGACATGTGTGCCTCGAAGGAATTTAACCCCGGTAAAAATAAAATATGAGATAGCTATACTGCTAGGACCCAATGCATGTTCCTATATTTTTGCTATATTTGTTTTGAAAATGGCGCTATATTTTCGCTGATAAATAGATTTATATGGGGAACCAACATATTTTCCCCATTCGGGATGCCGCCATGTTTGTTTGGTCGATGGCGTCATTCGCCGATGCGCCCGGTGTCCCCTTGTACGCACTCGCAGAGTTGACTCTCTCGACGTCTCGTGCTTCTGTGTTCTCTTCACCCTCCGCGTTCTGGACATGCATTTTTGAGGCAATGGCGTCTAAGGCATCGCTTCCTTTGTCGGAGTCTTCGACATTGATCGCAACAGCGATGAGAGAGATTATTATCGAGAGATGTTGGAAGCTGGTCATTTTGACTTCGACCTGTCGGCGACCACCTTTAGTGATGACGACGAGATCTCGACGAAAGAACTGGCTGCCGTCCGCGACGGCTCTCGAACATGCGCATGTAGGATGGAAGGTCAAAGCAATGAGAGCGAGAGTAGCGTTGGGGTAGCACGATTAACGTGAGGGTGCGCTCTCGTACCGTGGTGAGGCGAGCTTGGGCGAGAATGGGGCGCCTAGAATGAGAGAGCGTTCAACTAAATACGATGGTCGCGAGGTCGATGGGCACTAGGATGTGACTAATTTGTTCAGTGTTGCCTGGTTGCCAGATGAAAATTGACCAACCTTCGTAAAAATATTATTGCTATTATTTCTTAAATTGGCGCGTCTCGGTGTATATACTAAATAGGGAGCGTGCGACACCCAAAGGGGTGCGCGCCGATCCAACTGATGCCAAATTAAACTGTTAAGAGCCGCGGCACCACTGTCTTGTCGCACGCAGAGCCATATATCTAGAGAGTTTGGTCATTCATTGGCAAGAATAGGGCGAAAATGACGGCACGTCATTGGCCGAAATTGTTTCAATGACCTTGGGCGCGATGACTGATAGCTCTTCTGACAAACCACTAGCCACAAATATTTCTCTAGCGGAGGCAATGAGCAAAAAAAAATTACGCTTACATCACAATTTCTAGGTAAGAATGTATTCAGGAATTTTCTTTGAGCACGCCAGAGTTAGGATTTGCGACTCTTCGTAACTCAAAGGGCAATGTACATGACGTTGTCGTCACGGCGGCACTCAGAGTGCACTCAATCTTTCTTTTCATTGCACTCGCAGCCGCGGCCGCAGGCGCGCCACGACGGATTGGACGGTAAAAACTGCGGATTCGACTCTCTGGCAATTTTGACCCAAACCCCGAACGCGCACCCCACATTCGCAGCCTCGTCTCATGTTTCAGGATATTTTTCTCGTCAGTGTCACCTTTCCTGGCTCAGTAAACGCACTCGGCACCTTCAAACTCCCGTTTTTCACCAATCTCTTACAATTATACACTCATGTACTTTCAGCCTCATTCAGAAAAAAAAAAAAATACCCGCGCCGTGCTAGAAAATTTTTCAAGGTCCTCCCAGCACACTCTTACTTCGCAAGTTCATCACGGAAGGAATATGGGGCGCTAGCGGCGCCGCCGCTTTCGTCGCTCCACCCCGGCTCCCGCCGGCTCCTCCCATTGACCAGACTCTCTCTGTACACGGCTCTGGTCGCTGGACGCACACTTCACTCCAGAGCCAATAAGAGTGTGGCGTTACTCACTATGAAGGCCAAAGAAGGAATCAGGCGGCCCATGAACGTAATAAGCCCCGCTGTTTTTACATTGTAAGTGTGAACTGACACATATTGGCTGAGTGAGTTCGATAAGATTATGAGAAATAATGAAGTGCAATAATTTAGTTATAGCCACATTGATAAAAAAATACCCTTTCTCCTAAACCATGATGCATGCATCAGCCTGAACCAGACTTGAACATCACTCACTACAAGTATTAAAATTACTCCTTGGAGTAATCTTGTAATCATTTGATTCCTTAATTATTTAGTAATCATTACAGTAATTTGATGACTTTTAGAGGTAATGAAATTACTTGTAACTCTTATTATTTTTTCTTCCCCTTTCAAATGACTCCGAGTGGCTGGCTAGCAGACGCTCACGCGTACGGGCCCCCGCGTATCTGCCTAGCCTTGCGAGCCACCCAGAGTACCTCAAGTTATGCTAACAAATATTATTCTTATTCTTAATATTTTTATTATTATTATTAATGACGCCCTCTGTTTCTAGAATTTCCCTGCCAAGCAATCCTAGAACCAAGTCTTCGAGAGGAGCAAGGTTTGCCAAAATCGGTGTTTTAAAAAGATTAGTAATTTGTAATTCAGTGATCCTAGTCCACTAATGGACAGTGCAAAAGACCCGTTTTCAAAGTGGTAGAATATTTTATTCTTTTTCGAATTGGAAATAATCGAAAAAGTACTTTTTTAAGTAACGGCCAATTACTTTTCTTTTCAAGTAATCAAGTGATCTAATTCAATACTTCGAATTAGGGCTGGACACTTGGTCGATTAACCTACTAAATAATTGAATAATGCGGTAATCGCGATTCAAATGTTTAACGGGTTAATCAATTAAATTTTAACAAACAAAAAAACGTAAATTTTTTTCCGCTTTCACTTCGCGGCCGTGGACGAGATATACCTGCATGAAGGCAAACTTTAGGAGAAATTTTGACCTAAAGTATACAGTAAGGGCGGGACTTGTAACTCCAAACAAGGTGCAGAAGGTTACACCTGGCTCGGCCACTTCAACGCCGTTCGAATGTCCGTTTAACGCAGCAGAGGCTATTGTGAACAACCTGTGTTTTATATTCTTAAACATTTCTAAAACCCAAGACGGAGTGTACAAAGAGCGGACAAACATAAGGCGTCTCATTGAGATGTCTTGTGTTTGTCTCCTCTTTGTAGCCTGCTCCTTCGGTTTTAGAAATGTTTTACTTTAACCGGCTCGCCTGCCTTATTACGCTATATTTATGTTCTTCCCATTAGCTACACAGAATATATCAAGGGAGGTCATTATTGCCGGAGAATATAAACGAAAGTTTTTGCCTCTGCGTCTGAAGTAAACTTTTGTGAGTGTGGGTCTCGTTTGACACTCCTCAACTACACATCAAGGTTGATTTAAAACCCGAAATTCTACATTATGCCGTTTATTCCATATTCAGCAAAGGCCAAACATATCATTATGACTTTTTACACTCTTATGCATGGAAATAAACTAAACCAATTGGACGATTAAATAATCGATAAAAGGGTGGCGATTAGTCGGGTTGTGCTTTTAATCAACGCCCAGCCCTACATTTTATCCAATAATAATTGTAATTGTATTCGATTACTTTTATCGAGTAAAGTGTACAGGACTGACCTGAGTCAATGGTATAGCAGTGAATAAAGCGCGAAACACATGCACGACGAAACCGTCCGATACGACGTGCGGACTGCCGGAATGACCTTGGGGGGCGAGGGTTTTCGTATCACCGGAGAGCGTTGAAAACCCTTGCCTCCGACCGTCGTATTGCCTGGTCGGACGTCGGATCGGACGGTGTCATCGTACATGTGTTTCGCGTTTAAGTCATTACTAGAAAGCATAAGGATTGTGTTATCTGCGTGATGAAAAACGCGCGAAGAAAAATCTCAGGATCCGACATCATTGACGTAAATTGTTTTAAAAAAAGCGCCCAAGAAATAGACGCTTGTGGGACACCCGATTCTAGTGGTAATAAGGTACTCTTACACTTGCCGATTTTCATCAACTTAGATCGATCAAACAAGTAGCTCGAGAAGAAATCATGAAATGAGCCCCTGAAACTCACAGATTCAAGTTTATTTAAAAGCAAATTGTGATGAATGATATCAAATGATTTCGTTAAATCCAGAAAGTTAGGTAAAGCGAAGTTATTCTTGTGTATATTTTGATTAATGTAATTTGAGAAATCTTCCATTATTAGCTGTACTTCTATTTTATCCAAAAACCGTAATGGAAGAGTGCAAAAGATTAAACTTATCGCAGAAAGGCGACATCACGCCGTGAACAAACGTTTCCATGATTAATGAAATAACCGGCAATGTAGAAATAGTCCGATAGTTCGAGAAGTCGTTCTTATTCTCCTGTTTAAGGATTGCCCTTACAGCACCCACCTTTAAAACCCTTGAAAGGTTTTCGAAAGGCACAGAGGAATTGATGATTTTCAGCAGAGCGTTCATTAGTTTGTGTAAATTCACGACTTCATCTCTCGTACGGGTCCCACTGTGACTCGTTGGTTTTGCCATCGTCATACTCTGCACAGCAGTTCTTATGTCCGCTTCCGTCATTTGTGGTAATTAAGCAGAGTTGCCGCATATTCTCAGACGTGACGAAGTTTCGCAAATGCCTCGGTTCTGCTTTCGCAGTTCTATCTGCTGTATGAACTATAATTAAACTCATTACATAAAGACTAAATGTTAGAATTCACAAATACTCTGGTCAAAGATTGATCAATATTTTCCTTGACAGGACGTCCCAGAAGTTCTTTCACGAAATTTCATGCTTTTCTCGGGTTCCTCTGCTGCGAGTGATGGCCACCGGAATAATTGTTTTTTTAACTAGCTTTTTTGTGACTGTCACTGATTGTTCATGTCCCTTTAGGTCTTCTTTAAACACTTGTCCTCGATAGAAGCTTTGGACTTTCGACATAATTTACCTTTCTCGGAACAGAACTCCATTATTTATGATAGTTTGATACTGGTGTAGTAAAACTCCTCGCAGACAAATCAGTAAACAAGCTTTGAACAACCGCACATTGATCTTATTGATTCGGTTTCTGTTTCAGTTTAGTTTTCTCTTGATCCTAGCAATAGTTATAGCTAATAGCTTTTGAACATTCTAGTTGGTTTTACAGAAGAATATCGAATGACTGGAATACAGAGTTGTCGTTTTTGTTTTCAGTGACCCAAGATTTAATCGGTTCTTCATACTCCTTCAGCTTTGGCAAGGCTTTGGCTCTTTGGTAATTACAGTTTTCAAGTGATTTATTTTTATAGAAACAGTAATATAAAGAATATACGATGGAAGTAAACCATGCTAAATAACGACGGTAGCAATCGATTTTAATTAAATAGCTTTCAAATGCTGTGTGCATAACGGCCATTTGTCACAAAGATAACATCAGCATTGCCAGCTATTGCGCTAGTGAAACAAAGACGTCCTTGTACTTTTATTAACCAAGTTATCTGAAAGGGAAGTAAACGATAATTTTCGATTCATTTTCCACGAATGTTCAAGGCGCAAGCTAATAAAAAAAAAGTTCGTTTTAAATAATGTATTTTTCTGCATATTTAATCTAGAAACAATCGATTCTACGAGAAACAAGTGCTATCAATTATACGTTTTTTTTCTATTAAATGTTTGGTAATATTACAATATTTGTAATTTATTATATGAAGCCGCATGCATATTATTGTATAAATAGAACCAGTGGAATGGCTACCGGAGCAGAAAATAAAATGTTTGCAAAAATATCCACGTCAGGCTCAAGTTCTCAAAATGTTAGTTTTATTTTACCCGTGATAAAAATTAATACACCAAACATTTGATAATCTTCAGCTTCTGAATAGTATACTAAACATGTATTTTTAACATGCTCACTAATTAATTGTCCTACTGGGGCGACGCCTGAACCGAACCGCTAAAATACGAAGTACACTCTAAAAAAACGTCTGTGCGCCTACTTTCACGCACAGCACTCGGAGAGCCAATCAGCGCAACTCACGAAGTCAACTCAGCGAGTGACGACGCCCGAAACATCTGTTTAAACCAAGAAACGCAGACTGAGTTGTGACATTAAGCAATGCAAGCGTGGCGTTTTGCATTGCTTATTTAATGTCTCAACTCAGACTGCGTTTTTTGGTCTAAACATATGTTTCGGCATCGTCATTCGCTGAGCTGCCTCCGTAAGTTGCTCTGATTGACTCTCCGAGTGTTGTGCGTGAAAGTAGACGCACAGACGTTTTTTAGAGTGTACACCAGAGGTAGGTTAAAGATATTTGTTTAGTGTCCCATTTTAGTTAAAAAAAAATACAAAAAGGTTATAGCTTATTTTATGGTACTGCTTTTTACCAAGAGCAGCGAATTGTCTAACATTAGCTGTGAACGTTTACCTCGAAATGGTTCGCACATGCAGAAAATTTCCCCAATAGCGGTTTAGTTTGATTACCAACTGCAGTTACTGGTAGTTGAAGACGCGCAGGCGGTGGCTTAAAATTACGTTCACCGTACTTACTTTATGTTTTTTTTTATTTGCTGCTGTTGCAATCATATTGAGTGCTGAGAGATAATGAGATGCGCAAGGGTCACCACGCCATTCGTTTCTTAAAATGCCAATGAGTCTAAATACAATGACGTTGGTTGTTTTAATGACGTGCTGCTTTCCATTAAAGTTATGGCTATGCAGAATAATACAAAGTAAAGTTTTTCTGTTTAAAATGGAACACCTTTTTGTATTTTTTAGGGCCATTCGCCAGTGCAGTACAGGGCTGTGCAGAATCAATAGGAGCAGTGTTTAATTCGATATAATTTATTCTCGCTTTTGGTAAATTCTAAAGATTTCCGTTCGTCTCGAAATAGCTGCATTAATTTAAGTATTTTAGCGTAAGTTTTTGAAGCGTTTGTACAACCCCCATAAGTGTATATTTATAACGATCTTGTTACACTAGCGCCGGAGATAGATAAACTATCAGAGTTCCTGAAAACAAATAGGAAGAGAGAGAGAGGAAGTTTGTCTCATTTGACTTTCTGACAATTCGTGAAACTGGCCACCACTAGACTTGTTTTTACTTCAAACTGTTCTTTAAAAGAAAAACAAGGAAAAAAGAAACACCTCTCGAGGTCCTCAGCTATGCATAAAAATACTAAAACAACTGTTTTCAGGGGCAAACAGGCACAACGCATCACGACTGTAAAACACTGTACATTGAATCTACAGGCATTTAGCAAATAAATACATTTCATTGGGCAAAAGTATCGTCAAATACATGCCGCTCAAACATATGTTGCGAAAATTGTCGTGAAGGGATCCCGCTACTTTATATAAGCAATGCAAGACTGCAGGGACCTGTAAGTCCGTAGTATGTACTTATATGTAATTGTGACTGACCAATCTTAGGTTATGGTAATCGTAATATTTATCGAATTCTATTAGCTAACCTGCCCAAATACGCTAAGTTGCATCGAATACATCTTCTTGAGACAGTATCATACAGAATACTACATTCTAAACAAAACATCTGGTCGTAAAAGAACTCTTATGAACTCTTCAACTTGCCCATATTTTGTACCCTAAGAAGGTATTTTAAGCACCCCCTAAAAGGGCTCCTCGTGAAAAACCTATAAGAGCACTCTTGGGTCGTAACACGTTACTAGTGACGCGTTACTGTAATTTTGTTACTTTTTTGGTAACTCGTAACTGTAACGAGCTACTTTCTAAAAATGTAACTTGTAACTGTAGTTCTATGACTTTTTTCTGGAGGTAACGATGAAAGTAACGACGCTACTTTTGTCGTTACTTTCCAGTTCTTTATTGAATATGAGATCATGAACGAGTGCGAAATAGCTATTCTTTGCACTTCCCAAAATGTGTTTCCCAACTTTTTGAGTGTCAAGTTGGTCTTGCACAAGATTGTGAATACGTCTTTTCTCGCGAGTCACGACCCAAATATAGCCACGTGTAGATTTGATGAAAAAAAAATCTAGTTATCTTTACGCACGCGCTTGTACTTTGTGAGTGAACACTTACATCTTAGAATATTAATATCTTAGTATCTTTGTTTTCTGCGCCAACGCTTTCTAATCGGGTGAATCAACCGTGAATCAACGATACACGCGGAGGTCACTGCGCATGTTTCGTATTTTGCTTAGCGCCGCTACTACGCAATGCGAATGTTTAGTATCTTCATTTGCGATACTACGGCGTGGTATCAACAGTCGAGGCAAAATTTACTGCTGTTCGCGCGGGGTTTGTTTCTTTCTGGCTTGTCGGCTACGAAGTGAAATATGTCCAGCGACTCTATGAACCCAGCGCAACCGTAAACGAGCCACCAATGTGCTAGTGCTACCAAGGATAGGGCATTTGTATTGGGTCCGCGTTCGCCCCCGTGCAATTCCTTCAAGCGCGCCAGTTGAGCGCCTGTTCAGCAAGGGCGGGGACGTGTTTGCCATCAACTGAGGGAAACTTTCAGACACTAACTTCGAGAAGCAACTGCTGCTAAGTTACAATGTGAAGCAAAAAGCGGACTTTTTAGTTTTGTGCAACAAAACTTGGTGAGGGGCGTTTTCTAGGTTTTCCTTATTCTTTTTTTGTGTTATAGAAAAGTAACTGAAAAGTAACGCGGTTACTTTTGAAAAGCAATTGTAACTGTAACGAGTTACTAATTTGTTGCGGTAACTGGAACGGTAACTTCGCTACTTTTTTCTGAAAGCAAATTGTAACTGTAACTAATTACTTTTTAAAAGTAACTTACCCGAGACTGTATAAAAAATACTTTTAAACTGTTTTTTTATTTTTATTTTTACGCGAAAGAAGATCTTTATCGTTCAGTTGCCTTTCTATTGTGCCAGTGGGCGGTAGTGCTTGAGACGAAATCGTTTTTCACAAGCTGAAAGCGTTCTTGGGGTTTTGAAAAACCTGTCAAGAACAAATTTCTTTTTTAGAGCGTAGATCGAAAAAGCGTTGTGGCGTAGCCCAGACTTCCAGGAGAGCCTGTTACGTCGCGCGTTCGTATGCAAACACTGTTTACGATTGCTTTTGAAGGAACCTATACTTGACCCAACACGTTGTTTAACAATAACAAGTCCGCGTCTGCACACGCCAGGCGTGGGCATTGCCTGCGTGTGCAGAAACACGATTCGCACGAAGCGTCCGCGCATACGTCAGAGCCACACTTTGGTGTACGCGCATTTGTTTCGGCTTGGCGCTCAGGGCCGTGGACGCTGGCGCGCCGTCAGCTATTCCACTGCAAGAGTTACTGCGTACGCTCAAGGTGCTTTTCACCACCCCGTGGACAGAGATGGCAGCTTGCGGTAGACCAATAATGGAAAGATGAAGTTACTTCCCGAAAGGCAGACATAAAAGCGCGGCCTGGAGATACTATAATCTGCGGCGCGCTCATCGAGCATAGGAAATAGTGACGCCTTTTTCTCGTGTTTTACTCTGATTTTTGCGATGTCACCGAGGCCTGCCTGCGAGCAGTCAAGGAAGGTGGTGCCGTTGTCGGTTTGTACCCAACGCGTCTGCATTATGGTGTCTGGTTGGCGTCTCCGACTGGTCCGTTTACCGCGGCCAAACAAAAAAATTGGTCCTACAATTTCCGCCTGATGACGTCATAGAGATGTCATGCTGTCGCCGACCGCGATATTGGCGGTGTCACACCAGTGGTGCTGTACGTGGCAGACACCTGTTCGCTGCAGGTCGCTGTCCAGCTTGACAGTACGCTGAAGATTCGGCAGCCGGCAGTTGGGACGCCGCGACGTCAGCGGCACTCGCGTTTGCTTCTGCTCTTGGCCAGAACTTTTATGCCCAACCGCCAGGATCGCGACATCTGACAGCGTGACACTCTGGCTTTTATGACATTATTTGTTGCCACTTTGGGACCATTTTCGATGCATCGGCGGCACACGACGCTAAACACAGCCGGTCGGAGACGAGCGTTACGGGCACTGCATCTCAGACTTGTACGTAACGAGTAGCAAGTAACTGCTTACTTGTAATCAATTACACTTTATTTGAACTTTTTAACGTTTCAATTATTTTTGCGATAAGGTACGTTAAATTTTAATCACTATTTATCTCCAATCATTTACATTAAATCAAATATATGTTTCCGAAAGAGCTAAACGTATTAAGTTCAGTCTTTTTGCGTAGAAATATCGCTCTGTCCGCCCGCCCGTCACTCGTCTACGTTGCACCAACATTGGTAGCTTCTTTTGACTCCTAAACAAGTAAAAAAAATTAGATTCAAAGTTACAAGAAGGATTAGAATGTCAACACGCTCAGCAATGTTTTGACTTGAACGCTTTTAACGAGCGGTCGCAACAGTGAAGCGCTTCGCTTCATAGAGAACACAGAAGCGTTCGTTGAAGCACTGCACAACCACGGAGTGGTATGCAAAGTTATTTGTGCGCTGTAACACCGCCTCTTCCCTCAAACCCATCCATCGAGAGGGTCTTCTTCAGCGTTCGTGGTAGAAATATCTTCACCAGGAAACGTGGGAAGATGACTGAGGAGAACTTGGAACGACAACTGCTGCTGAAGCTTAGCAAGTTGTGAATGACAAAATAGAAAGAAAATGTAACGGACATATGTATGCATTTTCAATTTTCTAACAAAAATAAAAAAAAAAAGTTAATCGAAAAGTAATCAATTACTTTCTGGTTATCTTTCAATGACATTCGTGATTTAGTAATCGATTACCGTAATCAGTTATATTTTTTAAAAAAGTTGTTGTCATTGCAATTGTTTTTTTTTTCAGTAAGGCGTACAAGGCTGTCATATCTGTACCGACGACCTCAGCATAGTCACTCACGGATTACAAATCTCAGGACACGGCGCGAGTCCCGATCCTCTCTTTTACGCTTCTTAGCCAATGAGATTGCAGCACTAGTTGACAAGGACGCCGAAGGACCAATCAGAGAAGCGCTAACATAATAAGTCGCGCCCTGCGTTTCTTCAGCTGTCAGTGATCGCTGACAGCTGAAGAAACTTCGGCCAGTGGCGGATCAAAGAGTTGGAGAGATTAACCGTGAGATTGGCACACACGAGTGTGAACCAACGGAACGGAATGTACATCCAGTCCGTAAGCCCGGCAAAAAGTAAAGAGTGAAACGAGATACCCCCCCCCCCCCTTTTTTTTTTTTTTTTCTTCCGAAAAGTTTTAGGCCCCACTTGAGCTCGATCTTATGATTCGCCGTGGGCACAAAGTGATCGCTCCATCTCCCATAAAATAAAATTGCGCGGGCGGAAGAGAAAATGCCCGCGAACGTATTTCCACTCCCCGTCACGATCGAAGCGAGCGTTCTTCTCCTCGCGTTGTGTACAGCCCCAAAAAATAATGATATACACATAAAAAAACAAAAAAAACAAAGGGCATCTTTGCTACGTGGTAGTTCTACCCAAAAACAAGCGCATGAAAAAAAGGAAAAAACACCTTATAAATTGCACTTGGCTTGCCAAGGTGTGAACACAACCAGCAAGATGGAGTATGACACTTTAGTTTTACTTGAGCGTTCAGTTTTTTTTTTTTTTTTCTAAACGTTTTCAGTTTGCAATATGGAAAATTCGACGCACTTGGCGTTCTTTGGTAGATTGCGGTTTCCAATGTGCTTTTTTTTCTTATTCTTTAATGCGAGACGCGTTATCGGGGAGGAGATGAAGCGGTCGCGTCCCTCTAGACCGGATCAGTGTTCTCAAGTAGCGTAGCGTGCGATGGAAGTAACCCAGCCACGCGAGCTCTCCACATCAGCAACCGAAGTGGCGATAAATACTACCTCCCAAAGGTTATATGAGGCGCAATAAAACTGCGTTCAAGCGAGAGTTTTTGAATGGCCCTATTTTGTCCCAGTTCTCTAAGCATTTAGAAGCTACAGGCCTTCTCAAATACGCCTTGTTTTTATTTATTCATTTATTGCATGCAACCTCTGTCGTTGTTCTTGTTTTTAGTGTAATATTAACTGTGACAATGTATTTTTACTGGGACATGGACAACAAAAATAGGCTCTCTGTCTGCCTACAAACACGAGACTCCCGAGATACAGATACGTTGCACCGATCGTCAGACTTCCGCGCTTATGCCACAATTGATATAAGAATAATGAAGTGCTACGAAGATGACAAAGTTGGAGATGTTGCAACGATTTTTTTTTATGACGAGCTATTTAACATACCAGCACTAAATCGTACTTTTTACAGGAGTATTAAAAACTTTCCAGCACATCTCTCACTGACCTATCTTTGAACTATGCACTCGGAGAACATTGTGATTAAAACAGTCCACGGACGTTGTAAGGGGTGCTGCCATGGTGGAGATTGTTTGTCTTCTCATTCGACCGGATGTTCGCGGGGATATAAGTGCTGCAGCGACACTTTTTATAAAAGTGTCGCAAGAAGTTGCGACACTTTTATATAAAAAAAGGTTTATTCATCTGTGGTTATCAGCACGAGTTCGCTGACAGCTCATGCTCACAAGCAGCTCGTGCACCACTTATCGCACTATTTATGACGGCCAGTATAGATACCCTATATCATGGAGTGCTTCTGCAAGGTGACGTGCGCCAGCCTCAAACTAACATTCAACGCCTTAAAAAATAAGCAAAAAGCAGCAACCACAACATCAGAACAGTCTTCCCTAGGGAAGCAAGCTTTTGGCAATCGGTCACTGCACAATAACACCGCTCGTGACATAGGCTGCCGTGATATTTGTGTGACGAATTCGAGTGCAACTGTAGTTATTGTCTCGAAATGCCAGCTTCTAAATGGCAATTCAAAACTATTACAGTCACCGAGAACCTCAGAAACGCTGGGCGTAGAGGGTCCCGGGCATCTCATTATCGGCCCGCAGCCAATCAGATTGCGGCATTTTTCAATAATAATGCCAAAGAATTAATAAAAAAAAGCGTGAACTTAAAAAACCACGCCCTGCGTTTTTTAAGCTCTCAGAAACGAAAAAAACAAGTATACGCACGCCTGTACAGCTGAGAAAGTGCGTGACGCGGCTCATATCAAGCACTCAAATGTTTAATTCGGCTAGTATTTACAGTGATGGGCTACCTTGATTAGGACAGACAGAAACGGTGGTTCAATAGAGCAGTTACAGAAAGTAGTTACGGAAAAGACATCGATTCACTCGTGTTGTGCCTTGTAGCGCGAGTCTCAGCGCTGACTCTGCGTATCGAGGTTGTCGCTTTATTTTTACTGGCGTTAGTAACGAGGGCGCGGGTCACGCCTGCTGTGATGAACCGGGCTGTCATGGGCTCAAGTTAGTCTTGCTCTGAAGCAGAGTACTTCGGTCTCAGAAAGACCTGCTTCCATACTACTCCGTGATGCGGTCGACGCATTCATTTTCTACTTAATCAGATTATGCCAGTGGGGAAGACTTGCGGAATGGTGACCCAGTGGTCTTGGGGTTTCAGTTGAAAATTGGCGTTCAGCTTTTGTAGCGTGAAACGTTTTTTGACTAGGTGCTGAGCATTTCGAGAGGCCCAATAAGTGAAGCCTGAGAAGCGTGGCCGCGGAGTTTCGTGCTGATTGGTTAAGGTGGAGGTCAGGTGACCAGAGGGTTAGGCGAGGAGGAGCGAGGTAGGCGAGGAGGTGTTCAATCGCCCGTGCGCACTGAGGGAAAGGAGCGCGAGGGTATGGAAGGCTCTGAAAGATCGGCACGTATTTCAGCCAACATACGTGAAACTCAGAGAATCGCTAAGCGTTTGTGATCCTAGAACGTTTTGCGTATGCAACACGATTGCCTAGCAATTTGCCATAACTCGTTTGCCGCTGAGACTTTATGACCATTGTAAAGTGAAATACATTACGAAGGGTGAATGCTGGGCACTCTGCACGAATACAATTGCTCTGGAGACGGCAGGTTTTTAATCCAGCCACCAAGATGGCAAGATGGTGCTAGCGGATGCGATGATAGCCTGGAGACTTGAGATCTTTCTTTCTTATTCAGGAATAGTATCGAGTAGTGAGGTTGTTTAATGTACTCCGATACTAAATACAAATCATTGGAGAAGCCAGAGCCATCCCTTGGTTTCGCGTATCTCTAGTACCTCATTCCCACTAGCTGTTGAACCACAATCACGAAGCGGTTGTGAACGCGGTTGCTTAAAGATTTTGTGCCGTTTCACGCGCATTGATGATGTATATGATCGAATTCGCTTTGTGGTTGCGATTTGAACGCCAGTGTGAATGCAGCATAATAGTTCCGCCATCCGCAAACGAGGAGAGTGCATAGTACTCCTCTATAGTCTTTGGTTTAGTGACGCCGTTTATTTCCACACCTGTTTAACCATACTTAAAAAAAAGACAAGTTTATGATTGGCAATTCGAATTCATCACGAAGCAGTATTCGTGCAGAAATTTATAAGCGTGTACAATCCATATTTCCGAAAGTTTGTTATTCCGCAGATCACTCGTAGGGCAGTCGCTGGTGCTTACAGAAACATTACTGCGAACAATGAAGCTAAAAAAAAAAAAAAAATTGGTTTAAAAATGATGTATGTGGTGTAAGACTGAGTGAACCTGCGAAAGTTTACGTGGCATAACTCTAAAATATGTACATGTGGCTACTTTCCGGCAGAGCGCTCACAAAGCCCATCATTGTTGCCTACGGAGAAAGAAATTTGAATTACGACTCCGAAATAGCGTGTCGACATTAAAATATAGTCTTCAATATGACACAAAGCGTGGCGTGAGCGTATGTAACGCCATGCTGGGTGTCGCATCACGGGGTTGAAGTTTTTTTCGTAAATATTTTGCCTCGCCTTGTCGTTCGCTTACCCTCGCCTCTAGATTGAATTGATTCGGGGAAAAGTTCACACACACAACAAGGTGTAACTTTTTTTTGAAGATTCAGAAACTACGAGTTAGCAGCAACCAACGTGAACCTGTGCTAAACTCTCGTTGAAACTTACGTCACTTAGGTGGCAGATAATATTAATTCGTATATCACTTTATTTCCTGAACACTTATTGCATTCATTTAACAAAATCATTGCTTTAAATCTTTGTCTCCTCTAGAAAACTCCAACCACTGCTATTGTAATTGTTTCATATGTAAATTGTTTTGAAAGTATGTAATCACATCACTTTTTTATATGTAGGGTTATAATATAATTTACATGAATTACATTCGACGGTCAAGGCACAACTTTCGTTTAGTATCGGGGGTTTTGAATGTTTAAAAGTCGAAATATTTTGCACTAGATCGCCATTTTACTGGAGTAAAAATTGCGTAAATAAACAATGGTTGGATCGGTACCTATATTATATTGTACCATTTTTAGTGAGTTCACGAAGTGACATTAAACCACTGTAATGAGCAGAATAAAAATATGATTCAATATTTCGCCCAGATTTTAGATGAACTAACAAATAAGCAATGTGTTTTTCAAGAGGTCAGCCGTTACGCAGAACATACACCGTGACAAATGTTACGATCATTGGGGTCATAGTAATGCCCGAATCCCACTAGAGCGTCAAACAGAAACAACCGTCAGCGACAAGCCTCAAGACTCAAACCAGAGTCTTTCGCGATTTGACAGGTTTTTTAGAACAAAGGAGGTTATGCTCAAACACGAGCATCATGAACACGAGGGTATCTTCGGCAGGCTTCCAATCACTCGTGCTTACTTCACGAGCACCGAACGACTAAACCCCTGACAAAGGTACCATCGCGAGCATGCTGCATGTGTTCGAGGCTTGTCGCAGTTGTTTGTTTCTGTTTGTCGCTCTACTGGGACTCAGGCGTAATAGGACACAGCAAGAAGATGAAGCCCAATATCTCGTTAGATGCCATAATTCTTCCGAACGTGGTACACGAGGTGTCGAGCGACAGCGAGATAGGAAAGATAAGCGCGAGAAAGGAATCACGAGGCGCACAAACTCAGGGAGCAGCTTCCCCTACAAGCTTCCGCCCACAGCCCCAGTTAGCCGAGCGCGAAGGAACCGGCACCATACTGTATACGTAGGTTCTAGTGTACACGGGATGTGCCAACCGCCGAGCAAACGAACTCGAGAACACAAAGGGCGGGGACAAAAGAAACAATGGCAGGTTCGATGTGGGAAAGTAATTGCGCCCTGGAAAGCAAACGGAGTCAGCGGAGCTGACCACCCGATTGCCCCTCATCCAGAACAAACGTTTTTCTTCTCTAGCTTATCGATTCCCTCGGGCCCGAAAATGCAATGATGTCGCCTTCTTCGTTCGGCGCTGATTGTGTCTCAAAGGTCGGGAGGAGAAAAAGAGAGAGAGGAAAGAGTGGAGAGAAGGGAGAAGAAAGTGTTCTACCATGGTAGATAGGGAGATACAGCCAGGGGTGTGAGGAGTCTTATAAAGACGACATATCCCACGGACCAGAAGAGCGCCCCTGCGCCCACGGACAGGGTGAGAAACAAGACGCGCACATTCGATGTAACGACGTGTAGGAATGACTGCCCTACGAACACGGGGGACCATAGACAGCCAGATCAATGTGGCCGTGGCTTTGGCTGCAAGGAAGTTTATGGAATCAGCGCGCGACAATAGAACGATGCTGCGAGGAAGTCGAAGAAAAATAAAAGGTTCTCGAAAGACACTGAAGGAAGTGGGGAAAAGTTATTGTATTTTCGTTTGAGCAAAAAGTATAAGTGCATTAGTTAAAAAAATAAATAAAAAAAGCTCTCCCATTCTTTGTGTTGTTGTTATGGATCACCTTCCTGCTGTTTCAGTTCCGGAGTTGTGCTTTGGCATTTCACCCCGTGAACGAGCTAGAACCCAAGAAAAGGACGCGATGGAACGAAAAAGACGTCTGATTAAAGTATAATCGATACCAGGAGGTCCTTGGTTTCGAACAAGTGTTTACGGTGAAAGTGTTTTAGGTCCTTGTTCTTTTCATTTCGAGGCGGGGTTCTCTTGGCGCTTGGAACGAACAGAAAGGCGTATTTTCTGCGAGAGCATTTAAAAGAAGCACGGTAGTGTTGTCGTGTTTTATATTTCTCTTTCTTGTTTTGGAGGTAAATGTACTTACTAGATCACGGGAACCTTATAAATTTAAAATTGGAGATGGTGCGTCACTTTATCAAGCTTTGGCAACCTTCACGACGCGACGACGGCAACTCTTTAAGAAGCTCAAAAGCTTACGTGTCACGAAATAATATTTAAAAAAAAAACAGAGTAAACTCACTGCAACTTTAAAAAGGTTTGAACTCGCGAAAGGCTCTTGTGACAAGAGATTCTGGGGTCTTTGTAAGCAGAGTCAAAGGCGACGCAAAAAATATAAAAGGCCAGAACATTTACAGCACGAATATAACTAAGCCGAGAATGTTTAGCGAAATCACGCAAAATAATTTCTATAGGAAATATACATAATTGCGGCATTTTTTTTAATTTCAGTAACATAGAAATTTCAACTGTGCAATGAAGAGCGCATACGCTTGTTAAAATTCACAGTAGAACATTTTTTCCACTGTGTTCGGGGATAGTGCTGGCATCTGTCATTCCCTGCAGTGAATTGGTCAATTGATTTATGCGGATTGTGGCCTTCGCCACTGATCACTCGAACAAAACAAAAAAAAGTGGATTTATGCTGAGTTGATCCGCCATTAGAAGCTTATGAACATAAAACATATTGTGGTGGCTTAGCTCGGCCATGCCAGGATATACGTAGTGTGAGCTTATGCGCATAAAATGAGAGGGGCTATCAAGCGGCTCCGGTGCAGCGTCAGACTTGGCTACTGCGCAACGGAGGCGCACAGCTGGGCACGCGGCGGCGCCAGTGCGTCTGCCGCGGCTATGACGTCACTTCTCTGGAATGCGCAGACCGGCGAGGCGGGCGCGGCGGCGGCTCCGGCGCGCCAGCTGTGAGCCGTGTGACGTCACTGCTCCTCGCGCATGCGAAGCACGGAGCACGGCTCATTATGCGAGCCACGAGAAACTGCTCAACCTCGGCCAGCATAGCTCACGCTACAAAAGAATGTCACGAATATAAAATATTACTGAAAAAAGATTGCAAACAAACTAAGGTTTTAACGTCCTTGGTATCTTTAATAATCTTGCCGCGGCAATGTGGCCTCAACATGTTCATAAAGAAAATACACATCTTAGGGCACATCACCAGCTCATATGCTTTCTGTCGGTGAGCACCGTTTGCTCGCGTTGCTTGCAGCTCGAGAAAGCGCGTGCGTAATAGGTCTCCCCAACATCCGTGTCCCGTATGTCGCGTGCGAGGCTACTCCTTAAACTGGTTGCCAATATAGAGCATAGATGTTCAGATTCTTTCAGATTTAGGTTCAGAGCAGGGTTTGGCAGTATCGCGATACAAATTTATCGTGATAGTATTTCAGAAGTACATTATATATTTATATTTCTGAATTGCGATACAATTTTTTCAACTGTATTTTGCATTTCTGTATTGATGTACATTTTCAGGTGCATTCTTGGTATCGCGATACTATTAAGTCCGATGGATTTTGTTTAAATTTTAAAAGAATGGCTGACTTCCACAAAGAGGGTCAAGACTCAAGACCAAGTTTTGTCAGGGGCGTTTTGTGTTTCTGGCAGCATATAACTGTTTTCTTTATTGTGCAAAAGTTCTCACATATTTTCCCACCGGATATCTGATCGACTATTCATGTCAACTCCAAAAGTTGGAGGTTCTGTCGGCGCTCCCAACCAACAGATATAAAGATACGTGTTTCTTTAACTTTATTCCACGGTGACGTTATGAGGTCATTGCTGAAAGTGACATCCGGATTGAGACATAATTGTAGTGATTTCTCGAGGTTATTTGGTTACTTGGGAGGACACAAGACTAGTTTAAATTTTCTGGGATTTTGCCTCATAAAAATAAAATAAACCGAAATAAAGCCGCGTTCGTGACACGGTGAAAAGTTGCTTGCTTCCCTTACTGCTAATGAAAGGAGAAGTTTTCGTTTCGGGCGGACGTGATTTTCTCAACGCTCCACAAAAACCAGTTTCTCCATTCCGTTCGGGGATGTCAGCCCCCCAGCGCAACCTTAATCATCGAGGAGAAGGCCATGGGAAATCAAAGGACCCTTGGTTCACCGATTCTGACCCCGCCGGGGTCCATATCGGCAAATTCGGAGATCGAGGAGATGGAGTCAGCGGTGAGCCTAACATCTGGCACCTGCGGGCCCCAGACCCCGGCGAATGCAACGCAGCCACCGACATCCGATGTTACGACTATTGACCTACAACTTGACACGGGACTTCTCAGGCATCTGGGAATTTCAAAAAAAGACGAAGAAAGACTGATAACTGAACTTCTGGTCCATTACGCGCAAGGGACGTTGAATCTGCAACTGCACTGGCAAAATGGCTCATCTACAGTGTAAACCAGTCTCGCCTCATCCTGGCAGACCGACCTTACGGTGTATAAATCACTAGACGTTCAATTAGATATGATTTTTGACGTTGAATATAAGAAGCGCAATCCCACAGGGCGTCCCAAACGAAGGGACAGCAACCCAGCCAACGCCCGACTGCAAAATGGTCTACTATCCACATTCGAATGATTTTCCGGCACTGAATAACCTGCAAGGCCAAAAAAAAAAGAAACAAAAAAACGCTTCTTTCGGAGTGTCGCAAGCTACGCTTACCGGTGAAGGAAACGGCTCTTTTTTTACCATGTTTCCCAGCTAGACAATTGGCAGGTGAGCAAAAACAAGCGTCGACGCAAACGAGCTACGACTCCAACAGAAAATCTAGATGTGAAAGCCTCGGATAAGACCGAAGAAACGACAAAAGGCCAAGCACCTATACAAACGGTGGTACTCAAGCCTATATGCCGCGAGGATGTAAAAACATTCGGATCAAGAGAGATTAAGAATGCTGTGGAAAAAGCGGGAATTACGTGCGGGGAGGAATATAGGATACAAATTCAACCCAAGACGAAGACGATCGCAATAACTACACGCAACGAACAGACGACAGAGAGACTCCCTAAAATCCCAGAACTGGACAAGAAAGACATAGCATACGCCCTGCGACCATACAAAGCGATGGGAAATAATCACAACAGAGGGGTAATTTATCTCAAAGGAGATGCCAGTGAAGAGACCCCCGAGACTCTGTTAGCCGATCTGGAGTGCCGGACGGCAAAAGTCGCTTACGCAAGGCTTATGGGAAAAGATAATAATGCTGTAGTTATCACCTTCGAGGGCACCCGGCTTCCTAAAAAGGACCAGGCTATCAAGCAAGACCGGCAACATGACAGCACTCCTGACCTAACGTGGACCTCAAAGTCCCCGCCTCTCCAATGGACTCGATGGAGGAGGGTATATTCCTCCTCCTCCCTCGTGATCATGCCTGCTAGTCCTCCTCCCCTCCTGCTCCCCCTCCCTCTCCTTTACCACCTCCTCGTCCTTCAAGCTCCTCCCCTCCCCTCGCCTCCGCCTCCTCGTCTCTCCTCCCCCCTCCTCCACCTTCGTACTGCTTTCCTCCTCGCCGCTGAAGTCATGTGACCCCCTCCCCCGAGGTCACGTGACCCCCCGAACCAGACAATGAGGGGAGGAGGAGGAGGGGGAGGAGGAGGAGGGCAGAGGTCCGGGGGGTCACGTGACCTCGAGGGGACGGGATCACATGACCTTGGGCGGGCCGTCACGTGACCGACGGGGGGAGGGGAGTCACCCCCCGGGGTCACGTGACCTGGGCGGGGGAGGAGGGAGAGGAGAAGGAACGGAGGGGGAGGAGGAGGAGGGGGAGGGGCGACGCCGAGGCCAACGCCGACGCCGCACAGGCTGGAAACGGGTCATGTGACCCCCTCCCCCCGAGGTCACGTGACCCGCCCGGACCATACTACACAATGAGGGGAGGAGGAGAAGGAGGGGGAGGAAGAGGAGGAGGAGGGGAGGAGGGGGAGGAGGAAAGGGGCGCGGTTACGCCGACGCCGACGCCGACGCCGACGCCGACGGCGACGGCGACGGCGACGCCGACGGCGACGCCAACGGCGACGCCAACGGCGACGCCAACGGCGACGCCGCTCAGGCTGGAAATGGGCCCCTAAGAGCTGCGCTCTAAAACAGCATTGAGGCAAGCATCCAGCAGGCGATGTCAAAGGCTCGAACGACAGTCATGATCAAGCCTGGAGACCCAAAACCAGACATGCACCTCTTAAACTTGTGGGCTAGGAGATTGCAGGCCTTGCGACGTTTCAGAAGAAATAGAAGCACTCGACACAAGGTCAAGCTCAACCGAGCGTCGTCAGAAGCAACCAGGTACAGCAAAGAATTCAGCCGACAAAAGTGGAGGTCTCACTGCGAGTCCTTTAATGCGAGTACCGGACTCGGCAAGGCCTAGCGCACGTACCGAGGCATGGAAGCGAAGAAAAGGCGCACAAGAAACGCAGCGCAGAATTTTGCAATTCGGTTAAACATAACGGAAGACGAGCTTGCCACCTAAGCCGCTCAGCTATTTTTCCCTCAGGCAAACCTGCATGACAGAATGATGAGGCACAACCGGAGAGGTTGGAGGGTCCGCCTGCCGAAAGAACCTGGCATGGGATGAAGCGATCAACATTGGTGAGCTCCTAGAGGCAGTGCACACGACCGAAACGAACAGTTCACCTGGGCCAGACGGCGTCACTTATTCGGCTCTCAAGAACCTCCCGGGTGCAGCTAAAGAAAGCTTACTTGAAGAGCACAACAGAATATGTGATAAAGGGGAGCTGCCCAGCCACTGGAAGCTGTCCGAGGTCACACCTATACCCAAGCCACGAAAGCCGCAAGATAAGATTGAAAACTTCAGGCCGGTCTCACTGACATATAACTAGGGTGTGTACTTTCCGGTGTTTATTTGTGAGAAAAATCGGCGGATGTTTTTCGGTGTTTATTTATTTTCGAATCACCGGTGTATTTTGGTGGAACGTCTCACGACGAGGCTAAAATCGGTGATTATCAGTGGAAAAAATGCGACTGATCACAGACAGAGAGTTCTAATTTTATTCACATATTTCATACACTTCTCGAGGAAGCATATATTTCTCACACTTGGTTATTATAGTGGATGCAAGCATACTTCGAGAGGCTTGCATCCGTCATGGCAGCACGTTCCTTGCGGTTCACAACCCGCAATTTTGAAAACACACGCTCCGCATTTGAGCTGGGCACAGGAAATCCCAAAAATGTCCAGCGAGGCTTGGGACAGTAGTGGCCAGTCAGGTAAATGAAGTTTCCAAAATAACACTGGATCAACGGTGCTAGTTACAGCATTCTGGCGGCAACAAAAAAACTCTGATTCTAGGAACTAGCTCTCCTTCTTGGAGGACCAGCCGATAGATACTTTCATACGGCACAAATCCCTCTGGCAGCTCCACGTTTATGCACGGATTAACAATTGGCACGCGGAACCAGAACGACGATTCATCCATGAAGTCTGCAGCGTAGTCATCCTTAGCTTTCCGCTTACTTCCCGTCCATGGTGGCCTTCTACTCCGCGTGACGAAGAAGGGAAGCAAGTCTCTCGTTGAGGAAACCCGCAAACGCGGGACGGACGCGCCTTCTCAAACACGTCTACAATTTTTTTTTACACAACGGTTCTTTTATATACAGCAAAAAACTCCCCCGCCAACAAAACCATTTTTCCGTTTCCCCAAAAGCCCATGGAAACTAAACAGATAACAAGGAACGCATCTGACTTCTGAAACGTCAGTAGCCCTGTACAACACGGATGTTGGCAGTGTCTTCCAGGAACCACAGCAACCTCTCAATACATGGCTTGCACCGACATTACTTGGCCAGACACAATGGGGAAAGGGCACGTGAGAGCGTACCCTCCGCTGCGCTAATTTTTCCACAAAAGGGGGCCATGGGCGACACAATGGGGGAAAGGCGTGTGAGAGCCTAGCTTCCACGGCGTTAACTAGACGCTTTTGACCCCCAGAAAGGAGGGCGGACTCGTCTACGGGGAAAAGGTTTCGCTAGGTCGGAAACGTGCAACGACCGGTGTTTTTCGGCTTTAACCGGGGCGAAAATATCCAACCACCTGTGTTTTTCGGTTTTAACCGATTTTGTATTTTCGTCACCGACGGATGTTTATCGGTGTTTTTCGGTTAAAACCGGAAAATACACACCCTACATATAACGTATACAAAACGATGGAGAAGATAGTACTGCGTAGAATTCAGTGGTACCTGGAGACTTATGAGAGACTTGATGCCAGGTAGACTGGTTTCAGGGGGGCAATGGGAACCCAGGACAGTCTAAGACTCCTTTACGAGGAAGGGATGGCCGACAAAGATGCGTGGCACTGGATGTCAAAAAGGCATTTGATGAGGTTTCTCACTGGGCAGTTATTGAAGGTGCCAAAGACTGTGGTATGAGGAATAAAACGCTTCGGTTTATACGTAGCTTCCTCACAGAGAGAAGATTTCAGGTGAAAAGTGGAGAAACAAGGGGACCAGAGATGTCCAACAGCAAGGGGGTCCCGCAAGGGGCTGTAATATCACCAACCCTCTTTAATATGGTGATGGCTGGTCTTCCAGCCAGACTCAGACGCGTTACGGGCCTTGGATTTACTATATATGCCGACGACATCACATTATGGACAACGGGAGGAGTAATGGCAAACCAGGAGCAAACCATGCAGCAAGGGATAGATGAAGTCCTCGAGTATCTCCAGAATGTCGGCATGCAAGCGTCGCCTGAAAAGACTCAATTGCTGGTCGTGGCCAGGCCGAGAGATCATCGAAAATGCGTCGCGGACAAAGTAGACTTACATATCCAAGGACAGAAAATAACGAGAGAAAAGCAAATAAAAATACTCGGCGTGACGTTCGAAGAAACCGCCCGCCGTACGAATTGGTTACCAGCTCTGGGAAATTTATGGGGGCAGACTCTAAAGCTCGTGCGAAAGACAAAATCCATGTCCAGGAGAGCCGATGAAGACACAGTCAGGATTTTGACAAACGCGCTACTAACGGCCAAGGCGCTATATAGCGGTAATTGGCTCAACCTTACCAAAACGCAATGGAAGCGATTAGAACGACTAAATCACCGCACTATGAGACTTGTCACAGGACTTCCCAAATATACAGCCCTGGAAGACCTAAGGAATAACGCAGAAATGAACCAGATCCAAGACCGGGCGGAGGTGCAGAGCATAGCGCACTTTCAAAGGCTTGAGAGAACGAACCACGGCAGAAAGCTACTTGAAATCATGGGCTACGAGGCAGTGGGGAGACTTCAATTGGAAGACCCAGCACCACCGTGGCAAGACACAAACATCGTTGATCATCGACCCCTGCCCAGGGCGCATAACCAAGGACGCAGAGCACGGGCGGCAACACAACACGCTAAATGGGGCGACGAGCGCGCGCACGAAGAAATCAGATACAGGGACGCATCTAAGACAGAAATCACCACGGCCACGGCTTGGATCGACCCCAAGACAGAGAGAGAAAGCACCACGAGACTACCTAAGAACTCCTCCGTGCGCGAAGCAGAACTCAGGGCAATCCTTGAAGCGACCATCGATATACTGAAAGATATGGAAGGATCAAGGAGAGCGAGAATTTTTACTGCTTCACAAGAACCACTCCGGGCGTCTCGAGACAGCAAACCCAAAATGCAGAACGGCCAAGAGAATAAAAGCGATTGCCAGACAGCTAAGAGCGAAGGGCATCGTGCTGACATTAGAGTGGATTCCGGGCCATGCGCAGAATCCCAGGAACGAGTGGGCTCACCGAGTCGCAGCGGAGGCAGCCAGCAGCAACAGCTCCGCGACAGGCTCAACCACTGGGGAGGACAACGAGGAAACGGAAGACGCTGCGAGAAGGCCGAACTAGCAAGACAAGCTAGGAAAACCTACCTCAGGGGACTCGTACCGACAGAGGAAGACTCACTACCAAGTGGATACCGAAGATGGGAAGCGACCAGACTTCGCAGAATCAGAACCGACGCTACACTAACGCCGGCCAAACTGGCAGCATTTGAGCTACTGAAGGAAGAGGACGCTATCTGCAAGGTCTGCAGAAAAAATAAGGTGGCAGGTATCAAGCACTTACTGTGGGAGTGCAGCAAAGGCCTGGAAGACCACAGAAAAACGGTGCGGGAAAGATGACCCGCTCAGGACCAATCAAGGAGGCTTAGCGACTGGACTCAACCCAGAGGCCAGGAGCAGCACCGAAAGGCGATCCTAGGCTTCCTGGTTGAATTCATCGGGGAAACTGGGGCTCATAAATTCATTTAATAGCACCATAGTCATCCACATCCCCTCCTTATAACCCTTCACTCCCAACCCCTCGTCTCAAAGCACACCACTCATCGACGGGAATCCTATCATATATAATACACATGTTCTCTCTCTCTCTCTCTCTCTCCCTTACTGCTTCCAAAAACACAAGATGTTAATTCTGGATCAATTTGATTCGAGCTTAATTCAGGCTCCAACATACAGTGAGAACTCGCTTGCTGGTTTAAAAACGAAATCTCTTATTCTAGAGCATGCTTCTTTTTGTTTTTGTATGCTCAAATGGGTGCACCAATATAATGTTTTATAGCAACGTATTTTACTATTTGTATTCCAGCCCCACCAAAATGTATTCCTGCATTTGTATTTCCAAATACTTTTTTATTTTTAAATGTATATGTTGTATGTATCGCCATAAATTTTTATAAATTTATTTCAGTATCAGTATTATAGCTGTTTTCGCCGTGTATCCCAGTATTTGTTTTTCTAAATACTTTTGAAAGAATTTCTGCCTAACCCTGGTTCAGAGACACTCTCAGAAAAAAAAAATGGAGGAAAAAGCTAGCAAAGGCGAGTTTTCCCCCCTTCTACTGACGCGCCCCCAAGCGGACACGAGAAGAACGGAGGAACGAGACGTTTTTCGGCTTCTCCAGGCAGACGGGAGGAAGGTTCCGCCCTCCCGCTTTATCTTCCTTCGGTTTCGTTTTTTCGAGCACGTCGCACGCTCTGTTTAACAAGTGTTTGTTGAGTTGATTGAGCTTCAGCGGCAGTGAAGGCCGCCTGTAATTCCGTCTCCCAGTCCAAATGTGCAGGATATTTAGAATGCATTGACGTTACCACTAATTTTATCAAACGAGAACATGAAGCCGTGAGAAACAGCGAAGTTCCGGAGCAGCGCAAGCTGCGCAAGCAGCGCTACGTACACTGGTCTAAGACTGCCGCCTCCGGATTCCGGATCGACGTTTCGACTAGGGGTGTCGCGAACTTTTTCTCGAACGGAATTTTTAGGTCGAGCTTTCGGGACTCGACTGGGTCGAGTCGGTTCGACGAACCTTCGAACTTTTAACCAGTTTCGACCGGTTCGACTTTGTGAACAGTGTGGCCAGACCTTGATACAAACATGTCTAGGTTTCAAGCATTTTTTTTTTTATGCAGGGAGGTTATTTCACTTTTATGAACAGTTGCAATTAAGAGAAACTAATTCTAACCACTAAAGAAGTTAATAACTTTTTTGTACTGTATTAACTGAAATAACCGATCAGTGATGCCTTTAATTCATCCTTTAGCCATCACCATCTAATCCGAAGCCAACTGGCCAACCTGTCGCACATGCGCATAGCAGTCGAACTTGAGTCGGACCTTTCTCGAACTTTTCACAAGAAGTTCGAAAAAGTCAAACCTGGTCGAAATCGAACCTCGACTGGTTCGCGACAACCCTGGTTTCGACACTGACGACGTTATGGAAACCGCGGAAACTGCTTCGTGTCGTGCCGTGCTGTCGTTTTTTTTTTTTTTTTTTGTTTTTGTCTCAATCTCAGGTTTTCTTTCAATTATATTTCCTAACCAGCTCGCTTGCATACATTCCCGCCTTCCAAGACAGGCAGCTTTTGCTGCCGGGCACTGGGTGCCTTCTGTGCTGAGTTCGGTTCTGTTTTCCGATGCCGAGTGCCCCCCGGCTGTCAACGTGGTTCTGTCTTTCTGCGTGCCAGAAACATAGCAGCAACATCGCGATGGCAATGTTGTGTGTTATGAATAGGAGACTGGAATTATCGCCGATGTGACCGTGTGTTCGCCTATTAGTTTGTAACATCAAGATGAGATGACGTAAACTGTCGGGCATTGATGCCGGTGGTCGGGCCGTGATCGGAGGGAGCGGGGTGTTCCAGGTTGACATTCCGCTTTACATTAAAGAGTTTAAGACCACTTGACGGATTAGGTGCACTCGATTGACGTGCGGATAGTAATGTTGGAACGCTGGTGTGAACCGTACCTCGTATCGTACAGTTACCATATGACTGCCGTCTGCGATGTCCTATTGTCTCCAACCCCAGAGTGATTGCGCTCTGGGAAGGCGACTGAATAGTATGGAAATATGATGGAAAGCACGTATATTTACAGTTTGGAATTCTAGCATTAAAAAAATGGTAGGTAAAATCGAGAAAAAAACATTATTTATTTTCCTGCCTAAATATGCTAGGGTTCCTGGAGAAACTGCCATTGAGCTCAACACGGCGTATCTCCGTACACTTAACACGTGCCGCACATCGCTCCGTTGACTTCGTTCAAGTTGATCAAAAAGTGATTTCCCTGCCCGTGAAGCATCGCTTCCACCTGAGTGGAAGCGATTAATTCGAGACGCCCATTGCAGCCGCACGTGAACAGCACAAATAGAAAAACAAATACTACAATTGAAAAACTGGCTACGACGTGCCGCGCGGAGAAGCAAACACATGGCGTGCAGAACCACAGTGGAGAGGCTTGATTTATTGGCTTTCAAATAATTACGGCATGAGCGTTCACTTTTTACTAAGATGTTCATCCCCTGAGTCGTTCAAAATACTCTCAGGTTTGACATTACTGTCAAGAAAAATCAAAAAGATGAGAATATTATTTATTGCTCTGGCAGTCATCGAGAAAATTCGTACCTTCGAAATGACCAGCATAAAAGGCGGAAACGTACAACTCAGAACATTGTGCTGTTATTTTGATGTGCGCATGCGCCACGTATGTGTATGGGCGGCACATTATACGCATATGACTAGCTGATGCTAGTGGTATGCGTAATGTATCTACATCTGTGTATAATAAAGGTGCCCGAAACGTAATAATGGCGTGAACAAATAAAATATTTTTTTTGCATATAAATTGGCTGGTACCTATGCGTCACATATCCTATCTACTTGCAATTACTCTGCCTGACTCTGCCATCTTCTTGCAAGTGATTTAACTTTCTTCCACGCTTCGTCGTAATTTCTTGTGCGCCAAATAGGCTGCTTCGAATTTGCTCTTCTCGAGACCGGTTTCTAGTTTCGCGAATGGTTTACCAGTCTTCTGTGATATTTGGTTGACAAAGGAACCGCACATTACGGACTCATGGCTCTAGGAATAGCAAAGGTAAGACGTAAAGTGCGCGAAGTAACTGGGTATTGGTGGTCTCCGCTTAACATCGTAGTGCTGACGATGAGAAAACTTTGACTGATTTCGAAACGCAAGTTTCTTTACCTGCGGGGGGATATCCGGATTCGGAAATAAATACAGTTCGCGAAAAGCTCGTGTTACGTTTTTATTTGCTGCTCCACTCGCACCGTACAATAGACGTAGCGTTCTCGTTAAGCCTGACTGAGATCGATTTGCTCGACTTGGGGCCGCCATATTGACATGCAGGCGGTGGAAAAACTTTGCTTTCCTGCTTTCAGGACGAAATTTTCTCCCTTTATAAAGGAACATAGGTTACAAGAGCGTTTCTCCTTTGCGCGAGAACTATAGTGACTTTTTTCCAGGAGTGCGTAAACAAACAATCCAGAATAAATGGGAATTTAGCGTCTATACATCACTGAAATACGTCTGCTGGAAAATCGAATGCGTAGTGTAACGATACGTCACTACGCCCATCTGAAACGCATTATCGATAAGTTTTTCTTGACCGAATTGCCGAGTATTTCAAACTAAAAAGTAAGGTCAAAGACAGTAAGACAGTCCAGCCAAGGCTCAATGTATCTCCCGACCTTTGAAGGGAGGTTTAAACACTTCCTTGAAAAAATTGGATGGAGCTTGATTCTGGTGTAGTTTTATCCAGCGATTCTGAACGTCACGTTCGTTTCCTCCGAAAGTGTGACTACTCGTGAAAACACCATAAACCTCTGACCAGTCGTTGCGTCATAACAGGATCTTTCAGCCACCAAGAGCGTGTCGCTCGTGTGGGCAGCGCGTGCAATTGCGAGCTTGCCAAGTTTATTCCCCCGCACTCGCACTTGTCGTGGCGTCTTTTTCTGACCTTTCTTGAAAATAGCAAGAGTGCGCGTGCAAATATCTTTGATAGGCGCTGAAGATGCGCGAAAGCGGAGGTCCTTAAAGTTTCTTTTACGACGTCACGCACCGGAAAGGGGGGGCGTCAGCGGTTTTTTGAAAATGATTTTCTGCGGTCTTTATGCTCCAAAGTGAAAAACAATGTCGATATTCGAGAACCTGGAAGCCAAATAAAGGCGATCTAGGTGTTTGCTCAAAAAGAAAACCGCTTCAGTTTTCTTTTAATTTCGCGTGTAGTTTCTTACATAAATAACATGAGCGTATTAACGTTTCTTTAAAATATTAAAAAATTAATTGCCATACCTGTCTGAACAAATTAGCAATCTAATCTTTTTGCGTATTTTTCTGGTTTTTGTCTGTAGAGAAAGAACAAGAGGTTTTTTTTGTATTTTTTTTTGTAGAAAAATATTAGCCTCAAACTGTGCCTCACAGCAGCCACTTGTTCTAGCAAGACTCCGAGGCTAATGAGAATCTGGTTCGGTTATGTGTAATGTCTTATTGAAAACACTCGTCCACTTGTGCTTTCACGCGACAGCACAAGCGAAAATCCGCGTAGTTTTTTCATCCTTTCGTTTTGTTGCAGGTCTGATAAAGGAAAGAGCCATTTGGAATTCATCTGCATTAATAACTCTCACAGGAATGTTTGCTCGTATGCTACCCTGGAGCGTACTCAAAGAAGCGGTCTTTGCTCCGATTGATTAGATTAGGCAGTAAGGAGGGAGGGGCATCGCTATTTAATTGTCGCTCTGTCTCAGAAAAAAAAATAAGGCGTTTATTCCTTTTGTGGTTGAAGCTGCATTGCCAGCTCACCCACGTCACTGATTTCGCTGATGAAAAGAAGTCCAGTAATCTCTGCTTGTAGTGCTTTGCTCGATAAGGCGTATACGCGAAAACATTTCCGAGCCTGTAATTTTATGTGGCTTGAAAAAGAACGATACCGTTTGTGCTGTTATCTGGATTTTTTCTTTTATAAATTTAAGCTTATGTCTTGATGTAAAATATGCACGCACAGAAAGAAATTCGCAGAGAAATATAGCTAAAAGTATTGAAGGGCGCAATTAAGACCAAGTTAATTGACACTCTCATTTATCCGTGTAATAGCTTCAATTAATTTAAACGGGCGTTCCTTTTCCCGCCTCTGCCTCTACGGCAACGCGTTGTCGTTCGGATGACCTGAAATAGCATTTCACGTGAAACACCGTAAAGACGAATATATATTTTTGTGTCTCTTAACGCCTTCAAATATGTCTTTAATATAAAACAAAATATATTATCAGTCTGCTAAAAACACACCCGAATCATTTAACAATCTTCTAGGTTAATTACGGATCCACAGTTCTACGTGTTTCGAGTAGCACCGTCGTCAGGGTCTTAAAAGTACATAAATTGATGAGAAGGTATCGAACATTCCAGAAACTTGGAAGGTGACATACGAAACAAAGGTCGGCAGATAGCCTTTGCCAATTCTGTTTGGAAAACGAATCTTGAAATGGAGCCTATCTTCATTTATTAAAAGTTAATACCAACTAATGAATCAATTTAAGGTATGAAAACAAACATGAAAATTGAAGAATTCGGCTACGGAAGCCTTTGTTAAACCTATCTCGAGCTTTTACGTAAAAATGAGCCCTCATATAATTAATTTTTTTTCTCATTTTCTAGAAAGTGTTTTTACAAAGGCATATTCTTTTCATCGACCGTCTTGATTAAAGTTCCTCGAATCTGCTAGTTGAAGACATTTTTTCCGTCATTGGTTTCTGTTTGGTGATGATTAAGTTCCAGTGGCTAAGAGCGAACTTCGAGCGCCGAGAGAAATGTCATCAATGAACACGGCCCACTAGTGTTAATGGAGCGTCTGAAAGCGGCATCTTTGCTTTTCAGTAATTTCATGTACATAGATATGAAAATACGTGGAACGGTATTGCACACCGAAACGTTTCGCACCCTTAACGGTATTAAGGGTTTGTCCCAGTGCCACTACCCTAAGGCCGTTACAGTCACACTTAAGCCAGGGTCGCACTGCTTATCTGCTTATACATCATACGAAGGACTAGGGTGCCTACATGTGCGCTTTGCTTGGGGTGATGACATCTGGCCATTTTGTTTTGATCGCTTATTTTTATTTTTTGTCCTGAAGCGCGTGAAAGGGCGTGTCCCTGCACGCGCTCGTGGCGCTCACTGTGCTACGGCGACATTTTGTTTCCTGCGATTTCTTTGTATTTTCCATGTGAGCGCGTGCTGTCGGCATTGGGTACTACAAACGATGGCATCACCCTAAACAGAAGGACGTTGAGGCACCCTACGAAGGACAGTCTGCATACAGATTAGAACGCGAGTCACAGAGAGATCCGTGCCTCCAATAAGGAGTATTCACTGGCACCATATTTGTGGGTGATGTCTAGAGTGCATGCTCTGAACGAGCCCACATTAATAGGCTGCTAAGACGGGCAATCTTCAGGGTGCGGAATGCACGTTACAAAAGAACTGTGGAAGCTCGCCATCAGCACGCGCTCAGCAGTCGTGCACACAGCTATGGCCGCCAGTGAATACTTCCTATAGGCAATTGCAAGCACGGCACCACAACGGGTGCCCCATGCGTGCAAGCGCGTGCAAAGCGCGGGTGAACGTCGCTTTGGCAAGCTCGTAATCGCACGGGCGTGCCTGCTCGAGCAGAGACATGGCGGCGGCCAGTCGCCCAGCTTGCAATCGTCTATAGAGCCTGGAAATGAGCTCAAGGAGGAAACTTGGCACGTGGCATTCGAACCACGGATGTTTCGGTGACTCGAGTTTGCAGACTCTTTTTTTTTAATTTTTTTGTGTGTAATGTATCAGCAATCTGACCCCGGCTTAAAGGTGCTGGCGATCTTAGCGTAATACTGAAGATCTTTATTTTTTTACGAGGAACACGTTGGCAGACGGCAGATACTGTTGTGAAGGACCCTGGTGGAGGCCTCGTAACTCCCCTCAGCCCACCCCCTTTTCTCATCCCCGGTCCGAGGGTGCGACTTCGCATGCCCTTTACAATTTGCGACCGGCCTCTGAACAGCTATCAGGGAGTTTTTGTAGGTCGTTTCCTTCGTTCCGCAACGCTCTGCGCTATTCGCAACTCCAGCGAACTGTAGGAGGCGAGTTGGTCAGGCAAAATTGGGGACGTTAGGAGGTCGTTTTTGTTGTTTAGCACACGGGCCACCATAAATGCCTTGCACTGCAGCGTAAAATTGGTGTTACATATAAAAGAAAAGCAATCGTTCGGCGGTAGAAACCTTCTTCTAGTCAGTGCGTAGGAATGACGCGGCAGAAGTATAGAAATAATTACTGGAGACGATATTTGCTTTTATGCTGCCTATGAGAACCAAGCAGTGATAGCAGACGACAGAGTCGAAACGGCCTCCTCTCTTGAGCTTCTCGGCCTTGCTAATAAGCGTCGTCGATTTCGCTGGAGTCGCCAATGCCCACTGCGAGATTCAAAACTCTTCGGACAAAGCTAGCGGCGCGCATGAGCAGTAGCGGCGTCTTCGTTGTGGAGAGCCTAACGGACGGGGAAAACATTCTGCGAAAACTCCCTATTGACTGGCAGCGTTGTTCGGTGCCATTCGGACACAGAGACGTGCTTGGACAAAAAAGTCAACCCGCCAATTCTTCCTGGCTAAACGGATCGTTGGGATCATTTCGGACCACAGGAACCCGTAATGTGGGCTCCTTAGGAGAGTATCTCTTCTTCCAAAGCCTGCTGTTCTTCTGTTCAGACTTGACGACGACAGTGGCGACCCAAGTGTGCCACGGCGCCACCGGTTCAAGGACGTCTGCGATGTAAACGGGGAGTGTGTGCGAGGGAAAGCGATTTGGGCGAGGCTCGAACTCGTGACACTGGCGCCTCGCAGGCATTGACTGTGGAGTTTGCTGCAGAAAGTTCCTACTAGGGATGTGGGGAAAAAGATACCCTTTAAAAGGAATTGCAAGCCACTGCGAGAGCGAGCTCTCTGATGATCTATCTACTCATGCAAATATGTAGAGAATTTATACTTTAGACACCCCTGACTCCTTATGTTTCTGCCCGGAACCCCTCTTCGGTTCCCGTCCTGCCCCAACAATACCACGCACGGTTCCACATGGTCAAGACCCCATAAATTCAGGCGAAATGGAGCGCTCACGGGACCGGAATCACAACCCTGTTGACCGCTTCACTGCATTAAATACTCGAATATTGAAAATATATTCATTCGCAGGTAAACGCCTCCGAAATTTCGAATACTGCGGGCATGTTACTTTGTGCTTCCCAATATTTCACACAAAACAAAATATCTCCAAATTCAAGGAATGTATTTCCAAGCCAAAGCATTGCTTTATATATTATAATTTATTCACGTTGTAGTCAAAAACACCTCCCTTAAAGATGCTCGACGTGGGTGTAAGGACTCACGCCATTTTCCACAGCAGCACCCTGTCGCACACCCTTTTTACACCCATATAAATAAATTGTTCCCTTCAACTCCGCACACTGTACGATTAAAAAGGATATAGTAATCGAAATAATTTTGTTGAAGAGTTTAGCCAAGGTTTTTGAAACACCCTGTTTACACCTCCAAGAGCGTAAAATGGTATAAATAAATTGGCATCTCGGGACATTCCAGTTGAGTGTTTTTCGACCTGAAACTAAACGCAAGTCGGAAATGGTCACATCATCATACATGGCACACTTTATTTCTATGTTGAGACGGGCAGATTGGCATTGCCATGCACCGTGCTTCCTTTGCAGACAGAGTAACGTTCCGTGGGAGAGTAGGTGCACCGGTATTCTGAGTGCATTGCACGGCGAAGAATACAGGTGTCTGAACGGCACCACTTTGCACGGAGCAACTGTAGCGAAGGTTTACTCTCATTTCTGACAAAACCGTGAGATGACGCAGCATGTTAGCAATCGATGAAAGTCGATTGAGGAGCCGTCTTTATTCGAGCACACGTTTACAAGGCCGCGCTGCGCGCGACCGCGCCTGCGCGAAGGTCTCAAACCGACAGTGCTCCTTCCGCGAGATACCCAAAGCCCGAGCCAAGTTTTGCCGCTTTGGCTGGCCTTCCACCATGCTGCAAGGTGGCGTTGAGAGGAGTGATTCCCGCATCTTCAGTTCGTCATACACTGTTCGCTAAACTAAACCAGTCTTTACGGCACTCATTTTATGCAATCAAATTACTTATAAACAAAAACATTTTGGAGTAATTTTGTAATGATTTCAAAACTTTTATAAGGTAGTAATTCCAAGAGTAATCTGATTAATTTTGAAAGTAATAAAATTACTCGTAGACGTTACTGTTTTTCATCCCCTTCGTAATGTGCCGCTTGTTTTCACAACCTTCCTACTAAGGAAACCTCGAACCGAATCTCCGATAGGGGGACGGTCTACCAAAAGTGGTGGATTTACAGGACGGGTACTTTGTAATCTGATTATTTTCGTCTAATAATGGACAGCACAAAGGCCCGTTTTCTAACCGATTTGACAATCTGAGGTAATGCGGAGCGGAAGTTAGTCTTTTTCTTTTGCAGCGGTTCTAGGCCGAGCCAGGCACGTAGCCAGGATTTCATTACGGGGGGGGGGGGGGGGGGGGGGGGGGGGGGGGGCGCCCACGACAAAATGCTGTATGAGGGAGAGGGGGGAGAGAAGGTCACAGCAAAATGGAAGATTTCAGGGGGGGGGGGGGGCGGCTCCATGCCCCCCCCCCCCCCCCCCCTCCCCCACCCACCCCCACTGGCTACGCGCCTGCACCGAGCTCCGATTAGCTCTGATTGAAGGATAGTGGGTAGACATCAAAGCAAGCTACCTCGAGGTGTACCCACTGTTGGAAAAGTAACGGTCGCTTTTTTCAAGTAACGGTCAAGTGCTTTTTTCTTTCAAGGAATGAAGTACTCTAACTGAATAATTTTAAGAGAAAGTAATAGCAATTGTAATCGTTTAGTTCTTGGAGTAATATGTACAAGACTGACCTAAGCTGAGTAAAGCACCAAACAGAGGACAATACTGAATGGGGGTTCATATAAAACCTTAGAATTACAATCCGTGGCTAATTGATACAAACTTCCTCGCTTTGTAATAAACTTTTTGTTCAAACAGTTTAGCTCGTGCGCGCGCCATCTTCCACGCCGCCGCGACTGATCAAAGCACTTTCATTTTCGGCGACAGTCGGACATATTTTTGTATCCTTCATCAATTTTTGGAATCCGCAGAGTTGCCTCCTATTTTATGGCGGTCTTTCGAAATTTCAGTAATCCTATTATTAGCAGGTGTATAGCCAGTTCTGAAAGTGTTTTTTTATCCCAAAAGATTCCCGTGTCTGTTGCCAGGTGCCCACTTTAAGTAGAAGCTGTCTATCATCTCGGGATTATACATACTTATTAGCTACGACCTTACAAGCCACACAGGGATTATGAGATTTGCGTTCTAAAAGTGGCAGCGACAACGGTTGAAGTAGTGCTGAAACACTTTAGGCATAAAAACGCTATCATGGTGGTCGAGAAATAATGGGTGGATGAAATTACATGAGATTCTGTAGTCGGCATTTATAAATCTAATTTGCGTATCTACCTATTTATTTTAATGAATTAACTAATCGATTCATTAATACTTCATCAATAATTTTTTTATTTATTTAATTTTTACGGTTCGCTCTTTTGGCATTACCACAGGAGAGAGAACCATAAAATTGCTTGCAAAATATTCGGAAGCACAAGAAAATGTGCGTTAATAATCGACGCGGTCTCGGCCCTTACGCGTAAACGCGACGATAAAACCGGCTGGCAAACTGGCTCATTGGATTTGATGTAGCTTTGGCAGCCAGAAGTTGGGAAGCCTGGAACGCCGTGACAACAGCGACACTCGCCTTCGCCTGTGGTTTTCGCCAGCATTTCTACGACCAAGCGCCAGGATCGCGACATGCAACAGCATGACACTCCGGCTTCTGTGACGTCATTTGTCGCCACATTGGGACCACTTTTGATGAATGGGCGGGATAGGACGCTAAACACACCAGTCGAAGACGCGCTCCAGGCGCCATAGCCTGGAGCGATATGGTGCCTAAATTAAAATAAATGGAAAATAAAAAAATAAAAAACAGAAGAATCAGTAAACGAAAGGTATAGCCAAAAGGGTCGATGTTCCGCACCCAAAAGAGTGGCCATTCCATCAACATCGAACAAGCGTATCGTGGAAGATTTCTCGCCTCCTATGACTAGTAACTTTACAGCCGGGTTGATTTCATCTATCGATATTCTAAATATTTTGATGTGTCAACGACGTCCACTTTGTTTGCCTGTCTCCGTGCGTTTATTTATTTACGTTCAGGTCCCGTCGCTATAGGTGTTGAATTTTCGATACCTTATAGTGACGTAATGCTTTCGTAACGGGGCAGGGGAAAAACAAAACAAAAAAAAAAACACAAAAAACAGAGTGGTTAGTAACGATGTCGAGAACACAGCTAATTATGCCCGACATGTCTCAGATCCGGTATCCCTTACTTTGGGATACACGTTAAATATGGTTACTCGATCATCATCCATTATAGAAGTCCAATTTTGTGCCGTATGACTTATGTGTAAATGGGGTTACTTATTAACGCGTAACTAAATCCAAGGGTAAGACAAATATGTTTCTTTCATGTTCTGATACAACAGATGATATGTTTTATGTGTAACAAGTCTTATGGTTAATATGATCTATGCCTCCTGGTCGCATGTAGAATAGTTCCGCTTGGCTCTTTGACGGCTCTCGTGCGCTGTGCTCGTTCAGAGAGGACGGCAGCACGCGTTATTCTAAGCAAGTCATCTACCTGAACATAGACCACGGTGACATAGACATAAGACAAAGTGCCAGATAACAAGTAGATAAATGCGCTCCTTGTGGATAAGGCTTGGCAAGCTGCTGCCGCGTGACGCCACACAACTCTAGTGCAGCAAAAAATATTGGAAATGTTAAGCTGCTTGCAAAGGCGCTTATAACATTGAGGTTCTAGTGCATTTTCACAGCCTTTACAGGGGTGCGGCCTGCAGAGAAACCACTATATATATAATTCACGTATTTCTAAATATAATCACATGTGTCATGCAGCCTTAATTTCAATATACTTTATTACAGAAAACTGTAATCGAGTAATTGAAGTTGAGTACTCGACTTCAATTACTTTTTTAGAACCAGTTTTTTAACACTAGTTAAAGCTAACAGCGTAATCTTATATTTTAATAAAAATGCAAAAATAAAAATTAGAAGTTAAACTTTTGTTTTAACGAAAACTTTGATTCTTTGATTATGGGGAAAACGTGACTGCTGTGATTAGAGAAGACGTTATGCACAGTAATTATAAAAGTCAAGTAGCTTCGTCATATTTTGATTGCTTATCTTCAACCACACGCGAGTCCTGCAAGTTTTTACCGAATTGAGGCCCACGTTTTACGATGAATAAGTACAAAAATTGGAACAGCTGTCCGTGCGAACAAAATACTTGAAGTGCCGAATACAGCCGTTAGAAGAAGGGAGGTTTAGAGGTTCGAACAGTTGACCGCGAGCATGGGGTTCATTCCAGAACAAAAAAAGTACAATTCAGGTTAGGCCCCAATAACGGTTTCGCTCCAAGGCATCGCATCGTGACTCCTGGTACGTCTTTCTATAAATAATCGAGGTGCTCTTTTGACCTCCCGCCAAAACGTCCCACACGCAGACTGCATTAGAGGCAAATAGGCAAATCTTGGTGCGCCGAAAAAAAGTATATATACGTACACGTGCCGTATTTTGCCTATTTTTCATCCGATTCCGAAAAACCGCAGCATTAAAACGTGTGGCACACGACGTTGTCAGATGATAGGACGTCATGGTGTTACGCCGTTGTCTCAGGTGACGTCACGCTCCTGAACAGTATCACTTGTCATCGCGGGACAGCCCCGCTTCGTACCATATGAGTCACGTGACGCCACGAAACCACGTGACTCGGAGTGCCTGACGCATCATGTGGCCGCTTAACCATAGGACCAGTAGTGGCACTCCAATGGCGTAACTAATGTGAGCGATAGTGGAGTCCCCCTTAAGGAAGACAGAAGGCAAAATTAAGTGTAACGTTGCAGTTTACTGTATCAAACAGAGTTACAACATTAAATTAAAAATAGAAACGAAAACAACTTGCGCTTTTCTGCAGAAGACAAGGAGAGTCAGTCACTGCGGCCTCTGGACCGTGACTCCGGTGGACCAGGAGCAAAAGTGTTTTCACTCAAAACGGCGATATGCGTAGAAAAAATAATACGCGAAGCCCGCCCATTATAGCCAGAGGAAACACCATTTTCTCTCTGTCGTCTTCGGAAGGACACTGTTTGTAAATTGCGGCGATTTGTCTACCGCTTGTCCTGCTACAAAGTAGGCGCGCAGGTTTGTAAAGGATATGGGCAGGTCCAAAACATGCCGTAAAATACAAAGCAAGTAGTCACCTAAAGGTGGGCACTTCCTAGCCCCGAGACCAGAAAAATAGAATGGGTGCTTGGTAGGGTGTGCTCTTGTTTTCTCCTACGGAACAGAACCATTAGAGACTTTTAGTAGACCGTAGTCAAGAGCAGTGCTTTTAAATGAGGGTCCGCGTAGCCCAGCCTCATTAGTCAAGCCCGGCAACAAAACTTGTATTTTCTTAGATTGAGAAGAAACGTTTCAGTTTCCGGGTGAGTTTTATGATCTGTATGTTAATATGAGAAGTCTACTTCACACTCAGAGCACCTAATTATACCCATTTATTAAATCTTTATAATAATTAACCTATATTTTCCCTTCCCCTCACCATGAACGGGGTCCTCCATCATCCCCGCCGATTCATTTGGGGTCCGCGAAACATCAATGGCTGAGAACCGTTGGTCTCGAGCTTTACGTTGCTAGCGGGAGCTTGTGCCTTCACTTTGAAACACTTTGAGGCATGTATTGAGAACGCGCCGTCTAGGTTCGCACAACCCAGCGTACGGTTTACTAAAACTTTCTATGATATCTTATGAATCAGACAGAACTCGTCATTTTTAAAGCTGGCTCGCCGCTCTCGTTAAGCCCGCATCACACCGGCGCACGCGAGTGAAACTTCACCATTTTGCCCCGGCTTTTCAAATAAGTAGCTGACGCAGAGAAGCATCTCGGTTAGCTCGGCGTGCTCAGACGTTTCCTGAGGTGGGCACTTTATATATCATTGGCTTATATTTCAAATATTTAGAAAGTCTAAGGTTGGGTGCTTTGGGGGGACATGGGTGAATGTTCGGTATTTTACGAACGCTCAAAGAGCAGTAAGAGCAGCACACGCTCTGCGACTTACGTAGTTTGTTGTAACATGAGGAACGGAGAAATTGCTTAACAATCAAAGAAGAGGGAAATAACGTCACTACACCGCTCAGTACGAACGCATCGTTTTGCTGTACACACGGAAAAAAAGAAACATTAGTCAGCTCTCCCCCCCCCCCCCCCCCCCCCCCCCACCTTTTGCAAAGATGAATGCCTCCGTAAACAAGTGCGGAACCAAAAGCATCGTTGTGAGGATTGGGCACACGGTCAGTATGGCGTCCTGATACACATGGTGGGAATTTGCCGGCGATTTCAAAATTGCAACGTCGCTTTTGCGACAAAAAAAAGAAAGGAAGAAAGAAACCTAGTTGGCCCGACGTTGCAGCTGCGAAATCGTAAGTAAAATCGCACGATATGACAGGCATACCGGGATACATTCAGCTTTTATGCACGGAAATAATACCCCATTCACACGGTAGTAAAGGTACCTTCAGCTAAGGAACCTTTATGGCCAGCAGCGAATCAGTTCGCAATCCTCCGCGCGTGACAAGTTTTCGCAACTCAAGAGTGTGGGTTGATTCGACGATTGGACAGGGACCTATGTTAAAGGTACTTTTACGCTGGTCGTGTGAATGGGGTATAAGAAATATCACACTGTTCAATTTGCCGATGGGAAGAAGGCGGTAACTCCAAGCTTCCATTGTACTTTTTATGCACACCATCGAACTCGTCATGTGCATCTCGTAAAAGAAAACCGGGATTCTAACTCGTGACGTAACGGCGAGGCAAGTTTTGGCTGCGACGTTACGTAGGGTAACCATAAGATGGCGCCACCGAAACATATCCGTGCTAATAGTGCGTACGCGTTTTCCCCCATCAATGAAACGCCGCACGCGAGCCGTGACAGTTCGCACAGCACGGCGAGAACAAAGTTCTCCCGCTGGCTGTCCCCTTTCGAAATTGGCAGTGCCAAAACACAGTGGCAACCGCCGCCTTTGGAGCGCACCATTCCCATATAATTTTAGCTGTTAAAATATTTAGGGAGCCGGGTCCAAGAGGCTCGTTTCAGGACCCGGGGGCCTAATTATGCCACGCGGGACAGTTCAACCAAGACCGCGAGAGCATCGTCCGTGCGGGAAGCGAATGCCGCCTCTCGTCTGATGACGGATGCGGCCGGGAAGTGTGTGCCGGCAGTCCCGCACTCCAGAAGGCAGCAAGCCTTGCGGCTGATTTTCGCTCTCCAGCACGATCCGCGCGAGACTCCGTCAACTGCGCGTACGTCGAGCAGACGATCGAAACGCGAGTTATTGGTACTCGAGAGAGTCTTCCTTTGATATCGAGCAGCGAAATCATTCTGCCCCTCTTGCGTCGTCTTTGTTGAAGGAATTGCTTGTCAGTGACTGAGGCGCTTACGAAGGAATGTCCTCATTAGCCGAACGGCTGCCGTACTCCGACATATTCGTCCAAGCTCCCTCGGAATCGATAGATCAATGGTATCGTATGATGAGCGTTCAACGGCAGCAGTAGAGTGACTGTGCGTAGTGCGATCACTGGGTGCCTCACGAAAGTTTTAGTTACGCGCCATCCTCCCCCCCCCCCCCCCTTTTTTTTTGTAATGTCGTTTTAGATTTGATTAGGGAGGTTTTTCACTCCACTCTGGCAATCAGACGACTGCGTACTTTCGTTCTTGTGGACTTAAACATTCTCAGACATCAGGCATTACTGCGAGCAAATTTTCTAAATAGAGCACTCAGCAACCTACTCGCATCTAAAATCGGGACAGGATATGCGAGCGTATTTTTATAAAAGACAAGGTTAATACACAGGCAGTCTTGCTAACCATACACATGATTTTAACCGGAGACGACGGACGACAAGGGGACAAGGGTCAAACCAGTGTTGGAAGTAGCACTTTACAAGTAATGACGTTACTGGCAACGCGTTATAATTTTCAGTAACGCTCTAATATACTCGGTAGGTTTTTAATGAGTAAATAGCAAAGTGTTTTCATTACAATTTCACGATATTGCAATTCTAGTTTCGCTAGTTATTACTCGTTAGTTTTGATTATATTTATATCGTATTCAAATAAAGCATTATTCACATTGTGCGTAATATGCAGAAAAGGGAGAAATATTTGTGCAGGTTCATTTCAGCATCCTTTAGTAAGAAACTTTTAAAGCTACAGCCTTCTGAGCTTAGGCTCGAACCAAGCGCCTAGGTTTCTTGCTGCACGGAAATAGCAGCCAGCCCTCGAACATATTTTGAAGATACGCCTTTCTAACAACAGGGACCTCATCGTCATCGAGGATCACTGTCGTCATACCATAACGACGCAGCCATTTCGCTAAAACAAACATTCCTTCCGAAGGCGACAGTCTCTCGCCGCTCGAAGATTTTGGCTGCCTCAGCTAAATTCGCAGGTTACCCTTTACACGTGAAAGCTAGAAAGTCCGCAATCTGTAAACTGCGACTCTAGAGAGGAAGCTTTCATGTTCCCACACCCGTGCTTAGACAGCATTACAAGGTGGTTCACTGCGTCGGAACCTCGACCGCCCTTACAGATGTTTTGTGGAGAAGCCCTTCCAACAACGGCGACCTCACTTTTCTCGACCATCACTTCGACATACCTTGAAGTCTTGCTGAGGGCTCTGAGAGATCAGCTCGGAAGGCGAGTCCGTGAGCGCAATATCTGCAGTTAGTCATCTTGTTTTTTTTTTTTTTGTTTATTCATTTAACCAGTTAGGTTTTTTTTTATTTTGAGTTGACCAGAATGTCATGGCGACGCGACCATGGAACTTTGTTCAGGTTTGTGAATTATCAAAACAACAAAGAAAGGACTATTCAGCCTGTTTGCTGTTTGCGTTTACGTCGCATGTTTTCGCGACAGCTATCGGAATGTACCTTTCCACTATGCCACCTCACAATTTTTAAATACATCGATGTATCGCCTTTCGTGGAAAGTTGGAGCTTTGGGCAAGAATTCCTTGTGAAACGTCCGAATCCTCCGGCTCGCAACACCTGTAGCGAATAAAGCGGTCAAGTTTTCTGTTGCTGGCCGGAACGCTGTTTCGGGCGTATGTTCTCCTCGTGAGCTGAGCTGTCTTGCAGTTTGTCAGCTGCTCAATTTACATAGGATTCTGCCCCTGCGAAAGTGCGTGTGTGGTGCGTCGTGCTATTCCCCCAAATCGTCGACGCCAGGATGGCATCAGGACTAGGCAACAAAAAAAGCTAAGGTGTGCCGTTCTTTTTAGCTGATTTGCGTCGAAATATTTGGTGAACTCCCTTAAAGGGTCCGCAAACTAGCGCACGCCGATAAGCTCAAGATCGTGAGATAATTCGTCGATTCTTAAAATGGGCTCGTTCTCGAGATCTTTATTGTTTTCGGCCAACTGCGGTATTACACCCCTGTTTTTACGGGCGCTTAAAATGCCTTCAGATCGAACTCATTTAAAGAATCGGCAGATCAGCTCCAGGTATTTACTTTGAGTGCTCACATCGGCGTGAAGGATTTTGAATAGCCCATAAAACAGAGGTATAAGACTGTTCTGTATAAAATAAAGAAATACATATTCGTTCAAAACAGGAGAGAGTATATCGCCGCACGGTGACGTTTTTGTCGAAAGCAGTGTTTTATTCAAAGATAAGCTTTATTCCCTAGCTCTGTGGTCAAGCAGAAAAATCAGTAGAACATTTGCGAAAAAAAAAAAGACTCGCAGTGAAAGTTATAAAATATGTATATTCGACAGCTACGGTAAACAAATATATTATACGATGGAATCACCTTTTAGAGGTTTGGCTGTTCGTATACGTGTCCTATTGGCTCCAAATAATACTAGAATCTCAAGTAACACAAAAGTAACGTTTGCGAGATTTATTTTAAGTAACGGTAATGGTATTTTGTTACGTTGGACAGACGGTAACGAATCCCACTCACGCGTTTATTTTTTTACAAACTTACGAGGTGACAACATTTCGTTACGGTACTTATGTTCGGTAACGGTCGCACAACACGGGGACAAGCGCACACTTCTTAATTTTCAGACACGCATGTTTGTCCCTCGTCGCTTTGTCGTCTGTCGTCTCCGGTTGGAATAAATTTTTTTTTTTTTTTTTTGCTAATGCAGCGTGTGTTGACATAGTCGTCGACAGCGCAGGGCGCGGCAAGCACGGAGCACCTCATTATCGCTCCGCAGCCAATCAGATTGCTAAATTATCCGATAAGAATATCGATTACCCCATTGCGAAGCAAGACGCGTGCAGATAATGATCCACTCATTGGTTTTCATTCGGTGTATGTGATTGTACAACGTTGCAGAACATTTTGCTGGTTACTAGCCCGTCTTGCCAATGGTGATTATTTTAACGCACTTTACAGACTGTAATAGAATATGCTACCAGTTGTAAGGCTGACATTCCAGCCAGGTCAAAACGGTATTAATAGCCAGAAACAATATCATTGGTGTTAAATGCGCAGTTGCATATTTAGGGCAAGTGCAAAATAGTGTGCGTGTCGGTGTCACAAATTCACTACTGGCTCATTCCTAAATCCAGGTTCCCACTGCTCGTACATCATAAAAAAGACAGTCTGCAAGCACGAGTCACGGCAATATCCGTGATTCAAATGCCACGTGTCGAGTTTTCTCCTTGAACGCATTCCCATGCGGCATTCGAAACACGGATCTCGAATTGACTCGCCTTCCAATCTGTATGTAGACTGTCTTTTGTATGATGTAAAAGCAGTGTGACCCTGGCTTAATTCTAATAGATTTTTTTTCTTGTATCCAATGAATAAATTTTGGCGCATGTATATATACGTTTCTCGTTTCTTTCGTTCTCAGTCCCGTAGAGTTCATGTCTCCCATGCGGGTGAATAAATGATAATATATTTTAACCTAGAATATATGCGAGAAAATATAAGTCAGCCAGAACAAGGATGGTGTGACAATCACGCAATATTTGTGAACACCTTCCAGGGGCGTGGAGAAATCAAAACGATATTTTAAAGCATACAAGAATTTACTATATTCAAGATGGCTTTGCCCTTGTGGAAAAGGTGTATAAGGAGGATCGGCGGCCCAGTGGGCTAGAGCTTAGCGCACACCAGCTCGGAGCAGGTCTAGCGAAAACTCGCGCTGCAGAACCCAGGAATCCTGGGTTCAATCCCCAGCCCCTTCCGGTTTCGATCATGCATCACTACTACATGATGCACGTTAAAGACCACTGGCTAGCGGTTACACTGCACTGGCAAAATTTCTACCTACAGCTAAAGCGCTAGATGCTCATTGAGGCTTACTGATTTCCGTCTGTATAAACATGCACACAACATTATTAATATTATTATTAGTAGTAGTAATATATTATTGGTAATATTACGAATATATGAAATCCCAAGTCTATGGTCATTGGAAAACCATCTCCAAACGTTTCTTTTTGGTTGTTTTTTTCTTCTTCTAAGTAATCTTTTTTAGTATAAGCTACCTGCAACTACTGTCGAAATTCGTTAGAAGAACACGTTCGAAGGTTGATAAATTTTCCGAACTGTCAGTTGTCCGAGCTCGTTTCACGAAATTGAAAAGTACACGGCCCCAGGATAGTGGCGCAGAGGAGGAATCAATCGATACTTAAAACGTGATAAAGTGCCCTTCCCGCACAAAACCCTGGGCGGCGGAGGTTTTTGCGGATGCGATATGTCGTAATCGGGAAAAATGATGCTCGTCTCCAAATAATTGGGCCCATTATCCGCGCGCCCTCGCTACTCCCGATGACGTCGCGTCGGGTATCTTCCGCCATGGTTGAGGAACGCGAGTCTCGATGCGGACGACCGGCTGCCCCGCCGTTCTAATACAAAAACTTCCTTTTTCGGGAACCGGCGGCTAATAGTTTTGTCCCAAACAGCCGTATAGGGATGAATGTTTGTGTGTGTTTATGAGTGTTGAGAGATTGGGGGGGGGGGGGGGGGGGGCCTCCTGGGTGTAATCTCGTCGTTCGGTCATTAGTGTGGCTGCACAACGCCGCCACTTTCTTTTCCTAATGACAACGCGTACGGGAGCTGTATTGCAATCTCGAGGTATTGCGGAATCATTACGAAGAGTTGCGGTTCTACGTGGTGTGCCGCAGTGATACCGGTAAGAAATACTGAGGAGTACACCTGTCTTTTAGGTAATTGCAATCGTCGAACGTACCCTATATTGGTTTATTATTTCTGGGAGTGGACATCAAATGGCAGAGCGGTGCCATCAAAAGAAATAAAATAGCGACAGCAAAAACAAAAACAAAATGATGCGGTATTGATCTGGACTCCAGTGGATAGTTTCAGTTTTTAGAACACAAATGTAATAAACCCAAAATAAGTTAGCATTTCTTCATTGCTTGCAAAATGTACGCCTCGCAGTTACAGTGTTTACATTTCTAGCTTAAACTCCCTGACCTTTAAAGAAGCCGTGGCACGGTAACCTCCGATGTGCGAGTGCTCCAATCTACCAGGATGAATATATAGACTAAACGTAATAATCTCGTTTATCGCTAGTGAGGAATATGCCACGCAGTGACTATCAAGGCCGGTTCTCACATGCAGCGAAGTGCTGATCTAGCGCTGCTCACTTGTCGTCAGCTACTTATCGTCACCCATGAGCAGTCATGGGTAAGTTACTTTTTTAAAAAGTAATTCGTTACAATTACAGTTACTTTCAGAAAAAGTAGCGAAGTTACCGTTACATTTACCTCAACAAAAGAGTAACTCGTTACAGTTACAGATAATTTTAAAAAGTAACGACGTTACTTTTTAGTTACTTTTCTATAACACAAAAAATTTAGAAAAATCTAGAAAACACCCCTCACAACGTTTCATTGCATAAAATTAAAAAGTACGCTTTTTACTTCATATTGTAACTTAGCAGCAGTTGCTTCTCGAAGTTAGTGTTTGAAAGTTTCCACGCAAGAGTAGTGGCGCAAATCAAAATACGAAACATGCGCAGTGCGGAGTAGTGGCGCTGATCAAAATACGAGACATGCGCACTGTCCTTCACGTGTATTGTTGTTTCACGGTTGATTCACCCGATTAAAAAGCGTTTTCACGGAACAAAGAAAAACCACAACATAGGTAGTGCTTCAAGATACTAAGATGTAAGTGTTCAGTCGCAAAGTACAAGCGCGTGCGTAAAGATAACTAGAGTTTTCTTCATAAAATCTACACGTGGCTATATTCGGGTCGGGACTCGCGAGAAAGAACGTATTCACAACTTTGTACAAGGCCAACTTGACACTCGAACTGTCGGAATAGACGATCTGGAAAGTGCAAGGAATGGCTGAATTGCACTCGTTCAGTTATATATTATTCATAAAACTCTGGAAAGTAACCACAAAAGTAACGTTGTTACTTTCATCGTTACCTCAGAAAAAAGTAATAGAACTACAGTTACAAGTTACATTTTTAAAAAGTAACTCGTTACAGTTACAAGTTGCCAAAAAAGTAACAAAATTACAGTAACGCGTTACTAGTAACGCGTTACTACCTAAGACTGGCCATGAGCAACAGTTCTGACGGCGTGATACAAAGTTGGGGAACGCTCCCGTCTGCACGCGCTTAGCGCGAGGGCAGCGCTATGCTTGTAGCGCTCCGCTGCATGTGTGAATAGGCCTTCGGATAATTCATATTTCCAGCGTATACGAGAGCCGGGCGTGCGCACCATTTTAAAAACTCCTATTACTGTGACGCAACTTGGGATGGTTCATGGCTGAAGGTGTTTTCCGGTCGCTGTGCCTTCTTTTGCTGGCGACATAGATAGTCACAAAGAGCTGAAGAAACGCCAGACGTGGCGGACCTCTTATCGCTCCGAAGAAAATAATATCGTATCGTCAGTCCACAGAGACACTGACAAATAAATTAGGACGCAAGAAGAGTGAGCAAAGAGTGAGCAGTGAATACACTGGGTTTGAGCCTGAAGCGGGCACCCAATGGGCGCACCTCGCGCTCTGGAACATAATGTTCTTCACAGATAGGTAGATATCTCTTCCTATTCAGAACCCAGTCAGTACCACTGAGTAGTCGCTATCAGTATTAGCTTAGAGCTCTGTCTAAAGCACCGAGGTCTTGGCTGATATTTCTAATCCACTCAAAAGACTGCTTTAATTCACGAGCGAGTTCTTTAGTACAAAAAAAAAAAAATCTTACGCGGCGGGCTCTTAGTTGGCACGTTTTGTTCAAATGATATCGACTTATATTTTCATGATCTCTACTATCGCGAATATACAAAAATATCAGGTCACAGATTACGTTTTTTTGATGATAATTGCCTTAATTGAACCCTAACACTAAAGAATTGAACTGCATGGTTGCCAATCCTACCTGTGTTACGTTTTGGCAAATGTTGCGATAGGTATATTTCAAATATTATATATTTTAGATGGAGTAAAAAACGTTTTTATTGGGATTCACTCAGTTTTTATTTGTCAGTGTTTTTTCCATTTTTACACATTTTATTGGTTGGTAATAATCTAATATTTCACGCAAAGAGTAACAGGCCCGGTCATATATAGCTTACAGTGCGTGACATGCGTTAAAACCGATCGCAAATAATCCAAAGCTTCGCTGAACACCAAGCATCAACACAAGAACGAAGAAGCATTGCCTCAAGTCAGAAAATGAAGGGAAGAACAAGAATTAGAGCTCAACGCATATGTCAAAAGAACACAGTGAAGCGAAGGTTTCTCGGATTTTTCACGACCGAGCCAACAGTGCAATGACTCTAGAACTAACATTGTAACACAAAAAAGCTTCAATGGAAGGCTGATGAAACGTTCTCACGTTCACGCGGCCAGAGTGTCACGCGGAGGAAGTAATTGTACCACGGGTATCAAATAATTTTTCGCTTTTAGTTTCATTTTATGTCTCAAAGTTGCCCACCAAAACGAAGTATATATAAGCCGTTCACACAAGCACGCGGCAGCCATCCTTTTGCTGAGACGAAGTACAACAAAAATAGCAGCGAGAATTTCCCAGTAGAGCAATAAAATCACTTTTTTTATATTATTACATCGGTTCTCGCACTTTTTGTCTTGCTTTATCTATTGAGCCGAGAGTTACGACATTTCAGCACGAAAATCAACTTACTTGGTATGAAGGCAGCCAATTTTCATTCACGTTATTCTCAGTGTGGGCTGCGCGACACAGTTGGCTCGAACATATCGGCGGTTTTCCGAATTTGGCTGAGACGGGTATTAAAGATCACAACAATTTACCGCTTACGGTGGCGCTGAAGCCAAGTTCTCTCCATTACAGTAACCGCCTTAATGGCAACGACCGAATATTATGAAAGAAACAGAAGGAAACGAAATGGCGATCGCTTACTTGTGCCAGCAGTACGGGATGCGCCGCAGCTGTGGGCCAGACAGCCTTAACAACATGCACGTTATTCCTAATGATATAACATGCATAATATGCATAACAACGTGACATAACAACTATGTAGTTGAGTCTGACAAATTTGACAATAACTTAGCTTCGTTGACTTTCATTTTTGATACCAAGGCTGGTTGTTCGTAAAAAGGGGTTACGATCTGTGGCCTCGAGGGTGAACCCCACCTTTAATGTTCTTGAGGGACTTAAATAAATAATTACACAAATTTATGTCCAGGAGACAAGGGGGCGGGCCGTTTAAAGTGAATTTGGAGGCACGTACGCGAGCGCAACGTTGCGTGAAATAGACGTTTGTTTGTTTACTGGTTTCTTTGTTTGTTTGTTAAAGAGGGGAAGGATTAGGAAGAGCGGGAGCTGTAAAATAATCTTTTAGGGCTGCAACATATGTACAAAAAGTGAACTGAGAATCGCACTAAATTTAAAATTTGGGCGAAAAGTTCCGTTCTCAGATAATTGAATCACATGGCGTCATTCACTGTACTCCAGTCGTAGATACTCTTTAAAAAAAATACGATGCCATTTATTTACATGCAGTATATACTTTCGTTTCTCGCAAATATTATGAAACGACTGCCGCATGCTTTAAAATTTGTGTCATTTTTTTTTTATTTGTTTACTTGTTCACAACCTTAAGCGGCGTGATGCTCAACCATTCTTTTTGGTGTCGTTTTTTTTTTTTTTTTTTACTGGTAAAATTATATTTTGGTAGCGTATACAAATCACATAATTCAAATTCGCAAACGTTTCTACGTTTGCATGTGCGGAATATTCCCGAGAATTCTCCCGAAATATTGGTACCTCTGAAATAAAGCCGTTTTCTAAAGTCACGCAATCAACCTATTCTTTTCATGTTTCTTGTTTTCTGATTGGTTTTTATTCGTTTTTATCGGCTAATGATGCAATCTAATTAAATCGGGAACAACGATGAGATCGTTGGGAGTCGCCATGCTCTGCATTTTTGAAGTTGGCTTTGATTCTAAGCGAGGCGAGGCATGTCGGTTTAATCCTACAATTTTTGTACCGGCCGAAGCTCGACAGTTTGATTGGGCATAATTGCTGCCAGGGCGTTTCAAACGAATGTCGATGTACAGCAAATGTATGTATACAGTACTGTTGGATTGGATGGGCCTCGGGACGTGGGGGACGTGTTTGTTCAACACGCATCCGCAGTCGTTACTGGCAACAACCACGAACAACCAGGCAGCTGAATTTTAAACAGATTGCTACTGCATTCGGTACAAATTCATTACTTTGGCTCTAGCATGTAAATTTGACAGGGCTCGTCACGTTCGTCTACACGGTACCGGCCAATGTAGCGAAGGAAATGAAGTCCCCGAAGCCCGTCTTTCTGAGAGAGCAATCTAGTACACTTGGATAATTAAGTGGTCGTTAAATACGACTGTCAAGTCACGTCGACTTCGTCGCTGCCTCAACTTTAACTCGTTCTCGAGCTCGAAAGCTGTTTCATGGCGTGTCTTGCGCTGCTTGGCAGTTGTTCGCAGTTCTCAAAGTTAAAAGGCAAGAACAGAGTGGCACGTACTTCGGTCTCGCTTCTAACCTGATCACACACTGAGCGGTTCGAGGTTTTATATAAGTGTTCGTACGTTAGTAACATGCATTTGATTAGGTTTCATATTTGATAGTTAAAAAACGCGGTTGCTTCGACCGCGCTCAGGCTAATACAGGGGGTGTAGCAGAGTCAAGAGCTATGTGGAAACGTGCGAGATGCCTGCATCGGTCGATACGAACAGTAACAAACAGACAAGATGAAGAGCAATAGCATAATCCCACACGACCACAGTATTTAAAAGCAAGGTTGGACTAGAGCAACCTTCAACATATGCTGGAAACAAGGGGAGCAGTCTCGTACCGCCGCGCATGTGTTCGTTCTCGGCTTCCGTCACATAAAAATATGTGAACGTCCTAGATAGCTTAAGTAAAGCAAAATATGCGCCGTTTCTATCTACCTATTGGCAGCTCGGACAGCGTGTCTTTATCCCCTGTCCTCAGTTCCACATTTTGGCCATTAGGCCGCGCCAGTTTTCGGCGCGGTATAACTCCCGGCTTCCCTCCTTCGCGTCTTTTCCGATGGGTGGCTTCACCTCCTCCGAATTTGCGAGTTATGAACGTATAAAATTGCTACAACATTCGTTAAGAACAAAACCTGTAAACAGTCACTTACGACTTAAAAAAAAAAAAAATGTAGGTTGTGATTTATTACCTTGAGGCATTTTTGCTTCGTGATGCGTTCCTTGGCATTCTAATTGACTCTACGGCAAGAAACTGTTCTAGCGTGTTTCTTTGACGCATCGAAACGTAAAGAGGGGCACGCCAATCAAAGGGCAGCACAGAGAACGCGTAAAGAACGCGCGTTGACCAGGCAGTCAACCTCGCGCCGTTTTTGGTTGATGCCGGAGGATGCCCGGAGCGCGTCTCCGACTGCTGTGTTCAGCGTCCTTTGCTGACCATACATCCAAAGTGGCCCTGCAGTGGCAACAAATGACGTCACAGAAGTCGAAGCGCCATGCTGCTGCACGTCGCGATCCTGGCGGTTGGTCGCAGAAATGCTCACGAGAAGCTGCGAGTAGCACGAGCGAACGCGAGTGTCGCTGTCGTCACGGCGTCCCAACTTCTGGCTGTTGAAGCTTCCGTGGACCGGCACACTGGAGTGCGACCTGGAGCTGAACAGTCGTCTGCTGCAGGTCGCAACCATGGCGACAGCATGACAGTGCTATAACGTCATGAGGCAGAAATTCAGGAACCACTCTTTGGACGCGGTAAACACACCAGTCGCAGACGTGTTCCAGGTACCGTATCGGGGGTAAACAAACGCACGACGGTGCGCTGGAGGAGCAGACGAACTTGCACCCGTGTAATCCAGCTCGAGAAACCCGGTGCGGGGCGAGTTCTTCCGAACATCTCATTATCGCTCACCAACCAATGAGATTGCGACGTGACACAATAAGGACGCCAGAAAAGCCAATCAGCAAGCGAGGAGAATGAACATAATGAGCAACGCCCTGCGTTTCTTAAACTGTGGGGGCTACGGATATGAGAAATTGGTCCGCCGCAAACGCAGCGGAGAAGTAAAGGAGTTTGCCTGCTTTTTTTTTATTTAAATAAAATACTGTGTTGATATAAAAAGAAAATTTGAACAGTAGGATCATTGGAACTTCCTGCCCGACATTAAATAATATGTAAACAAGCTCTAAGCAAAAAGAAGAAAAAAAGTCTTTAAGAGGAAAAAGGAAAAACAAACTGACAACTTATTTGACTGCATTCTTTCAAGTAGGTTTTCCAGCCGCGAAGCGGTGTTTGTTTAAATGTTTTGCGTGTTGTACACACGTTTTTATAGATTTCACAACGGCGGCGAACACGGTGGGACGTGGATATAAGGTGTGAATCTTGATGATCGTTATAAACTATCTTTATTTTTTAGCAACGGCTAGGTAACTTATTCGAGACATTAGGGGATTATTTGCGTAACGATCGGTTCAGGAACACAACTTCGGTGCGAGAACGCGCGTGCATTTCATTAAGAAGACTTGCCTCCAGCGTCGAATATGCAAACTAGGAACACAGGAGGCAAATGATGGTGCAGTATTTGAGCTAGCTCTGAAGATACATACACGGCAGCTTTGCTTTCGAGGCAAGTTTGTTGCATAAAAGTTTGACCCTGAGGACTAACGAAAACGAAAAAAGAAAAAAAAAAGTTTAGAGAGAAGGGAAGAATGCCGAAGACGGTCGCCTTACCACCTTACAAAACAAGATTATCATGGCGTAGGAAGACGGTAAACATGATAATGATATTTGAAGTCGTGAAAAGAAATATATAGATAGATGGAAATTGTATCGGAAAAACGAAGAGGTCAACTTTGCTGTCGCAAGAATTTGTAACAAAAGTACACTGCGCAGCATAGTGCGAACGCAACATCGGCCCTTTTCCGCATTTTACTTAGGCACAGTGTTGACGGGCCCTTAACTTTACCCAACGTTACTAAAACAATCAGTCGGAAAACTCACCATTGAAACCTCGACCGCTGGCGTCCACCGAGACAGAGCTAAATAGGATAATAACGCCCCCTTTTAGCGACGTCTTGAAGCATAAAAGTTGCTTTACATGGCTACTGCTAGAGTCACTGAATGTTCCCCGAGTACCGAAATTCCTAGGCTCAAAATGCCGAATAGAGGCTCAATTGCTTTTAGATGCGGAGCATCTCTTGCTCGGGTCTACGTCCCGCGGCGTCGTAGTCCGCACTCACACTAGGCATGCGCAACTCTCCTCCTTCCCTCTCTCCAACAGCTGCGCGTTACTGTCTCCGCTCTTTCTCTCTACCAGCTGCTTGCACTTCGCGTGCGTTCGCTTCTACTCACAACGCGCGCGCATGCGCAACTCTTCTCCTCTAGTCTCCTCTCCTTCAAGTGTGAATATAAGCAGCGGTAGCGCGCTGCGCGCGTTCAGTTCACCGCTGTTGACTCCACTTCACTCCGTTCTTCCGATAAAGTGTGATAGAAGCAACAGTCTCGTCAGTTAGTGGGTTGGCGCAAGCAAGCGTCAGCACCACCCCACAAACTAACAGCAACGCTACGTACACTGAAGACAAAGCTGCGCAGCGAAGGGCACGCGACGCTGAGCGCAAACGCTTGAAGCGATCGGCAGACCCTGAACTACGGCAACGAGAAGCGGCGTCCATTCGTCAATGTCGAGCGGCGGATGCTAAACTACGACAACGTGAAGCAGCGGCGGTTCGAGAACGTCGAGCAGCAGAACCTGAGGTTCGGGACCGTGAAGTTCAACGTAAACGTACGAAGCGAGCGTCGGAACCCGACCTTCGAGAACGGGAAGCCGCGTTGGTTCGTGAACGTCAAGCAGCAGAACCTGAGGTTCGGGACCGTGAAGTTCAACAACGCTACTAACACCGTTAATAACACCGTTAATAACGATCCGCGATGCTCCGCACCACCCCATGGTTCCCCTCAGGAAGATGATGTAATTTTTCTTTTTAACTGTGGTCATTATGAGCTTTTAGAAAGGATGTTTTTTGCGTAAAAAGAAACGGAAAATGCTCTTTTTCTAAGACATTTTATTGGGGGTTGGTACAAAACGACAGGAGCGTGATGTTTGCATAAAATTTTAGTTTACAAGGTCTTGCGGAAGAATTAATATTGTTTTTATAGAGGCTTGTCTCACCGGTCCCTTCAGGAAACGTGTCCGTATCTGAGTGCGTCCTAACTTCGGTGATTAATCGCGGCGTGTGCGCAGGGTAAACGGCCGTTGGCAGCCCCGAAACCCCTTCCAGTGTATACATTTCGCCGCCAAAGTGGCCGATCAAAACCAAAATTGAACAGTAACAGTAGACGCTATGAATACGATACTCTGACTACTGCAAGATGGCGCCACCAGCTCTTGCGCGACTCGACCTGAACGAATACGTACAGCCGTGCAGTTGCTGGAGTGACCACTGTGGGGGAAATGGCGGCGTTGCGATCGCATTAAGGTAGCAGTTTGGGCCCAGTTGGTTCATAATCACTCACCTTAAAAAGCCCCCCCCCCCCCCCCCAAAAAAAAAAACAAAAAAAAAAAACAAAAAAAAACACAAGGACGAGGAAGTAGACAGACACGAGCGCTCTTGTCTGTTTACTTTGTCGTCCCTGTGTTTTTTGTGGCGCTTTTTTAGTTGGTTGCGATCGCGTTTCGTTCGGTTCTCGAGTACTGATCGGGGCCACTTTTTTAATGCAGGCTCCAATGGCAATTTTCCAACTGAGTATTCTAGTAACGTGGACTTTGACGCTTAGGTTGCTGTTCTGGATAAGAACTTTCCGTGACACTATACTCGGCGACAACTTTTCTTGGCAATGCAGTGGAAGGTGCGTCCCGCGTCCCCTCTCCCATTTTGAGTGTACGCAGGCTCTTCTCCTCTCCCCGGAAATGGGGGAGGAGGAGAGTCTGCGTACACTCAAAATGGAAGAGGGGACGCGGGCCTGTACCTTCCACTGCATTGCCAAGAAAGGTTGTCGCCGAGTATAGTTGTTTTAACAGGCAGTCAATCAATTTTAAGAAAACAAACACAAGGAAACAGACGATGGCTCGTTCGCGCTAACAGTGTAGAGCTTTGTACAATACATTTTTCGTTGTGCTTGTGCTCAATTCTTTATACGTTTTTGGTTATGTCTAAAGTATTTCACAGCCAAATGGTAAATAATTCTTTGTTTTAATTTTTGGGCTGATTAAGAAATTGACTAGACATTTTTTTTAACTTATACTCAATGAACTTCGTGTTAGTGATTAACTATACAGCTTGTTCACGGATGATCTTGTGCTTTTAGTTTAGCAGTCTTTGATCCCGCTCCGCCTTATGGTGCAACGAGTTAAATACGGTCACCAACAGCCCAAAAACCTCAGGGTGTGGCTTATGTTGTTCTCGCTTCGCTTTACGTCCTTCGGCGTTCTTACTGGCGAAATGCGCAATCGTATTAGCTGCGGAGTGACAACAACCCGTTCGAGACTCGCCGCACACCGCATTTCCTAAGCTCTCGCTGACTCTAGAAGGCACGAATGTGAAGTCTGTGGTGCGACACTGAACATGACGTGGACACGCAAAGCATTTTACCCAATGTCACATCGCAGGCTTCCTTTTGGGGTCTATTTTCCGCTTCCACATTCGCCACCGCAACAGCAGAGAACGCTGCCGTTCTTACGTCGTTTATTCGAGCCTTACCCTCGCCCACTTCTTCCGCCATTCCAAGCATCAATCGCTCGTTTGTGCGTTGTAACTTCATTATCCTCGATGCAATCACTGTCGGTCCTGATCAAGAGAATATCCGCGGCGATCATTACCGATACTGCATCACGGGGAAGTATATACCTGCCGGCATTTCTAAGAGCGTATGCTTGTCGCGCGCACGCATAAGGATATTTGCACCGTTTCAATGATCGTCGTTTCGTTTGCTGTTCGTCTCTGTCTGACTGGCCCGCGAATCACGCTCTGAGCGCACGCGATATCTCTTCTCTTCTGCGAAACGTCGTATGTCACGCCTGCACCCGCAGCTCATTACCGGGCGCACCTGGGCGACAAGCATTGCCGGTGCCGTTGTGAGCTCTCTCGCGTGTCTGAGGTGACTGACTCACTTTTTCGAAGCGACGAACGCGCGCGTGTTGGGTTATGGAGATTGCACCATGGGTTGTGAGTTCGTGGAACATTGGAACCGCCTATAGATTTTTCATGTAACCGCCTTCTGAGAGCTGCCGCCTTTCTCGACTATAGCTATAAAACGCGTTCTGAAAGGGCGCTGTAGTTATTGGGGTGTTTTAGAATAGCGCACGCTAAAGCTTTGCAAACGCAAAGAATAGCGTCGTCGCCACTGCGCATGCGCCGAAGGCTGACCACGTTTTGCGCTTTGCGTACGCTATCTGAGCGTACGTCGTTTCTCGGAAACTGCGTGCGTACGCAAAGAGTCTGCGTTCCACCAAGGAGGATTCGTGATGAGAATTCGGCTACAGCCAAGACGAGCACAGTTAGGAAAAGGCGGCTCCCAGGACCATGTCTGCGGCCGCTTTGGCGGGGTCGTGAGTGCGACGTTGGTGGCATTCTCACGTGTCGCGACTCCGATTTTCAATACGGGACGTCATTGCACTTGGTTTGGCAACGATAACCGGCAACTTGATGCTTGCGACGCGCGAACATTTCTCGGCGAGACTACGATGTGTGAAGGTCACAATACACGAGACCTCTCTTGCCGAGGCGACGTAGGCGGACAAGACCGGTCGACCGCTCGCGTCGCATTCTCGCGTTTAAACAAATATAATATGTTACTCTGGACGAAAAAACTTTTTTTTTCACGTTACAGCATTTCGCGTGTGAAATAACTATTGTGACTACCTTGGTGGCGTTGCAAGCCCGAAATGCTTGGGTTTTTGCGTCGCGGCAGGGAAACGCTACTCTAAAACTCTCTTGCGTAGCGTGTGCTAGCGCAGGCGCTAATGTAGCGCTAGCGTGGGCTAAAACTGCGCACGTTATTCTAAAACTCTCTATTGCATGTAAAATGACTTGCCATTTTAGCTCTCGTGATAAGCGCTTGAAAAGTCTTAACGTAAACCGTGATGTTACATGCTCTAGAAAAATGGTGAGGTTTCGTTTTGCGTATACGAGCGAACGCAAGCCCTGTGCTTTTGTGTTAGCGTTGCGTGTTACACACTACGTGTGCGCGAAGCCCAAACCGCAGCCTTGAATTGGTGCATGATGACTTCGCGCATGCGCGGTGTGGATCAACGATCAATCAGTAAACACTAAAAAAAGTGCATAAAAAAAAGTGAAAGCTGCTTACAACTCCCTGTAACGCCGAATTAGAGCGCAGCTCTTGAGGAGGAGGAGGGAAGGGCACTGGGGGGGGGGTTGAACTAACCAGGGGGGGGTCACGTGACCTTGGGGGTCACGTGAACCCCAATGCCGATGATGTCATCACTGAGGTCACTGATGGCGTCATCATTGACGATGACCATGCGGGTACCGAGGACGTCATTAGTGACGTCACTGATGACTTCACCAGTGATGATGACGATGACGATGCGAATGTCGGTGACGTCATCAGTGACGTCGCTGATGACGTCATCAGTGATGATGACGATGACGATGCGGATGTCGGCAACGTCATCAGTGATGATGACGATGACGATGCGGATGCCGGTGACGTCATCAGTGACGATGACGATGACGATGTGGATGCCGGTGACGACATCAGTGACGTCACTGATGACGTCATCAGTGATGATGACGATGACGATGCGGATGTCGGTAACGTCATCAGTGATGATGACGATGACGATGCGGATGCCGGTGACGTCATCAGTGATGATGACGATGACGATGTGGATGCCGGTGACGTCATCAGTGACGATGACGTCATTGGGGGTCACGCGACATCGGCGGGGGTCACGTGACCTCAGGGGGTCACGTGACCCCGGTGGGGGGCTCGCGCGGTGCATTATGGGACAATTCCCGTGATGCACCGGGGTCACGTGACCTCGGGGGGGTCAGGTGCCCCCCACGAGGTCACGTGACCCCGGTGGGGGGCTCGCGCGGTGCATTATGGGACATTTCCCATGATGCACCGCGCGGTTACGCCGACGGCGACGCCGACGCCGCTCAAGCCGGAAACGGGCCCCTAAGAGCTGCGCTCTAAAATCTCAGACGAAATGCAATTTTTAGGGGCGAAGCTCCTTAGGGTCTAGCCTTGTCCGGCGTCCATGCTCACATCGATTGCCATCCCATCTATCTTCTTAAAAAAAGGGAAAAAAATGTTTGCTCAGGCGACAGGATTCGGACCTGTTTGGGGAGACCCCAATGGTTTTCTAGTCCATCGCCTTAACCACTCGGCCACGACTGCAGGACGAGTAGAGGGCTCTGAGATGTGGTAGTAACTCAAAAGCTGGGGATGTCATGGATGAAACGTTGCATGTGGCCGCTCAACGTCTATACAGGAGAGGGCGCTCCGGTCAAACGCGTATATATATATATATATAAATGAACACCATCAGCACTACCTATGAACAAAATCATTATCATCAGCACCCCCAGAGCTTCGCCCCAATAAACATCATTCACCACGTGGAGGTTCGGTCATTTTTTCCCCGTCCGTCACCCCAATGCTGCTCTCAAATCGGCGTTAAGAAGAGCTGGAATTAGTATAAGTAAAATGAGGGGTCGCTTAACTGCGCTTTGATTGTGAATTCGTCGGTAAATTTTAGCGCCAGCTAAAACTGAAAAAGAAAACACAAAAAAAAACGAAGTTGCACATGATCCAGTCGCTCATAAGGTTTAAGTGTACCAAAACATACGGAGACTTAATTCACTTTCTACTTTGTGTGGAAGTGATGGATATCCTGCCCCTGCACAAGTTTAGCTTGAATTCATCAATTTTCACTGAGGGATATCTTATTTGTGGAGCTCGCCCCGAATTAGCGAGACATCTCGTAGTGTTACACTGTCCATATTTAGTTGCGTTGGATATGCAGATGTTCGCTATTCCACAAATAAGATAACTAAGTTGCTTGGTGGCTAACGTGCTTACGGCTTATTCATGAGCTATTTCAATAAAACCTTTTTTTTTTTTCTTTTTACTTCTATATTTCGTTTTTTTTTACCATGAACTAAAGCCCAATGCTACAGGCCCAGGGTTCAATCACGAGCCGATTAGAAATATTTGCTCCGGCGAGCGTATCAGTGCGTCAAGACGCGTCATGGGGAGTCGATTTTTTCGTCTGTTTGCTTATCGACTACTGAAGGAAGCCTTCTTAAATACTGTCTGGAAGCGATAATGGCCCTGGGTCAGGACCAGTGGCCATTTTGAAATGAAGATGAGTCGGATCGAGCGTTCGACACGGGAGCGTATGTACGGACCACGTGCGAAAGGGAGATACGGGTCGGGTTACGTACACAAAAATTAGATTAGATTGCTATAGCTAAGGCAAAACGACTTTATGTCAGTGCTGCCTGCGCGCTCTTCAACCCCTCGAAACCGTTGACATGTTTATGAAATATGGCCGTGAATGTTTATGAAACCAAATACCATGTACCTTTTCCTCACCAATATAAGATAGTGCGCTTTCACAACAGAGAACCATATACGAAACATTAGTGCTCTTCGTACTCTGCGCATCCAAATTTCTCCCGCGCGCTCTTTTGCAATGCGGATGCAAGCTTTTCTGACGTAGTGCTCCTCCCGCCAGCCTTCGGATTTAAATAGCGTGTAAAACGTAACTGTGAAATCTTCAGTGTCCACACATAAAAAAAAAAAAAACTGAGTAAATTGTTTTATATGTTCACTGCATTTTCGTGGGAAACAAGACAAGAGGGAGTTTACAGGGCGCTTTTATTTTCCGCGCTTAAACGGTGGGGTGAAACTTACAAATTTTGATGTAAAATTCGATCCGCCAGCGGCGTAACCCCCAGCAGAACGCCCGTCAAGTTCAGCGTGTGGTAGCCATTATTCAGACCCCGTAGCTGCCGCCCTTCACACTCAATATAATCCATTCGCTCAATGATGTCTGGCAGCTCAGCGAAAATTTACGCACTTCTCTTCTCCCCCCCCCCCCCCCCCCCCCCCCCCACCCCCCCCAAGTGAAATATACGCCCGCTCCTGGAGTGGTCGCGCCCGCTTTGTAGGCACAGACAAACTCCCACTCGGGGAACAAGGACTATCAGATTAGTTTCAATATAATTGACAGGGCGGTTGGAAAGTAGTAGAAAAAATATTGAACACAGTACAATTGGGTGCGTGCTACCGGCTTTTGATTGCCGAAAAACTGTGCGAGGTTCTTCATCTACTTTCCCTCATATTTTTTCAAAAAAGAATCTAGCTTTTTAGATGTATTTAGCTTGTAAACAGTTATAATCCGGGCAGACTTTTATTCGGATATATTGATCCGTAAGTTATGTGCTATTGTTGGTAAGTGAGACTCGTCCAGCTAAAGTAAAGGTGTCGATTTACGTTGAAAAAAAAAGAAGAAAAAAGACTAGATTTTGTTGTTTTGTTTTTGGTATTCGTGTTATATACCGTTGTGGCGCATCTAAAAAGAACATATTATTTAGTTGAAAAAATATATTCCTTAGAAGGTACGAGAAATCATAAAATGGGAATGTTTCCTTGCAGGCACGTGAATAGTACGAATGAATGGCACAATCCTTTAGGTGTGCTGGCGATGTCCAGTTTGTCTGTCTTCTTGATTTTAATTTTCTCTGGCATAGAGTTTACCCCACGAAGCAACTTAGAGTTCTGCGGTTTTATTAATTTACTAGCTTTGTCATTGGAATCGTCATTTCATGCATAAGTGCGCAAATGATCCTGCTCCGTGACGTTTTCTCTTAGCAACGAGACGTTTCGGTGGCACCCTCTAATGATTTCCTTTCGTGACGTCGCGAAGAGGATTTGCCTCGCCGTCAACCGGCGATTGAGCAAGCAAAATCATACTAGAGGAAGCTATGGTTTGGTCCATTGCAAACATCGACCACAGCGAGGCTCTCGGTCGCACACGCCCCTATGGTCCCTCCAAGCTTAAGAAACTCGGGGCGTGGAGGGATCATTTCATTATTGTTCTTCAGCCAACGAGATGGCCAGTAACAGCCGATAAAAAACACCGACAGACCATCCCCGAAGCGAGAATCGTGAGCGCAATATACCATGTCCCGCGTTTCTTCAAAACTGTCGGTGGCTATTCGGAGCGCAAGTTCGTCTGCCTCTTGCACAGGGGGTTTCGGTGATGTCAGAACACCGAGCTCTGATTGGCTCGATTGAAAAGATAGCCTCAGGGCAACTGTCATTGAGGACTACCCACTATTCTTCCAATTAGAGCCAGCAGAACTCGGCGTTTTCAGGTCACACTCTAGAAAACGTCTCCGAGTCTACTTCCACGCACAACACTCGGAGGGCCAATCACCGCAATTTACGGAGGCAGATCAGCGAATGACGATGCGGAAACATATGTTTAGACCAAAAACCGCAGTCTGAGTTGTGACATTAAGCAATGCAAGCGTGACGTTTTGTATTGCCTAATGTCACAACTCAGACTTTTTTAGTCTAAACTTATGTTTCGGCATTGTCATTCGCTGAGCTGCCTCCGTAAGAGTCGGTGATCCGCTCTCCGAGTGGTGTGCGTGAAAGTAGACGCACAGACTTTCTTTAAAGTGCACCGCAACCCCTGCGCAAAAAGCAGACAAACTTGCGCTCCGAATAGAAGCTCGGTGGCATAGATGACCTACACATTACCAAACAAAAGCAACAAAATGCGGGCCTTTTTTATTCCAAGAAACATCGGCTCTTGAACGACTTCATCTAAATTCAACCTCCGAAGTAAATAACCTTTTTAATAAATCTAAATAATCAAACAATTTCAGCACTCGTTATCTATGTGGAATAAACCAGCAATGATCGTTTCTTATAGGCATATGTCGTTCCGTTAGAGTGCTGTGCGAGTACACACTCTTATAGTCACTAAACATTTAAGGAACGCGAGGTGTGGCGACTCCCTGACGTCTTATTGTCCCCCCGGAATCACCCGAGATTTCGGCACTACCCGTTAAGGACGCCGAAAATCGAAACACGAAACAAGAAGCGTAAACACAATAAGCCGTTTAAGGTTTCTATGACAATGAAATATTGCAGAATTTTTTTAGAATTAAAATATAAACAAAATTACAGAATTTGTTTCGAATTAAATCGAAAGATTAACGATCTTAGTAGTCATCGTGGTTTCCGTATCTTATGCAGGCAGAAAACGACGGATAGGTGGGGACGAGAGGGCACGGGGACGCGAAAACGGAAATTGGCTGGAATGATTAGTGGGAAGATATAGGCGCTCTGGCTTTTCGTTTCACTAATAAAACGCAATAAAACGCAAATGCCAAACGCCGGACGCCGGCGTTCCGCATTCTAAAGCCTGTATCACATGCAGCGGTTTTGGCCCTAGAGCGGCGCGATTTCTGCCGTCGCTGCGCTCTGGCCAGCACCAGCGGTCGAGCGGCACGACCGCCGCGACGGCAGAAATCGCGCCGCTCTAGGGCCAAACTCGCTGCATGTGATACAGGCTTAAAGGCCGAACTCCATGGAAAGAATTATGCGACGAATAACTGACAAACTACGCCCGACGGCACACTCGCTTTGCGCGCGACGTAGCAGCCACTGTGCTGATGCCACGAGCCGAGCAAAAGCCGCCGGGCAAAATGCGTCGATTTTTCGCAACATCTTCGTACCATGGAGTCTGGCTTTAAAGCTTTCAGACAGTGAAGAGGAGACAAAGGCGGCTAGCTTTAGGTCTATCCACTAATCATTCCAGCCAGAGCTGGATGTTCTGACTTCCCAGCGCGTTCTTGTTTCCACCTCTCCCTCAGCTTCTGTCCGGATGTAGCCCTCCTGGAGGATACTGTACATACCGAGTGACGTACAGTCCTCGGATGTATACGTGAAGCCTAACGTGCATGCGGTCTATCGCGTGGTAATCGAATAAAATGGGATATTTTCTCATAGAAATATCTCAACTCAAAAAGAAAAAAGAAAACGTTTTGTAGTACATCTTGTTTGGTACAGCTTTCCCTAGCATGCATTCGACCAGTGTGCGGTGTAAGTCCACCAGACACCGCGAGACTGACTTGTTTCTTCCAAACCGAATTCTTCTTTTCCCGACCAAAAGTGTGTCGCGACAAATAAGTATGCGCACATGGTCAATACGTTCCCCCGGCTCCGACAAAGCTACGCCTGGGCGACTTTCTCCTTGGTCCGCCCTTCCTCTCCCTTTATCGGGGACGCCGTTAGGAGGTAAACTCGGGTCTACAGCGTCCGTTGCCTCGATTCAAGCGATGATGCGTGCCGAAGGAAGCCCTCCAGGACGTTACCGGCGTGAATCTAATTTGTTTGCACGCCGACTGCAAAATAAGGAGGCCAATTACGAGCTGCGGCTGGGAGCTTCTTTATCGTTTTGCCGCCGCTGACCTGCGCTACAACGACGGCGACGAGAAATCGATGGATCTCGGGGACGGGGTGAATACAGGAGTCGCTGAAGAGCCGATGAACAGGTGCCTTCTTTGGGCATTGATTTCTGGCCCATGTACCCCTTTTCTGACCATCCCTAGCTGCTTACATCCATTTACCGTAAGTCATCATTTTTTTTAACTTTGAACGTGGCTGCTCCGCAGCTGCGTAATATTGTATTGAACACAACTAAGAATTGCGTGTCGTTTTTTCTTTGCCTGTCTTTTATAGAGTTAATCGCTGCAACCCACAGACGAAGCTTGCTGAACATCGAGTCCCCAGATATATTGCCGTGTGCATGACCGAAAAGGAAATTTCCTCCTTACTTCTAGAAGATACGCGCTTGCTCTTGCCCCGACAGTTCGACCTTCAAACATTGTAGGAGGAGTGATCGAGATACCGATTGTAAAAAATAAAGAGGCCAGCATGGCCTTGCCCAGACAGTCTCGCCCTAGTTGGATGCTCGAGCATTCTAGGCCGAATGATCGAGATGCCGAATGTAATAGGTAAGGAGCTCAGCGTGGCCTTTCCGAGTTAAGGCCGGTTCACACATACAATGGAGCCCTAAGTTAGCGCTACGTGAGCGCTTGAAGGAGCGCTCATGTGGCGCTTCCTAGCGCGTGCCGGAGCGCTCGGTTAGCGCTTCAGCCGCGCTTTGTTAGCGCTTCAGAAGCGCTCTGTTAGCGCTCTGTTAGCGCTTTGTTAGCGCTCTCACGCTCCTTGCGCCGGGCTTGCTGCTGCGAAATAGCGCGTGCACGGCGATTCCTTTGCTGTTGTTGTTGTTTTTTTCCTTGAAAAAAGAGGAAGTAAAAGAGCCGCTTTCCAAGCAAAGGGTCGGGCAGGCGATTCAGAGTCGTGGACTCTGAGCGACTATTTGACTGGGTACGACCTCATCGCTTTCTATTCGATATGCGGGACCCTGGTTTCAAAGACACGCAGTTAAAAATAATCGCCTTCGAAAGTGCTCTGTGTCTCGGTCCCTCAGCCTAGGAACAAGGCTCGCCGGATACCCGTCGGTATCTTGGGGGTGAAAGATTTCGCGCACCCAGAAGGCTCTTCTGAGCGTTAAGCCGTCCACACACATATGCACTAATCCCGCATGTAAGAGCATTTGTGGCTTTTCCATTTCAGCATCTCACATGTCCGCCGTGGTGCTGCTGATGCACACCCAACCACAGTAACCGGAACCGTAGTGCCCGCGCCAATTAGCAGCACCGCGGTACAAGAAGTGCTACTGCATGAAGCGCTAACACGGCGCTACTGAAGCGCTAACAAGGCGCTACTAAAGTGCTAACAAGGCACTACTGGAGTGCTAACAATGCGCTACTGGAACGCTAATCACGCGTTATATTTGAACGAAGTAACGCGCTAGGAAGCGCTACATGAGCGCTCACGTAGCGCTGTATGTGTGAACAGGCCTCTACTCTTGCGCTAGCCAGCTGCTTCCTCCACGCTCGTTCATTATCTTGTTTGGCCGATTAAACCTTTTTTTTTTCAGTTTTACGCTTGTCGATATTTTTTTACATCCGCGAAAATATTTAGATTTACAGAAAAGTGTGTGGTGCGACACTGAGCAGTACGTGAGCCCGTGAAATGACGCATCTAGTGACGCCCAGCGACGCATCGTGTAAAGTTCAAAACTATTTTCCCTCCCACTGTTCACCGATTTTCAGCTGCAAATTCCAGTCAATGGCTCTTTCTTAATGTTTTGTAGGAAAGTAGACGTACAGGGTATAAAGAAGAACTGTTGTTTCCCCTGGAGTGCACATAGTGATGGGTCAAAAGTGCAAAAGCCCCTGAATAACACGAGGTTTGCATACGCTGCGTAAACATTACTGCGACATTATGTGCGACATTGTTCTCTCGGGCGCTTGCAGAGTCATTGTCGAAGGTGGTCTCATTATTATAAGGATTCAAGCTTATCATATAGAAAAATGGTTGGCATCACCTCATTCGTTCGACTTGACATACAGCATTCACAGCTCGTATAGTTGTATTCCCCTATTACGCCAGCCTGCTAGAAGCTGAATGGAAATTTAAACTACTTGTGTTATTTCTATTCTTTTCTAATGCAGCGCTTTCACGGCCTTGGCGTCCCCTAACCTTCCTCAAACGATTTTAAATATCACATCTTCTCAAAACTGTTCAAATACACGAGGGAAAGAATACCGATTACGTCATCAATTAGGCGGAAAACGTACCACGATGTCACAAGTTCTAAATATGTCGATTTATCCGTTTATCTAGCCATTTTAACGTGATGCTCAATTACCTTCGATTAAAATTTAGAACACATTATCGAATCTTCATTTTCACGTGTCGTTGAGTATACAAGATAAAAGAAAGCATCCCGTATTATATCCTCTTCATAATGTTTGCGCCCCCCTCCCCTTTCTCGAGTTATGTTCACATATGGGTTTGACACAAGTACCGAGCACAGTCTGTTTCAGAAAACGAAAGTTACGAGGCCTCAAAGACCTCCAACACCGCTTCAAAAAAAAAAAAAAATTACGAGCTGGGAAAGTTATGTAGTTCGACCTCGCGCACATGCTGTCTCCCAATCGAAGTGCGGCGCGGGGAACGACTTTGACCGGCGTGTCGTTGATGTGGCGGTGAGAACCTCCGTCTCTGCCTTGTGTCTGCAGCACGGCAACACTATCACCACTTCGTCCCCCTCCATCATTCGTTCGATTTTCGGCGGCTTGCGTGTACCACAGCAAAAATCGTTGCCACCGCATTACTTTTTTAGTACATGACATGTGTGCTGTTCGCGACAAGCACGCAACGGTGATAGCTCTGTGTCGTGCAACCGTGAAGCCAATGGTTTCGCCTTGCGTGTATGTTTTCTTTTGCTCCCACCGTAGCCGCAGACGAGCCCCGAGTTCTTTTGAAATGAATTAACGCGTTCCGCCTTGGCTTTATTGAACGTTTACTTTCTTTCTTGCTTACTGTTGGTGGATAGGAAATGGCGTCACTGTTCCAGGAACCGTAATTTTCAACAGTGCTCTATTCCGCGTCGTCACAGGTGGGCGTTTGAACGTCTGAACGTCTACCCCCCACCCCCTTCTCTTTTTTTTTCCTTCCGGGAAGTGTTTGTATCATCATGGTATCGACCTTTTGCGCAAGCGCACAAGGACCAGCTTTGTCAGTCATTCGGGAACTTGAATAGACGGTTGCGTAGGGCGCTTTAAGTAACGCAGAGAAGAAGGTTCGAGGAGCACGACCATGGTAATACGACGTGAGCTGCACACGACCCGCAGATCGGTTAGCTATAGCTTTACGGTTCTGCTAAGCATAGTGTATGGCATGATGTATAACGGGTAAGGCTCGTATATCTAGGACAAAATTCGGGACTAATTATTGTACTTCGAGAGGCCGTGCGGATAACTTTAACAAATTCACGAAGAACAGCAGCACTACCCATTTTACAGATTATACTGAGCGTACGTCTATATCTCATATGCTGGTATATCGTCTAATACAGATGAGAACCCAAAAGGATTGGCTCGTGGCGCGCGTTTTACCGGTGTTCATGAACGTTTTCAAGAAGCACCGGTTCAAAAGTCGGCGCCATCGCTTGTCTGCCATGGCTTGATCACGTGCTCCGATCATGTATCGGACACGAAGGTTACGTCAACGTTCGGCGTGAACTCGGATCCAGTCACACGCTACGTGTCCAACCAATGGCGACCGCCAATGTTGCTTGTGTAATAGAAATCTTTAGGTGGTTTATTTAGGAACACTTATAATAACGCACATATATAGAAACTCGGAAACTTGGGTGCGAGCCAGATACTCACTCGAGCGCCTCGATAATCTCGGTAGTGATACACTATAGCGGATACTCAAAAAGGGTGATGTACGTCCATCACGCTAATGCTGACGCTAACACTTGATCGACTTTAGAAAAGGGTTTGGTTACTATCGTATAGAAAAGGCTTCTTGGCGCACTGCTCGAGACAAATAAAGCTTGGACGTGACATCAGGGACTTTTTGTAAACCGTTACTTTCCTCCGCGTACCGCACTGCCCAGGCCTTTGAAGCATGCTTTTACGCGCACGCCCTGCAGTCACGGTATCGCTTGGGTGCTCGCTTAAAAGCATGCGTCCAAGGCTTCAACATATACGGGGAACACGGTAACGGTTTGCTAAAAATTCCTATTGTCATTTTTTTAATATAATATATAGACGAACGTAAAGTTTTATCGCCTTGGCTGGTGTCCAAAATAACCTCACTCCGCCACACTAAAATGTTTAGGATGACACCTTTTAGTTTGGAGAGAAGTAGAAAAAGGCGCCGGTCACATCTTCGTGCTGGCGATGCAGCGCATCAATTAAATAACTATTAAATAATAAATATACATTTGAAAGCAATAAGTGATACCGAAGTGTCTCTGGGCGACGCACACGCAATTTGTTCTCCCGTTGGAATAACATCGTATTGTATGAGCTGATTTTGCTTTTAATTTCAGGTATTTTGGTATAAAAGGGTAAACGTTTAAAGCAGTTATTTACGTCGATCATACTTAAATAACAATCAATAAGTCGTTCCAAACAAAGCATTGGTTTCAATCCCCAAAATGAGGTTAGGAACATTTAAAAATGAAAATGCATTCTGACTTTTCGTCCTATATTAGCATATCAGAATTACCACAGTCAGTTAACCTAGACACACTTTCTATCCGCCGCAAAGCATCTTTGAATTCTTCATGGATACTTTTGTCACAACGACAATCTCATAACGTTCACCACCTCCTCATGTCTATATATCTCTTGTTTCAATCATTATTGTAAATTAGGTGACATTTCATCATCCACTGTCTCTTGTCTACAATACCATTGGCTATAAAAGACTGGAACAAACTACCGAATCAGATTATCTACATTAATGGCACGAATATATTTGCAGGAGCAACTGCTTTCTTCGTCTTTAACTCCACTAGATTCGGTTTACAATGTCTTAATATTGGCTTCATATTGTGGTGATCGTTTTTATACATATAGGGTGATTCAAGGAGACGCCAGGCTCTTTAAATCGACCGAAAAGTTCGGCTTCTTAACCTACCTCGCTACGACTTTGTGCAGCGTTGCCCACAAATGGTGCTTTTTTTTTTTTTTGTAAAATTTGCAAAGAGCGAATTTACCTGAGGAAAAAGTAAAGAAAGAAAAAGGCTTAGCTCCCATGGAAACGCAGCGAAACAACCGGTCTTCAAACAACACGGCGCCGTTTCGCACGGGAGACAAGAGATGGCGCAAGCGGTCGCGACGCCAGCTGTCGCCAACGAACGAGCATACGACGCTGAGAGCCGGCGTCTTTAGCAGACAAAAAACTGCACTTCCTTGTTGTTACCGCGCCTGTTTTGGTTTCTGCGACTGTCGCCGCCTGCGGAACGCGCGCCGCTTTTGAGTCGAAAAGATTGTCTGATAAAAACGCCGGCTCTCGGCGCCGTATGCTCGTTCGTTAGTGGCGTTCGTTGCGCCATCTCTTCTCTCCCGTGCGAAACGGCGCCGTGTTGTTTGAAGGCCGGTGACGTCGCTGCATTTCCATAGGAGCTAAGCCTTTTTCTTTCTTTACTTTTTCCTCAGGTAAGTTCGCTCTTTGCAAATTTTACAAAAAAAGAAATGCACCATCTCTTGGCAACGCTGCACAAAGTCGTAGCGCGATAGGTTAGGAAACCGAATTTTGCGGTCGATTTAAAGAGCCTGGCATCTCCTTGAATCACCCTGTATATGCCCAATCCCTCGTCTAATGCTCAGTCGGACACCTTAAAAAAAATGTGATGATAACGATGATTCATTTTAAATAACTCTATCGCCGGACAGCACTTAGTGATGATCACGAATTCAATATAAAAGTCACGAGTCATCCCCTTGAGCTTACCCAAGAAGGCAGGATGCACGTGTATTAATTTCATTAAATCCTCGCTCGGAAGTATTGCTTTTCCCTTTCGGGTAATCTCGCGTCATAACAGCACCGCAGGAAAAGGAGATGCGAGAGCCGCGACTTGAATCAGCAATACTTCGGTTCGTCCAGCCTGACTGTGTCGTTCGTTATCAAACAAGTTCTAATAAAAATTAGTAAAGGATCTTTTTTTTTTTGGTTAAGCATATCAACGCTAGCGTCGAGAATGCAAATGCTTCTTAAAAACACTCCCATTTTGCGAACACTCAACTTCATGCGCTTTGCATGGTCATCGCCATTCCTGGAACGCAACTTCGCCATCTCCCACCCGTCTCCAGATGCCAACGTTACTAAAACACTCAGTTGGGAAACTCGCCGTCGAAACCTGGGCCGCTGGCGTCCACCGAGGCCGAGCTAAATGCGACAACAGCGCCACTCTTTATCATTTGTCTGCACTGTGGTCACCTTGAGCTTTTTGAAAGCCTGTTTTTGCGTAGAAGCAAACGAAAAAGACTGTTTTTGTATGAAATTTATTGGAGTTTAGTACCAAAAGAGGGGCGCGTTACGTTTTTAAAATCTTTAGTTTGCAGGGTTTTGCGGCACAATTAATATTGTTTTTATACAACCATGCCTCAGCGGGCCATTCAGGTAGCACATCCTGCCCTAGGTGCATTTTAACTTCCGTATACTCAACGCGGCACGTCCGCCGGGGAGACGGGGGTGGCACCCCTGTATCCTCCACCGCTGTATCTGTTCTTAAAGCCAAAATAGAAGTCACGTGCAGTTTTTTGAGTGGCCGCTGCGGGAGAAATGGTGGCGTTGTGTTCGTCATTAGCTCGGTGCTCGGAGACAGTTTGGGGCCACTTTATCAAAGCTGTCTCTATGGGAGTTTCCCAACTGAGTGTTTTAATAACGTTGCCAGATGTTTATCAAAACGTCCAGTGTTTTAAGACTTGTTTTCATAATCACCCGCGTTTTCTTTGAAAACCCGCAGCTCGAATGGGTAGCCGAACATTTAATTAGAGCGACATTTAAAGAATAACCAGCTTCGGTATTGTTGGGAGCGCCTTCTTTTTACTTTACAGTTGCAACGTCTCGCCGTGGTTTGTCGACTTTAAGATCACTCGTCACACTGCGATTTTAGCGCGTGTTATTGGCATTTAGTTTAGGAAAAACGTGCATTATAAGTAAAAAAAAACAATAAGTATTGCTACTTTCGAGTGGGCTTGCCATCCTTTCTTACTAAAATAAATAAAAATAAATCGAATGAAGAAAAGAAAGTACCGAGACTTACGTTGTTCTTTTCTCTAAAATAACTGACACGCCTGCTTAAAACATTTAACTGCAGGAGGTAAACCAGACACCATCATCCACATTTGATAAACGCCTTACTTGTCTTGCACTAATTTGTTCATTTTAATGTATGTTCTCCTTCTTGCGATAAATGACTGGAACTCGCTCCAGGATTAGTTATTTTATCTTTTTATTTTGATTGTATAGAAACTCTAGTAATATCTTCCCTGGCGTTGCTTGAACCTTTCTTAATTATTTCGGCTATACTATCCTATGTCTTTTGTTGGAGATTCTATTTTGTATATGATTCGGCGTTGAGCGCGAGTTCTATCATTGCTCGGGTCATGTTCCTTCTCCTCCATGTGAAAAAGAAAAAAAAAAAAAAAAACTGCAAAGGTTCTTTAAAAAAATGAGATAGAGGTGAATTCTGGCATATTTTTATCCCGTCAATTTGAATATCACGTTCGATCACACGAGCGACACGAAAAATCATCCGAACATTCGTTACGTCATATCTAGATCTTTCGGCCGCCGAGCGCCTGTCGCTTGTGTGGGCAGCCCATGAAATTGCAAGCTTGCCAGGTATACACCCGTCCAAGATTTACAAGTCCTCAGCCCAGCGTGCGATCTCCTCAGCCCAGCACGCCGATGTTCGTCGCTTCGAAAAGCGAACAAATCACGCGCCACACGAACGAACATTGAAAATCATACCAGACTGGGTCGCTAAACTCATTAAGGCTGCGGTCCCACGGCAGCCATCTTGAACAAGGCGTTAGTTCAACCAATAGATGGCGACACGCACCCGTGGGGTGGCCCTAAACATTGGTTCACAGTGGGATGGCTCGAGCACCATCACGTTCCCCTCGTGGCCTTGCTCGCGCCGCTGCCAGCTGTGCTCAGCTAGCTCAAGTAGCGTGGCCCAGCAAACGGATGTATGCGAGAATGTCAGGCTGGGTATAAATTGTTGTCTGATACAGGGACATGCGGTCGGCGGTTGTAACGTGCTTTCGCAATAAATCTTACCAAGAAGGAATCAAATGTTGATTGACGTGTCAATATTCTATCAATGAAAATTTCCTCTGCAGGAATGCACGCTCAGTAGACTCAACCAGTGGAAGCGGACGTCGAGTAAACTGCTTCGCGATTTACGGTACTTACCTCACCATTTTAATGACGACTAAAATAACGTCACGAAATATTGTGTTTCACGGGGTCCGGAAGATGTTGTAAAGGGCGTTACATTATAGTTCCCGGGAAACAAACGCCGTTGCAATATTTTCGGAAGTACCGACACACATTATGTTGTAAGTACAGCTTAGGGAAACCATCAGAAGAAGTAGGAAGACGTTTATTTGCAATGAAGACGCTATGAATGAACGGTGTTTAGCGATGGCAAGCTATGAGCGTTCGGGAATTTATAAGTTGACGTGATTGCTAACCATGGACATGCGGACAATGAAGACCAGTTTTGTCGGGAGATGGTGTTGTGGTGTTGACCGGATATCGGACGACTCATGGCAGACGAACAAGCAAGTTTCTTCTCAGCGATTGGTAAGTATCCAGTTTCAAGCACAACACGTGGCTACCGACGTTTTCGACGTTTCAAACACTTACCGCTTTCGACAAAAGTCCTGGCACCTGGGCTAACTTTGTGGAAAGACTCGAACAGTAACTGAAAACGATCCACTATTCAGTCGGTGGGTGGCGAAACGTATCCACATCTGCGGAGTCATGTACGATGCGTACTCTAAGTGGCTGGAAGTTTACACGATGTCTGCCACGACGTCCAAACACGTCATTGACGTTCTACGGTCTCTTTTACCTACTTTTGCCCTACCGAAAATACTTTTCTCTGATAACGCGCCAAATCTTGCTTCAAATAAAATAAACAAGTTTTTGAAGAAAAAAAAACGGCATCAGGCATCACATTAGTGCACCATACCATCCTGCAACTAACGGGCAAGCAGAACAGATGGTGTGCGAAACGAAAAAAAAAATCCCTTTTGAAGCTTACGGAAGAAGCAGTTCAGTGAAGAATCGCCAGGTTCTTGTTCCGGCAGCACGCGTCGGTCTCGTCTTACACGGAAAAAAACCCGCCGAAGCAATATTCGGCGGAAGAATATCCACACCCCTCGATCTCATGATACTATCGCTTACGAACAAAGATCGAGAGATACCCACATCGGGAGTAATGGCAGTTTATTCGGTCGGACAACTCGTCTACGTGAGGAATTTCAGCGGAAGTCTGGCCTTCCATGTAAAACTTGAGTAGAAAAGGCTCTATGTTGGTTGACCAGGAGGTGTCATCTTTCTGAATAGGTTGGATATCAATGCCCTTAAGTGTAAATATAACTAAATCACAAACCTTTCTTTGTGTATTGTGGAACTGCCCTTGTATTTGATAGTAGAAGCTACGGTGGTGATCTGGACCTTTCACACCAGACTCCTTTTTCTTATTTTTCGCCTCATACTCCTTTGCGGTTTGAGTATGCTTCAAGAATCTTTTGGAACGGGGACACTTTACGTCAACGAGGCCATTTGTTCCAAGTAGTCAATCAGGGAATGCTGCTAGAAATCCGTCCCTCATATTAACGAATAAGCCGCGCTTCTGCACAGTGCAGTTTCCCTGTTCCACGTACAGTTGTAAAGCAACATCCTCATTGATTCTACCATATACTGTTCCGGGTGAAGAAAGTCTTTGGGTACACGATACTTGAAACAAGTCTGGCACTTTACGTTGTGGTTCAACACCCATTAATGTCGTCGTCCTTATAGAGCCTCATCATTTAATCATTACCTCGTCACCTCATATTGCTCTTCATCAACAGTAAGTACAATAGGCTACCGCCACATTACAATACAAGAATTGAAAAATTAAGTCGTTCAGTCCTTCAACCAGTTTATAATTTATATATTGTTATTACGTTACCTTACCTCGAGACGATCGACGTCCATTGTCGATCTTCAAATACTTATACCTGTATATAAAATAGACGCACAAGGGGGGGGGGGGGGGGGTTGGTTGCCGAGTGCATGGTCTAGCGCACACCAGCTCGGAGCACTGGGAGCGAAAGCTCGCGCTGCAGAACCCACCCCGCCCCTGCCCGTTTCGGTCTGGAAGAGCATCGTACCGGCGTGCGGTCGTGCATCACTACTGCGTGGCGCACGTTGAAGACCCCAGGTTTTCGGTTGTACCGCACTGGCTAAATTGCTCATCTACAGCTGAGACACTAGACGCCTACTAAGGCAGACTAACTTCCGGCTGAATAAACATACACACAACAATTTGCAATTAGACGCATAATAACAAAGAACACAGTGTGCCGCCTCTTTTCTTTGGATGACTTTTTTTCTAAACCAGCGCAAGCTCGTGCGTTCTCTCTTTTGAGACGGTTATACCCGCCCGCTTCCTCCTCTCATTATGTGTATTTGGTTATAACTAAATAAGCTATAATAATGGTGTATTATTCATATTTACTTTCAGTTTCAGTAAGGGAAAAGGAGTTTCGCGGCAACTAGAGCCAATAAATGAGCTGCGCTTAGAGTATCGGCACTCTCTTCCCCGACAGTGTTGTGAACGCCGCCATTTTGGTGCTTGTGCAGAGCAGGCGCAACTGCCGATCGTCATGATTCAAAAGTGCGACATCGTCAGCATTAGATTCGGTGTTAGGAAGCTCATGCAATATTGCTTTGCTTTGTCGCAAACTGTTTAAAGTGGGGGACGGAAAAGCGTTTCTTGTGATTTCAGATGAAGCTTCACATAACTGGCAACCATAATTTTAAGCCATACTAAGGCCAAGCGTGGCAACTCTGAAGCGTAGCTTATTTAATAACACTATTCATGCTCTTGTTCAAGAGGCTTGTAATACCTAGGGTGCCTCAATGTCCATCTGTTTAGGGTGATGCCACCCTCTGTAGTACCCGATGCCGACAGCACGCGCTCACGGGGAAAATACAAAGAAATCGACGAAAACAAAATGTCGCCATAGCACAATCAGCGCCACGAGCGCGTGCAGGGACACGCTCTTTCACGCGCTTCTGGACAAAAAATAAAAATAAAAGAGTGGGACAAAATGGCCAGATGTCGTGCTCCACCCTAAGCAAAGGGCACATAAAGTGCTCCACCCAGTAATACCTGGAGAGGCCATATTGTAAGCTCCGTGGATTCCACAAGCCACTACCTTTTGACACCTGCCTCTTCCTCATTGTTCCCGCTTGTGCCAGTAAATTAGCTACGGTTCAGAGTAACGACACTTGGCCATATTGTGGCTTAAAATCATGGTTGCCAGTTATATGAAGCTTCATCTAAAATCACAGGAAACGCTTTTCCCTCCCTTACAAATGTTTAAACAACCCGCGACAGAGCATTGCAATATTGCATCAGCTTCCTAGCACCGCATCTAATGCTGAGGAAGTTGTACTTTTAGATCACGATGATCGGCAGTTGCGTTTGCTCTGAGCAAGACCCAAAATGGCGGCGCCCAAAACAATTTTGGGGTACGGAGTGCCGATACTTTGAAGCTCATTTAGTGACTCTAGGCATAAAGTGAACTCGGGTGTATTCTTTTCCTCTTTGTCTTCATTGTTTATTGATTTCAATCATATCGAATAATGAACACATTATATCACGCTACGCTTGTGTAAATATTGGTCTTAGATTTATTAGCCTGACCCAGTACTTAAACCATTCAGTTATCGATAGTAAATCTTCCAATATATTTTTTAAATGTGAAGGTAAAAAGACACGGAGATTGATGATGATACAGACGCCAACGCCGCCCTCGGAAATTTTTTGAACATTAGAAATCAGCAGTTTGTCTGCCATCCGCCAGGTAGCGCAACAAAACACCCAAACAGTTTTTAATTGTTTTTAAAATTAGCTAAGCTCTACACCTATTAAGAAACCAAAGCAATATCATTGTGAAAATTTAATACATCGCAATGTATATCTATTCCAAACTATAAATCTTATTAAATGCCAATAAATCTGTTTGATGTCCAAAACAGATATGCGTCAAAAACAGGTAATTTTGAAGGGCTCCTGGAGCGTTATGACTTTGAAAATGAAAAAAAGCCATCGTCCACCTCTTGGGCAAGAATTGTAGCTCTAAATGTTATAAAAGATTTTATCATAGTTTAATTATTTCTTCAGCGGCATTTGAACTACCATGACACGAAGCACAAAAAAGTGCTACGTTTGATATAAAATATCTAAACAAAAAAATTTACACAACATTACATTTTTTTCTGCATATTACCAATTATAAGCACTACATCTGTAGCTAATTTCATTGCCCTAGCTCTTGTCATTAAAAACATATTTGTGCGGAAAAATGTCAAATTTAGGGCAATATTTGGAGGGATGAAAAAAACAAAGTAGTGCAAATATCGAAAAAGTGGATCGTTAGATTCTGCTCCGACATCATCTTAACAAAACTGCTATATTGGTACCGCGCTATCTTTAATGGATCGTTCATAAAACATGAACTAGCGGAGCAAGTGAGGGTCCGCGCCATCATATTCGCAACGCTACAAATGCGCATGAACAGTAAAAACCAACACATACATAATATCAAATGAAAGAGGATTGCATTGCCTTTCAAATGACATCAATCCCACAAAACAGTATTTAAAAGGAGATGAGTAATGGCCTGCCGAAAAGTACCTAAACTGCCACATTCAGTGGGACCGTGGCCTTAAACATAAAATTGATTCCAAGTTCGCAGAGCGTGCTGATTGGACTCTCGCGACGATAGCGTCACGCGGGACGATATGTTAGTCATCCGAACTCTCGCGGTGCCCAAATTCTAGCGAGATTGTAAAACACAAAGTCGTAGCGAGCTCCATCCGAACGCGTGCGGGCAACACCGTGGGGCCAGACAACTGAACAGCTGCACTGATGACGTCGCGTCTGCGTGTCCCTACATCCATACGCCACTGGGAGGACGCAGTAGCGCCCAGTGGACCCGAGCATTGCGTGGACACTCGGTTTGGGCTCGTGATAGTCGATAGCTCGAGAAGCATTCGGGTAGTGGCCTGCGTCCAATCGCTGGAATGACGACAATGCCCAAACCATAACAAAGTCTAAAACTCAGTGCGTGTCATGTGCCTTGCCAACACTATAGAGCGTGGCTATGATCAACATTGGCGGCATATAATCGGCTCCAGATCGCGCGGCTGCTTGTTCTGGGTGCGAGTTGGGGGGTGAACGCTGCTCGTTTTTCTTTATTTTTTTCTCTGCGACTTCGATCGCCTGTGGTGAAAAACGAACGGTGCTTCACAAGTCATTAACGTCAGGGATCCGTCCTGAGCGGTATTTGCGCAACGTACAAAAATTGATGCATCGCTCCTTGAAATCCGGGGTCCATAATACTTACACATCATGCAAAAGGCAGCTCTCCATAGAAATTCGAACGGGAGTCCCCGCGGAATCCGTGCTTCGAAGGCCGCACGACAACGAGTTCAAGGAGAGAACTTGGCACGCGGCGTTCCAACTGCACATACTGCGGTGACCCGTGTTTCCAGACTTTCTTTAGGATGGTGTATGAACGTTGTACCCACGGCTTGAAGCTTATACTTTTCTGAGTCACGCGAGAAACACCAATCGAAAGAACTTTATGTAATTAGATGTACTTGAAAAAAAGGATTCAAGTGCCGATGCCCTAAGTCGTAAATAAAAAAAAAATAAAAAAAAAACAATTACACATTTTAAAGAGCTCTAAAAAGATGAAAGAAAGGCACTTGCTTGTCCTGTCCTGAACAGATGCGTTTCATTTTCGGCCGGGACTCATGGGGCGCACACAACAGTCGGGTGCATACGAATACACATCCCGGAAATCGTCGCAACAGTCCCCGTGAATGTGTTTCTCACACCGTAAAGCTATTTTAATTAAAGTGTATCAATGTGGCTAACGTTTCCACGCGCGCCTCGGCTTTTCTTTAGGAACTGAAAACTGAAAACTCTTTTAGTTATTTATTTCAATACTGAGGCCCACAGGGCGTTACTTATAGTGAACATCGCGGAAGCCCCACGTTTGCTCTTACCGGCATCCCTAAAAACGTTCCCAACAATGCACAACAAAATAAACTATGTTAGAACTTTACGACGTCTGACGCAAAACATAAAATGGGTGCTAACCCCTCAAAAAAAAAAAAAAAAAAAGAAATAATAATTCGAGGCGGTGTTTGAAAAGCGGGCCTCGGTACTAAAGGTTTTTTCACGTTTCGATAGCTGCAAGGAAAGCCCCATACGGCTTTTATAGCGCGAATAAAAAAAAAGAACGCTCTTAGTTTAATGGTTATTATGATAACAATATTAGTTTGGGAAGCTTCAGCTGTCCAGCTTTCTTTTTGTATTCTAAAATAAACTTCATAAAGTTTGGTTGATTTTCTTTTTATAAGCAGTTTGTTTTGGAACGAATAATCGCACTATAATCTTCTAAGCACCCTTCCCTTCAAGTTTGGCGCGGTTAAAATTGACTAGGAAAGAGCTTGCCGCTTGCGCAGAGTCCTCGAGGAGTAGACAGGCAGCTGCGGAGTATGGAATATTTTTCTTTGAGGACGCCAACTTGTTGCCCAGCCACCTGGAGAAAGGAGCGTGGAATAAGAACAGTTCCGCGCAACACCTGAGCTTCGCCAAAGTGTCGCTGTTTTTCATCATGCGTCCCACCCCCCCCCCCCCCCCCTTACCCCCTCCTCCTCAACTTACTCCCTACTTCTCCTTCATTTTATTTCTATACGTTTGTGGAGTTTAGAACGTATGTTATAACGCTAATTTTACGAGCTTGGAGACACGCAAGATATAGTAAACAAATAAAAACACCTTTTGAGAAATCGGCAAATTTCAACGACGCAAAAATCGGTGCGACGTGCGTGCCCATGGGAAGTATTCACTGGACGCCATATTTGTGGGTGCTGTTTAGAGCGCATGCTCAAAACGAGCTCAGATCAATAGGCCGCTAAGACCGGCACTCTTGATGGTGCAGAATGCACGTTGCAAAAGAACTCTGGAAGCTCGCCATCAGCACGCGCTCAGGATTCGCGCACACAGTTGTGGCCGCCAGTGAATACTCCCTATTAGAGGCGAGATGTTTCGGTGGCGCCCTCATATGGCTACCTTTTATGACGTCATTACCTTGAGAACAACAAGTTCGATAGTGTTTGTAATTAACATGGCGCAAGCTGGAAATCACAGTGTTCTTGAACCAACTCTGTCAACCCCATCAAAATTGAAGTCCTCACGTTCCTCTTATTTCCGTCCACGAGAACTCCTTTGCTGAGGTCGTAGTCAGCATTCGGCCAATCGTGGAAGGCCGACCACCGCGACGCTTTCCATCGCGCACGTCGCCAACAGACGCTGTGCACACGCGCCAGATTACATCTGCCATGGCTCACCTTCTATTGTCTTACCGAGATGCCGAGCCGCTGAAGCGGGCGTTGACGAGCCTCACATAAAGGTCATCGCTCGGAAGAAGGGCAAAGTGGAATCTAGAAGAAGAATATTATTTCTCTCCTAGTGGTAATGATAAAGTAAAGTGAACGGAATGACGAATCAAAAACTGGAGGACGGTTATGGCCTCGGCCATGCACGGCTGCGACAAAGCGCTTTTAACGCCTTTAGCTTCCCTGTGATTACGCGTAGATGTTGATGACAAAACACTTTGATTGGGAAAGCAATAGACACCGACAGCTTAAAAACGCAAGATGTTCTTTATTTTGTTCACTTTTTTTTTTTTTTTGCTATGTGATTTGTGATTTGTTTTTTTAGCGTTCTTTTCTGCCATAATGCAGCCTTCTCGTTGGCTGCCGAGTGATTATAAGATTCTCGAGACTCTGTACCTCCTGCCCTTCTTAAGTTGTGGGGAACTAGAAACAAACCAAATAAATGACAAAAATAAAAAAAGATGGGCCGAATTTGCAGTTGTTGCTACGCTGATTCTCGAAAACATTCGTTAGGAATTCTCGCAGCCATTATATATACCAAAGCATGGTGAATGAATCCTTTCAGCACTTTTCCGCGAGGTGAGCATTCCCGAAACATCTCTTCTTGCAGGTGAAGGCAGATCAGGTCACTTAGCATGCGCAGAAAGGACGTGCGCGCGATGCGCGGAAAACAACAGAGCAATTTCGTTGTTGTGCGTACATTTTTTGAATACAGGGGCGACGAACCGGTGAAATGGTAACTGGCGCGTCAAGAACGGAGTGGCAGGCCGAAGAACAGAACCGCAGCCCCTTGGGAGTGGAAATAAACAAACATGACGGCGCCTAAGGCGTAAAAATAAATCTTCGGAATTTCTTGTCATATAGTTTTGAGCTTGATACACTCCAACAAATGCCCTCACTTCTACAACTAGTGCATAACACGTGTTGCGTCGTTCACAGCCAACTACGGAGGTAGTTTGGTTAAGGACAAATTCGAAAAAAGGATCCGGAAAAAAGGATTCACTCCTATGTCTTACAGCTAATTAAACATTGGGCGTGAACTACAATCTCCACACTTCTCCACGTGCCATACGAAAATGTCTGCGACTGGAACGGGTGGATGCACCATACAATAACCGGGAAGCGAATCAAGCAACTAAAAGCAGTTACATGTTTTCTTTTTTGTGTGTGGTTTTTTTTTTAAGCTACTGATGTTACGTGTCGTCAACATTTATACGAGAATTGAGATGGAACATTTCCGCCTGTTTTCCTTCACGATTGACCTGCAATTGCTTGTACAGATACCCAATGATTGCCATGCACGAGACGAACCTGGTAATGTACATGTCAAAGATAACGTTCTCGCGCAAAAGTTGTCGCCTGGGAGGCTGCAACACTGCCCCAGATCGCACAGTTATTTGGTTCAAAATATGTTGCGGTCGTTTATTTTGTCTGGGAAATTAGAACATTAAAAAGCACAAAGAAGCTGAGGTAGAACCAAACATCCTTTTTTGACCAGAGTATGCGTATTTTGGCCCTGATCCAACAAGCAAGTACTCGCTTTATGCTTCATGCTGGTTCTTCAGTTCACACGTGACAACTTTAACTAAAACTTGGCACTTTGTCAATTATGTTGCGAGCCAGAAAACAAACAAAAAAAAAACACACAAACACATACAATATAGAAACGCAGAAAAAAGTGCTTTAACACTAACTGACGCCTTAGAGCGAAACCGTATTAGGCCCAAGTTATGACCCTAAGACTGCGAAGCTTGTGCCAAATTAGGCGTTTTTACGGCGTGCTACCTGGGCTGGTATATGGCGTTTTGAGATGCACAAAAATTTAGCGTGGATAGCTTTTCTAAAAGTCTAAATATTTTTTACTTGGATTTTACTTGGATTTTACTTACTTTTTTTTTTCTTTTTTTTTTTTTTTTTGGGGGGGGGGGGGGGGGGAGAATAGCAAAGGGTTATCCACGTGTTCTGCAAGAAAATTGAAGCGCAGATCAAGACATGGTGGCGCCTTCTGCTCGAGACTCGAGAGTCCGTATTGCGACGTAAAAAAGTAATGTTCGCGTAGCCGATTTGACCGCGCACCCGCTCACCACTCCCCTCTCCCCTCACTTCGGGTACGGTCACCGAAAAGGGGTTCTTTTTATGTTTTTATTTTTATTTTCGTCGGCAGTTTATGTCAGGGCTTTATGTACAAACCGCGAAGAAGTAGAACTATTCTCAGCCTGGAAAGTTCTCCGACCGGGTAGCTACGATCAAGAAAGGCAATAAGTCTGCGTCTCGTCGCCTCGGGCGTTTGGTCTTCTGCCTGGGCACAAGTTCGGCCCATTAAATACTTGTTTTTCTTCAGTCTTAAGTCCTTGTCCTTCGGGAAAAGATGCAGCATTGTCGATTCGATAGTGAACGACGAAGACTTTCGTATAAATGGTGCATTTAGCACTCCAACAGCTAGAATTTGACATCTAGTTCTACATATTAGGCCCTGCACCGTTCCTTCATACCATAAATGAGAAGAATTGCACGTTAGTCATATTCGGCAGTCAAGCCAGTCATGGTGCAATCATATCCGGTTAATAGGAACCCTATTATATGGGTATAATAAGATATAGGCAAACTATTTCGGGGACGAAATGGGTATGTACCAGTAGTACACGCGTGCTTGTCTCGTAGTTGTGGATTAATAATTGTGAACATACGTTTGTTTTTTAGAACAAATGTGTCTGTATTATCGAGATATCACATTTGTCATGTTTCCGCAGAACCAACACGCAGCGTGCCTGCGTACGGGCGACGAGTGTGTGAAACTGGCACGTTAAACAAATTGGGTCACGCGAACATGACTAACCCGGCAATATATAATGTATACTGCATGCCCACAAAACGCATTGGGTGTTTACGCGACGACGACGACAGTGACGCGGTTCTCAAAGCGCGTTTCACCTTGAAACCAAAGCCACAAAGCTACGCGTTCGTGCCACATGAGCCGCTAGAGCTTCGTTGTCAAGAGCAGCGTGAAAAGCCGGTAGCTACAGGCGCTAATCTGTCCGAACGTCAGCGCGCCACGAACAATCCCTTGATCCTAAGAATTCCCCTCGTGGATCGAATAATCGAGGCCGTCATCGGGCGGCCTCCTTAATCGAATGCAACTGACCGGACGCTCGCACGGGAAGGCGCCTAAGAAGTTTGGAGAAGGGAGGGACTCGTTAGGGTCATCTTCGGGGGGATTATTAGTAGACGGCCGAGAGCTCCAGTCACGCGAGATCTTTCCCTTTCGGTTAAACTCTCTCGGCAGCATATGTGAGATGCTTCCATGCATCATCCTTTAGGAACTTTTGCTCTTCTTTTTTTTTTTTTTTTAGTTCATGCGAATGCAGCAAAAGGAGGGGAAAAAATTTCGAAAGAGAAACAGAGAGAGAGAGAGGGAGTCTGTTTGTGAGCGTATGTGTGAATGAGGGGGAAGTGGGTGCGATAGGCAACATGCAGGTCTACTATAGGGTGATCAGAAAATGCTGTCCCGCGCTTCAAACGTTGATTTATTTTTATATTCTTTTATTGTCGCTCGCCGTCGATGTTTTATTCTTGTTTTTCGCGCTTTTCTTTCTGTGTATTTCTTTTAGAATTTTTATTTTCGCTGCAATTTTGTTCTAAATGTTTAGTAATAAAGGTATCCGAAGAAGACCGCGTCGCGATTGTCGCGCATAGCAAGCGGGGAATGTGGCGATGCCGTCATTCGGAATTCGGATTCTCATCATATAGACGAGGAGATCTTTGCCGTCAAACCGCACCGAAATTCGCAGAATCAACGCGAACTGCTCCCCAAAGGCGCTCAGCGCGTGGTCAACGCGGAAAATGACAATTTTCCGAAGTCGATCATGGTCTTGGCTGGGATATCCGGATTGGGCAAGAACAAAGTGGTTTTTGTTCCAAAGGGGTGAAAATGAACGCCGGAAACTACCGGGTGCTCATTGAATTATGTATATCTAGAATTTTCACCTCTTCCAAATAATGCATAAAACTTTTTTTTTTTTTTGTTGAGTGAGAAGTTATGGCAACTTTTTCGCGGGACAGTCCTTTCCTATCACCCGTATAGTGAACAGGAGCAACTTTCTTTCGTTAATGAGAGGGGACAGTGTTATGGGAATCTAAATTGCTCGCTTTACTTCGTAGAAATTTGAAACGAGTGAAGTGCCTCACAATGAATTAACTCGCTCGAGATCGTGTTCTACAAAATATTTTATACTCCAATGCCGGGATAAAAAAAAAATAATCTGCCGATAAAGCCTTCGCGACTAGTAATTAAAAGAAAAAAAAAACAAAAAACGTCGTTAACTTTACGCATTTTTCTAGCTCTTGTCATTGAGCAAAGAAGCTACCGGTAGAAGCCCATATCACAGAAAATCAGGAAAGTGGATATACTTATTTATGCTATTTACTTATAGAACACGCTAGCGTCGAGTATCACAGTGGGTGAGTGAGTTTCCATCTGAAATAAAAATGAAGAAACAGGCAAAAAAAAGCGTCAAAGCGACGAAACATAATGCATCATTATACATTTTTGCAGGATTACATTACAGATAGATATCAACTGGTTAAAATAAGAGACTGTAGAAGTAATGTAATACGAATTAAATCGGGAGTACCACAGGGATCAACAATAGGACCTTTACTGTTTAATATTTACGTAAATCAAATTGGAGCACTACCTCTTGCATCTCGAGTGTATCAATATGCAGATGATACGGCCCTGGTACTAGAACATAGCAATGAAACAAGCGCACTTTCAACTTTTCAGAAAGATATCGAATTATTAATGACATGGTTTTCTAACAATCATATTTTTGTTAATTCTAGTAAAACTAAGTTGATGTGCTTTCATAGTCCGTACAAACATGTTAACTTGTCGACTCCACTGTTTCTTCATTCAGATAGTTGCAAAACTTGTAGCTGCGTACCTTTAGATTATGTTCTAACAACCAAATATTTAGGAATTCATCTGGATGTAAATCTTTTATGGAATGATCATGTAGAATATATCATCAAAAAAATGAGAACCGTATCAGCCTATTTGTACAGGTTACGTAGTGTTTCGAACGTTTCTCTGAGAAAGAGGGTATATAACGCACTGGGTGAGTCTATCCTACGTTATGGAATCTCGCTATACGGAATGTGTTCCAACTATAAAAAATCAAAATCGATAATATCCTCTATAAAATTGCTTGTAATATCACATATGGGACAATGTACGAAGAAGTAGAGAAAAATAAGAAATTGAATGCAGCGGGAGTGTTAACTACTGAGAGATTGCACTGTTATGTAATTTTAGTGAAACATTACTTCAGGAGTGATTTTAAAATTCCTTTAACAAAGGAACGAATTTTGAGGCGAACAGAAAAGTTCATTCTTCCCAGAATTTATACTAAATATGGAAAGAATGCAAGGTCATACTATGTTCCTTTTTATTTTAATAAGTTACCAGAAGAGCTTCATAACCTGGATTCCCTAAAAAGACTAAAACAAGACCTGAGAGAATGGTGCTGCCTGACGATAGGTGACTGAAATGGACCACGTTTTTCCCTTGTTCTCTTGTCGGGTATAGTTCTCTTTGTTTTGGGTTTGTTTAGTTACATGCAAAAAATGCATGCTTTGTTATAACTATGTAAGCAACCTGTTGGACGCCAGGTCCCGCCGACAAGCATACCCATGCTTTTGCGGGCCGGTCTATGTACTGTGTTGAAAACGGGACAATAAAATATTTATTATTATTATTATTATCATTAACACGCTGCCACAGACGTACAGACGTATGTTCTCAATGCATTAAGAAATTGAACAAATAAATCACGATCAGCTGACACCATATCTAGCGATAAGTTCCTCCATCCAAGTATTGTTCTCGGAAAAAAAAACGAAAACTTTATGCAGCGTTAACACGGTATCTTTTCTAACTTTCCAGAAACGAAGCTTATGTTTTCGTCCAAACGAAGGAACCAGTCAAGGCGGTTTGTGCGGGAACCGGCCAATAGTCTGGTCCATTTGTTGACACACGCTCTTTGCTTCGGGAGTAAACCTTGACAGCCGTCGTAGTTCCCCACCTTACTTGTCATACGGTAGCCGTTTTGTCATTGCTCGTTTGTGTCCATCTGCTTTCATTGTCCGGGATAATTACGCGGCCACCCTCCAAAGACACACTCCCTTTTTTTCCCTCTTTTCTTTCCTACCCCCCCCCCTCTTACACTTCACAGGGAAGACGCTTGAAAATATCTTTTTTTCTTTTTTCGCGAAGTAGCCCAATTCTATCAGTCACCTTGCACAATAGGCGACGTCGATGATTGCGGGCTATAAAGAAGGGAATAATCTATTGTTAACGAGGGAAATAATGAGAAGGCGGGAAACGATGGCGTCAGATCTTTATTGCGGCTGAGGGGACATCCAGCTCGGAAGAATAATAAACTGTAGGTGCGGCCACACTGTTCGCTCTTTTATTATTGTTATTTCTTCAACACTAGCAACAAAATAAGCGACTCAAAGTATGTGCCAAAAGAGCTCCGGCCGACTACACACACACACACACACGCACGCGATATCTCTTTCTTGATTTTCGGTTCTGGAACGTGCCCTCCACTACTCTTGGCGAAGAGAGACACTAGGATGCGTCAATATGTACGCATCGATCTCTGGACAGTGCCATTGCGTCACTTTATCGCTCGATGTGTCGTTTCCTATTTTCTCCGAAGCACGTAAGAAAGCGCTACCCGATAGACTTATTGATTTGTTTCATGCCTCGAAGTCATCTTGTTGCGCGGTGTTTCAGTCTCCTATTTTCTCCACGACAGTTAGAGTCATACAATGGCAGCTCATTGAGATGACCTGTACGTGCTTCGACGCTATTCTTTCCATGTCCTATTGCCTCTTCCGTTTGTTGATTGCGTGCTGCCTGTATTTGGTATAAACCATTCCAGCGTTTATTTGGCCCAGCATGCGCGTCGTAAAAGCGAGCTGAACAAGAACCATAATGAAGACATGACCTGCGCGGTACGTCATCGTTAGTGCTTCCCCGACCTGCCCAAAGTGGGAATCATGCTAATAATGAAAAAGCCCTAAATGGCCAAACGGCAGATCTTGGCATATTTTTTTCATCCTAGTTTACTATAGGGATCGTTGTCAGTTATCGACAATGCACCAGAAATGCGCTCGTGCTGATGCAGACGATACAAAAATCTGACACAAGAGGAGAGCAGGAGCAGACCTTTTACGTGACATTGGGAAGCTCGCACGATTCAGACGCTGGAAAAGGCACGGGTCAAAAGTCTGTTCAGCTTATGTCGTTTACCATTACTTCATGGTCGTTGGATTGTTTTTTACATCAAGAACGCACCAACCGGTGAGGGTGCGAACTACCTTCGGTGGGAAGTTATACGCAAGGCGTGCGTCAGCTACTCGCTGAGAATCCCATGCGTGAGACTCGCTCTCCGAGCAAGTTTCATTGGGATTGCTACACTAAAATGCTTGTGTCGAAAGAAATCGCTCCCAATGCTATGTCGCCTGAGTGCTGTGGCACCTGAACATCGCATTTTCTGAGTTAGCGCGCCTCAGCCTTGGCGGACATTTCTTCCAGAAACCCTCGAATAAGGCGCGCTTTCGAAAGAGCAAACCTAGCTTTCCCGTTTTCAGCGAAGGAGGTTCCAGTCTTGTCGCACAAGCAACAAACACTTCATTGAAAAGATGAATTGATGACCGTTCCAACAGAGGTGAGAATTCAGTCAAATGGCCTTTGCCAGAAAACGCGACATCAGAAACGGTAAGCCGTAGTGTCCAACGTTTTGTTTTCTAGCAGAGGACAGAGTTACCCTTCGCCTGAAGCCGACTAGTCAGAAAATTAAAACATCCCAATAAATTTTGACAATTTTGTACATTACCGCGAACATGCCAAAAAAAAAAAAAAAAACACGCGGCTTTTGTGACGGAGTTCTGTCTGGAACGTCTCCAGCTATTGTTTTTACCACAGCTTTATATTGTGCCTTCAAATTCCGTACGATGATGCCGCATCTGTGTAATGCTGCGAATAGCCGATTGCACGGCAACGGAGATAGGCGCGACAGTCTCTTGTTTCACTGTAGCTAACATTGTCTGTATCCGCTTTAGAGCAACTGTGGACGTTCCATCAAGGGATACTCCAGAAGCCACGGGTTGGGATGGATGGATGGATGAATACGGCTGGGGAGCCGCGATTAGGGTGCCTCCACATGAAGGCTCCCTAGCCGCGATCACAAGCGATGTCTGCGTCTATCTCCCTTTCTTGCCCAGCACTTCTTGAGGATGTCCGCGTGTGCCATTCAGTCGCAGAGAAATATAAGACAATGAACGGAGTGCAATGAAACGTTTCACAGAGTATATCTACCCTACTCAAATATAGTTAATAGAAATATTTAAAAAAAAACTAGAAAATAAATATAAATATTTTGATTATTTTGATTCGCAGGGTAGAAACGTAAAACGTGTGGTTGACCTTGCTGCTCATAGATACCAGCACTTGGAAGAAAAGAGAAAAAACACGTTAGCGGTAAATTTTCTGCTTTTAATTTTTGTTACATTCAAAGTCACATGATAGACTAGGATACACGAAAAGCCCTGTGTAGATGGATCTATAATTTTGCTTTAGCACGTTGATTGGTCGACGACATAAAGAATATATTTAAACAACGATGCTTAAGAACCTCTCAGAGTTCTCCAACTCATTTCTTAGTCTTTAAGAAAAACGTCACGTTCGCTAAATTTGGTAGGCGCGCCCACCCAATTTACCTGGTACATTTCCCACTTTTATGTGAATTACAATTGCGACACCGCCGCAGATAACCGATTGGACCGAAATTAACATACCCAAAAACGCATTTAACAAAACTTCTGGCCATTTCCATTTATCTCGTATTATTTTCTTTCAAGACTGGTATCGTATAATATCTGATTTCCTAAAGGCGGGATGATTATTTCTTATTACTAAATCAATCTGGTGAAAGTGAATGGATACTATAATGTATCCCAGAACGAAACGTTACCTGGGAAATTATTTGTAGCTGTCCTCGATGATTTTAGGTCCTTTTTTCGAAAGCATATTGCATGAAATATGGTCGCTGCCCTTTATATAATCCTTTTTCTATTCAGCGTTGAAAGTATAAGACCAGTATAAGACCAAAGAGTACGAGCATTGTTTTCGAAATGACGAGGATATAGGGACCTGTCTTGGGAAAATTTTTGCGGTTCCTCCGAATCTAAATATTTGAGTCCGGTGACAACGGACCTTCAATTTGCATATATGAATCCTAAATCACTCATTGTACGCCCACACGTGGGTGTTCGCTTGTTTGAGCACTCTGCGTGCGCTAGTTCTACTCGGTATTATAAGCCGCCTGATAAAATCCGTGGAGCGGATATGAGTCTACACAGTGGTAGGAGATGGGAAACTCCTCTCTTTGCACCCTATTCTACCATGGTGTCTTATTATAAAGAACAAAAAAAAAGGCAAACGTTTTAGAGTAAGAACGTAAAACAAGTACGGACACAGAATGTTCTTACATAAATACACACGTGTTCTGGGCGGCCACAAACTAGATAGGCAACAACGGTAAGTAAAATTGGTAACTGACATTGTTTCGTATAACCGAACAATAAACCTACGCACGAAAAAAAAAAACGAAAAAAAAACAAAGGCTTGTGAGTTTACATTTTTGTAGGACACAGCATGGTAATCGTTGCCAAAAATAGATGAATTATAGCGAACGACGAAGCTCAGAGTAAAACTGGACAAGAAAATTGCGATATGCCCAGGGACAACGAGCAAACGAAATGTCATGCACGTTGCATTCCGCACATGCGTTTTCCAGGGTTTAATTTTATTCTGATCCTCCATAGTCCTTGTCTATATTCGCTACCGCTAAAGAAACGCCGGGATCACACGGATACATCTTGCTTCGTGATTCGTCCAATTCGGCGTCCTTATCAACTAAGGCCTCGACCTCATTCGTTGTGGAATGTTGGTAGGGTGCTCTAAGCTCGACACGCCCAGGGGTTTTATAGCTTTCAGTTATTATCAATTCCTGCGTTGTATGCAATGATATTTTTTTAGTTCTACTGGAAATTGAGCATATGCGTTTTCTAGGTTGTCCGGAGTCAAGCTACAGTAAAACTGTAGCTTGACTCCGGTTTGAGCGCCTTTTCAGGATACAGTCCTTTTGTAAGTATATACATTCCGTAAGGCCGCTTCGTTTTTAACACGCAACGCATCGGCAACGTGCACAAACTAGGCCTGTATTTTTTTCGCGTTAATATATGATCCCATTGACAAAGTTAAACGAATCCAAACATGTAATAAATAACTGGAAACCTTGTTTTATAAGGGTCGTTTGATTTGTTAAACCTTAACGATTCCTTCAAAGGAATAAAAACAATGAACATGACATTGAAATTTAACACGACGTACACAAAAAAAAAGATTGAAAAACAAACATGAAACTATACGAATGAAAAATATATCTTACAATACACATGCACTCATTTACATATTAATGGTGTGGAACGGAGAGAAAATAAGTTTTTCATTCCTTATAATATGCAAAAGTAATTATTGTAGCTGTAACTGAGCTCATTAATAAATATTTAGTAACCGACAACAATTGGTATGAATAATTAAAATTTTATTTTGAGACAATGATAACTGTGTGGAGGTACACTCTAAAAAACGTTTGTGCGTCTACTTTCACGCGCAAATCTTGGAGAGCCAATCACCGCAACTTAGAGAGGCAGCTCAGCGAATGACGATGCAGAAACATTTGTCTAGACAAAAAAACGCCATCTCAGTTGTGACATTAAGCAATGCAAAACGTCGCGCTTGCATTTGCTTAATGTCACAACACAGACTGCGTTTTTGTCTGAACATATGTTTCGGCATTGTCATTCGCTGAGCTGCCTCTCTAAGTTGCGGTGATTGGCTCTCCGAGTGTTGTGCGGGAAAGCAGAAGCACGGACTTTTTTTAGAGTGTAGCTTAAACAAGAATTCTACGATTTCTGAAAGCATTATCTGCTCTAGGAAAAGTGAATGGAAAGCAATTAAAGTGTTTGCTGCTTGCCACGTGTTGAAGAGTGTGACATCTTAAGGAAGCAATACAATATTAAATCAACTTAAAGCTGAATATATTTTGTTCCCCAAAGAAGCATATCGATAAAGGCTCCAGAGGATGAAAAAAAGAATCTTATATTGCGTGCAAAAACAAACAAAAAAAAAATGCAAGGAAGCTTTTTTTTTAGATTAAATGAAAACGTTTGTACCAATTGAAGTCCAATGAATTTTGTGAGTTTCTGAGAGCAATCGCCCATTTTAGATTTTGTAGTTGACTCGCTGGAGAAAACTTTCGCTTTATCAGTTTTTTTTTCAGTTTTGTTTTGTAAGACACAGCGCTAAGTTATATGAATGACGCTGCTGGAGACGTTATAATACCTGTAGACAACAGGTTGTTTTTGATGATGTTATCTTTACTGCAATTTAAATGTAATATATAGCAAGTTTGTAATTAGCTGTGCAAGTAATGGTGTGTGTGGCTCAGTTTCGCTTAAAAATCCTCGTTACTAAGCCAGCATTTCCTTCTGTAACAAAGCTTCGTAAGTTAAATCAGCCAATTTTTCTTTTCAGCTTTTAGAGCTTATATTATATAGTTCCTGCAGGATTATTGAAGTATTTACGATATATAAAATTGCCACTATTTTTATTTTAATACTCCGGAAGTTGAATTTGAATCACTCAATTCACATTCTTATATCAAGATCTTGGTGCGGCCGTGCAAATATTAACTACAGGTTATGCGAAAGTAATGACCTCACTGTGGCATGCACGTTATCTACGCGATTGCTTACGTGGAGTCTAGGCCTCGCGCTCTTGGGAAATTGCCTCATCATTAAGATCAACAGATATATACATCTGGTAAGTCAATTATATACACTACCATATAAACGTTTTGATAAATTGAAGTTGTCATTATCGGTTAAGGTGGCATTGAGATAAAAAAATGTAAATCTAAAATTTCTGAACGGCTTTAGATGGCTAGCACATTTGCAGAAAAACCCAACCCAAAAAGATGCTTTCTGAAATGTACAAACATATACGCATATATTATAAAATTATCTCCTAGACTGCAGAAGTATATACGCAACATTTTTTTTACATTTCACCTAACCGTATCCTACCAAGTAGACCGTCTGGACGCCCAGTGTTTAGAACAAATAGCAATAAGTACTGCGAAAGGAAGCAACGTTCTTATGTCGAAGAACAGTCAAGTTTCCAGGAAAGCTGTACACCTAGTAGATCACGTCTGTGCCAAGACGCCAGGCGCCAGCTCTGCCCAATGCCGATTTTGACTCTGGGGTACCGCCACTACGAACCCCTGGCGAAGCTTCCGACTCAAGTGGAGAACGAACGTTTGAGTCTTCTAGGCCCCATCCTCAGAAGACATTAAGAAACTGAGGCAGCTAATATAATTAGTTGGATTAATGCTCCTTCAGTACGACTCCCTTGGCAAGGGCTCGCTTCTTCCGTAAATTTCTTGCCGTCAGCCTTATATATATATATATATATTTTTTTTTTTTTTTTGAGGTTTCAGTCAGTGAGAGCGGGAGATGGAGAGATCAAGAGTATAACACTTCGTTAGCTTTCTGGACACAACTTTTTTTTTCTTTTCTGCCAGAAAAATCTTGATTGTTTGTTAGTTTGATATCGAACAAAAAAAAAAATAAAGGCCGAGAAAAAGAAGATCACAACTCGCCAGATGTGTTATTCAGCTTTTGACTATTTCGTAACGTACTTTTTGGCTCATGAGATATTACTCGGGGCACCCCTTACTTACCCGGTGTGCTGTCGCAGCGGAAAGTTATGAATCTCCGGTCAGCTATCCATTTTCTTGAGTGTAGTACTATCACAGACAGGAACAGAGGAAATGAGGGAAAATAGAGGGTAAAAAAGAGGACGACGACACAAAATTTCAAGAAGACATTTTGTGTCGCCGTCTTGCTCCTGGCTTACTAGGCATATCTTAAATCGGCCCGCCGGTACTCTCTATATAATACAATTTAGTTTTGGAAAGTGAAGTTATTACAAAAACTCGTATTCACATATACAACTTCAATGTAATTGCTTCATGTGCCGGCGGTGCCACTAGTGCCCCGAGCCGTCGATGCTACGCGCAACCTCATGCCTGCAAGTTACGCGTCAAAATATTGAGGCAAACGTGCAGGCGCAAATGCCCGCAGTTATTTAGGAAACAATTTTGCGATTTCGACATTCAACAGGACTACGGAACGGCATACCGTCGGACAGTGACAGATGGACGGACGAATATTAGCGGCTGTAACCTTCATAACGGGCAGGAGCTACCTAGCAGATGGTTACAAACTCCTCCGCCCCCTTTTTCCCTATATCCTGGTATGCTATGCTTGTCTAAACCGGCTCTCTGTGATCTCGTAAAAGTGGAAATTAATCGTTCTTTTGAGAAAATAAAAATACATCTATGCAACTAAATTTATTAACTGTAAGCAATTCGAGTTTTATTAGATTTCTCCAATACCTATATTTTTCTAATTTTTCTGAAATGTCGCCTAGAGGGACCATAGACGAGTGTTTAAAGTTGCTTACGAAAGGAGGCGCGAAAACCACAAAGCTTTGGAACCGCGAAGAGCTCAGCACTTCTATTCGTTCTATTTCCACGTTCTTCTAAACGATGTTAGGTCACGCAGTGGCGGGTTTAAGAAAAGTGTGTCTGTGTGCTTGTTTGTGCGTGTGTGTGTGTGTATGTGTGTGCTGAGGGGGTGTGTTCAGGGAAGCACTACCCTCTCTTTAGTCTAATATTCTTTATTTTAAAAGGGGCATATATTTCTGTTTTTTTTTCTTCATAAAAATGTCTCGTTTTTTATGAAATGGTACTTACCTGCATCTGGGACGTCACATCCGTCTGTGACGTCCCATCCGTCCATGACGTTAAATTTCTTCGTGACGTCACACGTTTGTGACATCCGTCCCGACCCCAGCCTCACCTATAAACGTAAGTTCCCATGTTTTCGCGCAAGGCACGCTGTCCCACCCCGTTGCCCGACTAAGAGGCTAATGAGCGCTAGTTTTGGAAGCGCGGCAGAAACCCAAAACCCAAGCCGCATCTCCGCTTCCCCGTGCGTCACTCAGCTTCCACAAAACTCCGTCACGTGCCCATTTACAAGAGCAACCCTCGGCTTCGTGTTTCTCCGGCTCTTGTGAAACGAGACGGCCAACAGGAACCGAGCAGTCCGGCAAGAATTATGTCTTTCTTTTTTTTTTTTTTTACTGCTGCCGTTGTAGCTTTTGCCCCACGGCACTCGTGCACGTAGAGCACATAAAACAACCTGAAAGATACGCCCCCCCCCCCCCCCCCCTCCCTTCCAACCCGCCTTCAAAGTGTTCTTCGTCGAAAGAATCAAAGAGAAAGATAAATTGTGCGCCAGGGATCGGGGGTAAAAGAATGGAGCAAAGATGTGTTCCTCACACTTGTGTATTCCCCTTTGGGATTCAAAACACAGAGGCTGATCTGGAAGGAGGGTGACAGTCAAAAGTGGGTAGTAGTCAGCATTGCTCGTCTCCCAGAACGTGAATTTTTTAGGGGGACACGAAGGCGCACGGCAAGTATGGTCGGGTTCGGCGGATATCTGCAGCTTAAAAGGCCTTTTCGGAGTCTCCGATTGTTTGACAATTTTTAGAGTTCAGTCACGCAGCTCACTGGCGATACATGAGGGGGCGAATGTCTGATGCTGTCCCGATAGGAAATAAAAAAAAATTTTTGTTTTACTCGCAAGAGAAGTAAACTTTTGAGTGAACCCGACGTAAACAATTGCTATACTTTCCGCAGCTTTTTTGTGGGTAGTATAGTAGAATCTGCTCGCAGACGTTCTTCTGTATTACAACACCCTCCCGGTGGCACCGAGTTCTACAATATATAAGATATAGTAGTGCGATGCACGTCGAATTGTTTATCGGTCCATGGCACTCGTTGTTTTACAACTCTACGGTCAAGAATGGTATATTTTTCATACAAGCTGTCGGATCTATGCTACCCACAAGCACATTGTGCACAATGGGGCCGGATATTCCACCCTATGAAAGTTTGTGCGTCTCAGTAACCGGTGTGGAAAAACGCACCTTCCTTTGTGGTACGCTATGCAAGACAGACGACGATTCCTCTTGAAAATATGCGCAGAAATACAGCACATGCATAGATACCTATTTTTATGAGTAACGTGCTCTAGAAACTGTCATTTACGCGCTGGCTTCAAAGCTTTGAAGAAATTCACTCCTCGCATAAGGGTTTGTTATGAAACGCTTTCCGTTAATCAAGCCCTCAGTAAAACGTTTAGTAACACACAAGAAAATAAAATGGCGCTTTATCACCCCAATGGTTTTATTATTACAAAACTGTTGATGTTCTGTAAACCTGGCCTGTTGTAAACATACAGATAGAAGTTATTCCTCTGCGTGAAATAATGTGGTTTTAATATCAGTCTAATGACCGCAGAGTAAGCTCCTATTTATCAGAATATACTGGAAAACCAATTCTTCGTTACATAACGAATATAAATAAACGTAGTAATGGCAATAAAGTTGATAGATTAAGAAGCTTAAACTCTTGATTGGAGGAAAAATTCGTATGCATAGGAAATAGAGTTAGAATACTAGGGCAGCGAATCATCCACTACGGTTACTATTTTAGAAAATGAGATTGAACGTTTTTATAATAATCCGAGCTTATTTATTCGTTTGTTAAAAACTGACTCCCGGCCTTACATGTTAGCCGAAGATTGCAAGCGAGGGACATACATTTCTGTTGAATTTATCAAAAACAATTTATCGAAAAACGTGCAACTGTTGAAGACATCGAATTAAGGGGAATAGAGTGAACGAAGATGGCGCAGGGGAACCTGATAAGATAAAAATGAAGAAACTAAAAACAAAAAGAGGCAGCTGGTGCTGTTTATTTTGGTTTCATTTAAGTTCGCTGGTAGTTACTGTTAAGTAAATAAGGCCGAACAGTGAAGCTGTTTTCAACAAGACTAAAGAGAGCGCATCGAAATCAGAACAGTTCATTTTTTTACTCTTGATTAGCAAATAATACTTTTTATTGTCACAAGAACGTTTATAAATCTAAATTAATATTATGTCGCACTGTACTGTGACAGTTCAAGGTAAGTTGTAAGTTCAAACCGCTAAGAAGGTGGAGAAAAAGAACAACAAACGGCAGATCTTGTCTTTTTCGCTTCAAAGCGGACTTTGCTCCTGACTATTCAGTTTAAAGTTTCGTGTGCCAAACACTTCTTCTTAGAATAGATACGCTTTTCCAGTACAAGTGTTTTTATGCGATGCTTCGAAACTCGGTCAGAACTGCGCAATAAAAAAACATATGCCATATTCGTGAGACTTCCTTAGACAGCTATCCGAAATCCAAACATGCGAGTTGCAAAAAGATCAGATTCCCCTAGAGACCTCATCTCTTTACCAGCGGCATTTATTCTATGCATTCTACGCCCATAAACATGTCCGCAAATACATCATATATCACGAGAAAGATGTTTTGTTGTCGCAAAGCTTCATCTCTAAAGGAAAACGAAAACTTTTCTTAGTCTTACTTTTACCTTGCAGAAAGCGCCCTCCTTGAAACAGAAGAAAAACAAAATGCGGACAGCCGCTTTGACACTTGCCCTTTACCGTACGAGGAATCTGCCACACGCGCGATGCCCAGAAGCAGAAATAAAGCAGTCGAGATGCAAAAAGGTTGACGCCCCTGTAGCTGGCCCACTATGGGGCAACACGCGTCGCCGAACACAAAAAGAGTTTAGGAACATACAACCAAGGGACGCCGTTGGTATGACAACGCCAGCTAACGCCCGAAAAATAAAGGGAGACACTGCTAAGTTTTTTTTTTCTCATTATACACGTCGCATGATGTCGGTTAAGCCAGAGTTCTCGCCTGATATTGCCTGGACAATTGGTCAAAACAAGACATCACTCCAGGAAGCGTCTTCGGTGTGAGCTCAAAACAACAATATATGTTTCTGTGTTGAGGTTTACCATGATTTTCTCATTCGTCTTCTCTCCTCCTTGCAGCTGATTTTAAACTGCCAGCGTTGGAAAGTGACTAAAATATTTTTTTTTGTACATAACGCGACGCAGTTAGAGCGAACAAGGGATGTTTTTTTTCTCCGGTTTTGTATTACAATATAAAAACTATAATAAAAACTACTAATCCCACAAATAAAGTAAATGCCCGAGTCGAAGCACTAAGCCAAGCGGTGAATATGAGTATCTCCTCAATACCCTGTATCAGCAAGATGCGAAAATGCGCCAATGTGGTTTTCGCGCTACCCGGGTCGCGCAGTGGACGTACCATTCTATCTCACGTACCACCTAAATTCTGAGTTAGTGTATTTCAGGGGCAATTGAGGTAAACGTCACGGGAATGTAGCTGTAATATAGACTTCAAATACATTATTATGACGTTTTCTAGGAGGTATCATGGTATGTACATGAAAACAAGCTGTTTACCAAACTGCTGGGCATTTGTGTATACGCGTCAAACGTTCCGGTATTGCTGCGTAACATTACCGATCCCTGCGCCTGCGCTCAAAACGCTCTTCATAAGATAACCTAACATGTGGCATATAAATTAGAAGCAGTTCCTGAAATGAAGATACTGGCGCTATTTGCGTTTTATCGTCCAACACACAGTTTACACACACGCACGTGTTTGCCTACACCGGGCGTAGGCACTGCGCGCGCGCAGAAACCAGACTTGCTCGATGCGAAGCGTCTGCGCCTGCGCAATGCCGACAGCAGCGCCACCGCGGCGGTGTGACGTCATAGAGTTGAGTTGGTCTGTTGCCTGGCGGTTTTTCAGAACCTCCGAGACTCACCGGAATCAACTAATTAGGCGTTGGTCACGTGACAGTTCCGCCAGCCAATCAGCGTCGAGCTTCGCGGTTGATTTTTAAGGCTTCACTAAATCTGGCGACCCCCCCCCCCCCCCCCCCCCCCTTACCCTCTTCTCCCTCCTGAGGAGCAAAAAGACGTTTCACGTTAAAATGGCAAAACCTTTAACGCCGAACCAGAAGAATTGATTTCGGTCTCGTTGGCAACTTTCTGCCCTCATGCATATCTTCAGCCAGTGCGCTTTCATTGCTTCTCGCGGTTATTTCTATTTCTAATGCATTTTCTTTTAATCGCTATAGAGCGCAGTTGTACACTTACATTACAAGCTTGTGGGATGATAGATGAGTTCGCAACATAGCAGTAGATCGCCCACGCGCTCACTTTCTATAGCATACTTTTATCAGGGAGCTAGGTGAATAGTCGGATTATATAGCTTTCCAAAAACGCAGTTTATAAAGTTTAAGTGGCTCACTCAGCCCCGCATTTTCGGTCCAATACGTCTTTCAATCTTTCCACCTTAAAATAATCCTTTTACGTTTTCTTTTTACGGGCTCAACTTCTTTTTAGCTCTTCGTTGGCTCCCTGTAATGTTTGTATTTAAGGAAGGATCTGCGAGGGTAAACTATAAAAAGCTGGGTTATTCTTGTAATATATTATTTTATGCTTTCATATGTATGTAAAAAATGCCTAAACCATAAATCATAGGGGTTTACTTAGACATTTCGTAAATTCAACAGCACTCACGCTTACCGCAGAACAGGCGGCTATTACAGAAAACATTCGTGACGCTTAGTTGTAAAATGATGGATGGAGAACGACCGAGCAGTCTCCCTAGTGCAGTGTTAGTGGCCCTATCTTTTCGCCCGGCAGTTGAAATTCGGAGTCATGACATAGGATTACCAGCTTTATGGCACTCAGTATCCTCGACATTGTGAGCTACTTCTGAGAATGTCTAGTTTGTGGTGGCCAAGCTCAGAAGCGTTCTAAGCACTGCGGGCATGGTCGCCGGTTAAGCGCCCGTCAGACCCCTTCCTAAGCGCCTCGCTCGCAAGAACGAATAGAATGACGCAATTTGATAGTCTGTAGATTTTCACCGTGTCATTTGGTCAGCCACGAAGAAACAAATCCAAGACTCCGTTAAAGAAAGCAAAGAAAACAACTATTTGCTTTTCGTTACAATGTTCGCTGTGCTTTTTTTGTATTACCTTCTGCTGCCGTTTTGGCATCGCCGTTATAGACTTTTAATAGTAGCACGCGGAGGCACAATATTTGAAACCGAGATCAGTTGACTGTTTACATGAGCAACGTTTTTTAGTGTTTTTTTTTTTTAATGTTACATTACTATGGCAGCCTATACTGTCTGTGCTACTAGGTGCGGAAAAATATAATGGAGCGAACAAGCAGGCGACACCATCTGCACGTCAGAGGAAGACGCACCAACGTACGCACAAAAAAAAAACGAGGCAGGAGCTACGCATGTTGAACGCGGAGCTCTTATTGGCTGATTGAAACGAATAGCGGGTAGACCTCACAAGGCATCTAGCGTTGAGATCTACCCACTATCCTTCCAATCAAAACCAATCGGAGCTCGGCGTCGCTTTCACGTCACCGCCACAACTGCGCCAGAAGCAGACGACTTGCTCTTCGCATAGGTTTTACGCTTGAACGACGGCAACTTCAAGACTATACTCAGCAAACCTCACAAGAGCGCGCCGTATGTGCACCACGTTCCAGCGAATCCGCTGAAAAAGCTACGAAGATGAGAAAATGAGAGCGCGCGGGGACGTTATAGCGCCGAGCTCTGGTTGGAAAAGCTAGCAGCCTTTGTCTGCACTATACTCGTGGAACACGTCAGAACGCGGAACGCCGGCGTCCGGCGTTTGGCTCTCGCATTCAAACGCGTTCGACGAGTGCAGTAAAAACAAAGGCAAATAGTTTTAGATCTATCCAATAATCATTCGAATCAAAGCGCGGTGCTCTGGCGTCCCACGCGCTCTCGTTTCGTCTCTCCTTCACTTTCTCGGCGCATCTTTTTTTCCTGGAGAAAAAAGAAAAAAGTTTGTAGAGAAGAGTGGTGATGTTGAGACAGTGTCTTGAAACTCCATAACTTGTTTTTTTCTAAACAAGTGGGGCCGACAAACTCCGCCATCGAAGCTGTTCACAGATAGTAGTAGGAAGCGTATCCACGCACTCGTCCTTGAGAAGGAGAGGCGCCTCTTCCGTTACCTCCAGAGGAGCCATCAGTTTGAGTCCTCGCGCGCGGAGCTATAGGTGAGAAGTTCGTCTCCACCCAGAGCTCGACGCTGTCACCGGCCCTATCCGTCAAAAAGAGCCTCGCACTTAGTGCTGCGCCTTGAGGACCATTGGGAGAGAACTAGTCTGGCAGGGCCTTGTCGGAGGGCCGAGAAAGCTCCCCAGAAAAACGAAACAAAAAAAGGACAGGAAGACGACTCAGAGTGTCTTCGCTGAGGAGGGGAGCTCGTAAGAGCCCGACTTTTGCTGCTCAACGGCGGCCTGTAATGGTTCAAGCGTCGACGAAAATTGAAGCGGCTTTGCTCTCGGAAAGCGCTAAAGCAGTGAATGGAGCAAAAGGCGCCCCGGTTTCTCGGACGCTCCTGTTTAAAAAGACTGTCGACCAAGATGAGCACGAACTAACGTTGTCACAACTTGAAGACGGTTCCCTCCGTGGGAACCTTTCTCCAGGGAACGTGCTTTTCTGAATATTTGGTGAGGTTCTGTGTGTCTTCGCGTGTGGTAGGTTTCTTCAAATGGTGGGAGGACAGCATGTCGTTTTTGAGAGAGAGGATTAGACAGTATAGGGACGTTGATGTTCCCAAAGCTGTTTTATTGCGAATAAGTAGAAAGGAGGAAAGCCCGTTTTGCACTTAAAGCGCCGGTTTACCAGATTTACGCAGCTTACATGTTTGTTTATTTTGACTTTTCTTGTGGCTTTGTACAGTGCATGTCGTCTGAAGTTCAAATCAATTAAACTTCACCACTGTACCGTTTTTAAGTGCTACCTTATTTTCTTACGCATGAAAGCATGGTTGAATTGTTCATTTAAGCAAGCGAAAGTTCGAAGGTGTTTTTCTAAAAGCCACCTTATCCATATTGCTTCAAAAAATATAAAAAATTATACGCTCTCTTTGCCCGTTGTCACGTAAAAAAAAATGGCCTTTCAAACATGCCGTCAACCGAACATTATTTTCTTGTCCACTTTTCGTGTGTTTTCCACAAATACTGTGTTATCCATCCCAGAAACCGATTTCAACAATAACGCCGGTGACGTGAAACACAGCGTTCGCTTTCATGAAATGTTTCAATAATTCCTTAAGAAACTTCACGGGACCCAGGGCCAAAGCGTTCAACATGATTATGAAAGAAGCTCTAACAAAGTGTTTCCGCTGCAGAACGGCGGCGTTTCCCTAGCACCGCCGCTCTCATGTTGCCCTATGATACGGATAAGAAACTCCATCAGAATGCTGTACGGAAGCCATATACTATATAGAAACAAAATCCAATGAAACAATAATAAGCGTTTATCTTTTTTTTTTTTTTTTTCCTATCTACCCTCCTCTGGCCGAGAAATGAAGTCGGTAACGTAATTATGATCTCCATTACCAGCGTTCCATTTGGCCTAATGCCCAACGAACACACCTATTTCACCCACGCGTTGAGAAACGAAGCGTTGCGGGCGGACGTGGAAGAAAAACCAAAACAAAATTCTTCGGGAAGCGTCAGCTCAAAGGTGAATTCTATCTCCGTCGCTTCCCGCCTACAGTTTTGTTTTTCCCAGGAAAACAAAAAGAAAAACTCAAGCTTGCTTCAACCATTTTGATCCCAACCCACGGTTCCAGCTTAGCCGCGTAGCGCGTACGTACCCAAAAACGAACTCCCTGCTTCGCAACAGCAGCTCCGTAGTGCGAAGCACCAAGTGCATTCGCGCGGCAGCTTTATTATTAGGGTGTGTGTGGTGCTTCCACTCCACCAAAGCACGATCATTACCCAGGCGGGGGCGGGCGGGTGGGTGGAGCGCGCGTACGCTCGGGCGCGCCAGCTAACCCAACACGACACCATGAAACCCGCCGGAGGTGAGTCCGTAAAACAACAAAGCAGCGCCGAGGCCGTGACTGGAAAGACAAAGGCGAGAGAGCGACCTTTCCCTAATATGCGGATGGCAACACGGTCCGCGATTAACTTGTCGGTCGAATGCGAACTGACACCGCTCGCCGTAACCCAGGTTTTTTCTTCGTTTGTCGGAGAGCGAGATCAGCAAAGCCCCGTTGCACGCGCTGCGCGACGGTAAATGAACACGAAAAAAGAAGCGGCGGCGGCAATTGACGCACTTTCCGGAAAATCGAATGCACGGCGAAGTGAATGACAATATCCCACGTAAATCGTAATACGTAGTTTGTTTTAGGAAATATTGTTTTATTTTGTTGTTGGCTCCCATAGAGTGTACTACGGAATTGTGGCGCATACATAGAATGCTTGAGTTGATATTACCCCTTTCTTCCCTCCTCCCCCCCCCCCCCCCCCCCACTTTTTTCCTTTCACTCTCGTTAGATACCAAAATTGACGTCAGATATATTTTATCTTGAAACGGAGACGCATGCAGGTTGTGTGGATAGGCGATAGGCATAGCCACAATAGAAATGTTCGCCAACCGGGAGAGAACGGATTCGCGTTACCCCCCCCCCCCCCCCTCCCCCATTACGAAAAATTCGCCATACTATCATTGTAGATAGAAAACTTTCTGTGCCGAATTAAAGGCCCAATTTTCAATCTAGGCTATAAAAGCAGACTTCATTTCCAAACAGACTACCGTCTGTTGAATCTTCCAAAATTTTCTTTGACACTGGTCATATTAGCCCTAGAAAATCTTAACATAAGACGCCACATTTCAACATAGACTTACTGCCGGCCAAATAAGCATTTATCGATTTAAGTAGATCTCGACATTTTAACGCTCCTCCAATTTATTTATTTATTTCGCCGGTGGTACGTTGGGGGGGAACGATGGCGCTAAACCATGCTTGATGTAGTTTGATCTTTTGAAATTCGCTCAAAGAAGTGTCGCCACATTGGGTTCTCATCAAGCCCAAAGAGGTGACAACGTTATATTTTATCCGAGTCAAAAGTATTTTAATTTATTGAAAATGTTTTGTTAATGCATTTTCCAAAGTTTCCTTTAAGAACAAGGTGTAGCACAATAGGAGGGCTTTCGGTGCCACTCAGAGCCAACCGGCTCGGGCTAAAAGCCTGTCATGTGGCGTTTAGGCAGGTCACAGCACTCGCCTCGAAATATCGCTAAGCATTCAAAACGGCTTGGCAGCTCTTTCAGCATAACGATAGAAAGTCGAAACTGGCTAGCATATGCGCCGGTATCGTCGGAACACCCCAAGAGCCAGTTTGCAAAATTCCGTTCAGCCTTAAATGGGCCCTGCAAAACGTGTCAGGCAATTTTTATTTTTATTTTCATCGCGTTCGCTCGAACTAGTGAGTGTGACCCTAGCAACGCTTCAGAAACAAAATAAAGAATAAATTGGATGTATTTTGAACATAAAAGGCGAAAGAAGTGCAAAATTTTGAGCGCAACTTTTGTTGCCAATGGCGTCCTTTGTGTGAACCACTAGAGAACCGAAATGACAAGAGCGTGCAACAACCATGTGCGATCTTCCTGTTTGTCGTAATCAGCATCCTGTTGTAAAGATGGAAATGTTCCACCGATTTACGGGTGTTCCAAGCAAAGAATCACGCGCTTGAAAGAATCAGAATGGGTCACGTGCACCTATTCAGCCAGTCCATAGCGCCCTCTATACAGGAGGCCATGGCCAGTTTCACCTCTCCAATTTTATGTCCTCATTATCCGAAGCTCTAGACCATTGTCGTCACTGAACGTTCGTTTGTGACATTGATAGGCACGCCTTTCGAAGCAGCATTTGGTTTTCTTCATCCCTTTGCAGTGCCACTTGCTGAGACTAGACGCTCCGCCTTCAGCGCGAGCTCGCTGGATTCCGCAGTGCTTTGGTTGCGCGTGCCCACGCGTTTACGCTTGTGTTAGCAAAGGCAGAAAGCTCGCACTGAACGTAGAGCTTTTAGTCTCAGCGGGGCATCCACACGAAGAAGAAATCCGCAACTTTCCTCCACGGAGCGCGCATCATGCGAGACATACGTCATTCCTTTTTGACGCCTCGCGGAGCCGTTCTCCTCCGTGGCGGAGGCGCGGAGGCTTCCTACTGTTAGCACGAAAGCTCCGCAGGTGGGTGGCGGAGCTGAGGACAAAGTTAACCGGGTTGTTGACGTCACGACATCCGTCCGCGGAGTTCTCCTTCGTGTGGATACGGGTGAACGGTATTTGCGACTCCAAGCACATGCTTCCAGGACCTCACTAAGCAGCTTCGTATTTTCACCACCACGCGACCAACAATCCCGTTGCAAAAGAATGAATTTTCACGATATCCTCGCAAGACAGGTTTGAATATAGAACGCTACGTGCCGCTTGTTTAGTTGGAATCGCGACGGCTAAAATAGCCTCGAGAGAAATCTCCTGGTCCCATGATCGGCATCATAAACAAGGTACCTAAAAAGAAACCTCCCCGTCAACTATTTTTTTTTTCAGTGTAAAAGCAAGCATTTTTGCCACAGTGCTGCAGCTCAGTACTGCTACGAGAGCACGTGGTTTTGTCTTGCGTCTCATTCGCACGCACTCTCGTGCGAAAAAGACGCCAAACGAAGCGACGGGCTCGCGCAAGAAGCTTTGACAGCGTTAGGGCACCGGGGAAGCTGCGTCAGCCTTGACTATGCAGCGCAAACTATTTGGCGCCGAGAAATTCAACTATTCTCCGTTTCAATTTGGGTGCACTTTAACTTTGAGCGTAGCAGAAGCTAAAAGAGAGAGCTCCGGGCTTTCAGCGTCCCTGCCAAACACGCGCGCTCGTGCAGCGCAAGCACTGTCATAGCCTCCTCTATAATGACAAAGCCTGGCAGATCGCCAAGAGACACGGTCGCCGAAATTGAACAGGTAGAGCGGCAGACAAAGGATAAGAGAGCCTAAAGCACCTTTAGGAAAACCAGGTAACGGGCGCCCTGTTGTGGCGAGACGCCGGAATACACTTCTCCCGAGCGATGGAATGTACGCTCGCGCTCATGGCGTTCCTCGCGCTACCGCTTCTTTTATCATCGCGTTTCAAAATCATGTTTCGGTCCCTCGCCGCTGCAGGAGATGTGCTCTGACAACCAGGTTCCCCTAGGGTGCCTACATGTCTGTCTGTCTCAGGGTGAAGACATCCATTGTTGCACTCAATGTGCCAGCGCGTGATGCTCTCGCGCACTCGGTGCGTGACATGGGTGGTAAAATGGCGTCCATACATTAGCCAAAGCTACGCGCTCGAGCTGAGTGACACCGGTTTGCGCGCACTTCAAAATGCATAAAAAATGATTGGGCGGAAAAATGGCTGAGTTGTCACCACTCAAGCAAAAGCGCGCCTGTGTATGAAGGCACTCTAGGTTCCCCGAGAAATGCTCTCTGCTACCAGGGTCTCGAGCTCCCAATCTGCGACAGGGCACTTTATGGCTCCGTCGTTAAACTGCCAGGCTTTGTGAGTTTAGAGGAGGCTATGGCACTGTTCAGCGTCACATGCTCGCGCTTGTAGCATCAGCTGCGTCTGGACTTAAGCTGAAGCGAAGTATTGCTTCCGTAATCCCGCCCTCGCTTCGATCTTTTATAAAAATCTGATTCCGCGCGCAAAGAGAGAGTGAAGAGGCATAAGATCTAAGTAAAATGAACCGCATTTGTGCACATTAGGCGTTGCATATAAAGGTATTTTCAAAAGAAAGGTAGCGTTAAGCATGAATGAAAGAAAACGCATCTAGGTAAAATGAACCACCACATTTGTGCACATTAAGCGTTGCATATAAAGTTATTTTCAAAAGAAAGGTAGCGTTAAGAATGAATGAAAGAAAATGGCATCTTTCGAACGTAGTCGGTTGGAACGCTAGTTTCTTCCTGCCCTCTGAGCCGGCCAAGTGGTCAGAAAATCCTTCTTGCGGTTATTTTAGCCATCTGGGGAGATAGCCGCATTTGTCATATCTCACATCGCTCCCTGAGAAAGAATACGGCAAACGTCAGGTAGATAACTGGGGACGTTATGTATCGCAGCCGCTTGTGCCCACCGAAAATATCTTTTCAGAGAGCGTCTGTATTGCGTCAATATTGTGGGTATGTGTTGCGGTATTTCAGTATCGCGTAATTGATACCGTTTTAACGTAAAACGGTGTTCACACTTGTTTTTGAAGGGGTTGGTAATATTATTCACTCCTTATTGAAATGCGTAAATATATCTCAAAGCTAATTATGTCAAGTTCCACCATTCAAAATATTAATTTTTTTTTTCAGTTTGTGACGATCACAAGCTCCTCTTCGAAGCAGCAGTCACGTCTTTCTCAAGAAACAAAGAATAAACACGGAAATCGAAGTATTTTCCGGACCAGTGACATTAAAGATCCGAGCTGCTGCTAATGAACTTTTCGCAGTAATTAAGGAATATAATTTCTCCCGGCGTATCGACAAAAGAAGAGTCCCAAGCTCCCCTGATGGAGATGGGGGCGCTAATAACGCCCGTGTAGTATAATGCAGGCGCCCGTCAACATGTCTGCCTCGGGGCGTCCTCCCGATCAGACGTGTACGACATAACAAAATATCCTTCACCGAGCTGCAAAAACCTGTCTGCAAATTCTGTGTTATCCCTTGCATTAGTGACTTCAGTCAGCCTTGTACATTTGTGCTTTTGGTGGCCGTTCTACATCGTTGTATACGTTAATTGTGGACGCTAAAACGTTTTCAGGATGGATCATGAACACGTTCTATTAACAATAAATATTTCCTGCTGAGCTCAAGCTGATAGTGTAGCTTGGTTCATAATATCCCAGAAGCGCGCACGTTCCACTTGGGATATAGTCGCAAGCGACATTTATGCGGCACAACACTTCAAGAAAGAAGACATACGCTACAAGTAAACAAAAGCTCTTTGATTTAAGTAAATGGTCAGGTAGAACGAAAGGAACAAACACAGACAGAGAGAAACAGAGACATACACACCGCTGACTATCAACTAAGACTTTATATTTCTTCTTCATCACTGTGACCCACAGATTCACACTTAAAGTAATGCCAATAAATGACCCTAAATCCTTACAGTACACTACTAAATCAAAATACTGATTAAATAAAATTAAATTAAAATTGAAACTCATTAATTACATTAAACTATTAATTATTAATTTTGAAGCTGCGTTAACGACAGAGTCAGGGAGCACGCGGCGTCGGTGCAAGGCACGGGAGCTGGGCACCTTGCTGCCCATTGCCGCACGTGCGGGTGCAGGCCACGGTTTACTAGCGTCTCCATTATTAACAGACACAGGAATGCTTTTGCGCGCGAGATCCTCGAGGCCCTGGCCATTGAGCAAACTGGCGACGACTGCGTGAGCATGCCCTCCATCACGGTCAGCAAGAAAGAAAGGCAGTTTTTACAGTGTGGCACGGCGCCGTGAAAGGGACTAGGAGGGATATGTTTCGGCGGTGGTCTGTGGGTTGGACCAAAATTAATAATGAATAATTTAATGGAATTAATTAGTTTCAATCTTAATTTAATTTTATTTAATCAGTATTTTGATTTAGTAGTGTACTGTAAGGGTTTAGGGTCATTTATTGGCATTACTTTAAGTGTGAATCTGTGGGTCACAGTGATGAAGAAGAAATATAGTCTTAGTTGATAGTCAGCGGTGTGTATGTCTCTGTTTGTTTCTCTCTGTCTGTGTTTGTCCCTTTCGTTCTAGCTGACCATTTACTTAAATTATGTACCAACTAGCTCAACTTCAACCTGTTACTCTTTGATTTCTTCTTTCAGCCGTGGAGTTTCTGTTGCTTGGGCCCAATTCCGTGGCCACCATTCTCACATGAACCTTTCTTTTTAAGTTTTATGGTTATATTTGGAAACATCCAGCAATTTTGTTTTCATGGCGTGTCCTTTTTATCGGAGTCTGTTTCATTCCTAACGAATAATGCGCATATAAATCTGATTCCAAATGTACGTTTAAGAAAATACCTCTTGTAAAGACGGCATCTCATTTTTGAAATATATTCTTAACCTAAACTTTGAGATTTGTAAGCCAAATACATCTTTCAGAATATTCCAGTTTCCCAACTAGGTGTGACTTCTAGAAATTCTGCATATGCCCATTGTACCCAAACAAACAGTTGCTGGGTTCCTTTCAAACGTGACTCGCTTAGGTTTCCGGGAATCTAGATTAACCTACGATGATTTAAAAAAAAAAAAGAAAACTTGATTAACTGTTTTGCACAGAAGGCGTATGAATAACTTGAAAAGACTAACAGCCTGTCTACAGGTAGCTTAGAAAATAAATCGAAAAGGATGACAAAATTTTAGGTGAGATGCGGTTAAATTGTTGACTGAGTGTGGGCTCAATGTTTATATTTTCTTCTGGATGCTCAAAATTGGATACATTGATTTACTTTTATATATCAGACATTAAGATTTCCACTAACCTTCATTCTAGAGTTGCCATGAGCCCCGAATATTCTCAGTTGTATTTTCTAAAAATATGTCTGCTTCACCAAGCTCAATGTTTCTCCAACAATTCACATCGTGTCGTTTTTATACTCCACGCAGCAACGGGTTAATTTATTGTCAGCCAGTGCATTTTAGGCGCATTTTCGCAGTATTAATTCTTTTGAGCCTTAATACTTTTTATCTGGCCTTCGCGTGTTGCGTGATAGCTATGACTTGAATTATTAATCTTTGCACAATGTTGGTTTTCGTTATTTCGTTGCATAACTGGAATCCGACAGCAACACGTTGATAAACGAAAAAACAGTATGTTCAAAATGTTTGCAGCTTCACGTCTCTTCCTGACTAGCACAATAGGCAAGACACTACCTCTTACTTTTGACTTTTCTTATCCGTGGTCGTCAGGCATAAAGCCATTATGGTATGCGAAGAAGCATTTCGTACAAAAAATAAGTATTTTTGTACGTCTGATTCCCAGCAGAGCACGTTAAAAACCAATGATGCAATTTTCTGAAGGTGATAAGAGAATAATGCGCATTTAGAAAGAAAGTTACTATAGCAACAAAAAACTGGGTTGGATCACTGAATGTAAAGTTCGCGCGCGTACAATTTCAGTGCATATACATGCCTTGCATCTACATCACATGATGGCGTCGAACACCGGAATCCACCATGCTGGTTGTTGTCTCGACAGCCCTTCGCAGCGAGAGCAATGGTAAACTGCGCCGCGCTCGGCTGTAGCAATTACTGCTTATCCTGACGATCGTCCGATCGTTTCGTCGGCAAGCCCCGCGAGACAGAGTAGCCGTGAAGTTAGCGAAAGTACGAGCGGCAGGAGGGGGATGCAGCCGCGGATTACCGAGTTTGCGGGGCGCATTTCGTAACGGCGAGCGACGGCACTTTGTTACCGTTGTTTACGTTCAAGCACGCCTTTGCATCGGCTGTTGCCCGTTCGTGGTGTAGATGGCCTTTGTATTTCGTTACATAACGCCGTTTCCACGCTTCGAGCGCACCTTAGGGGCTCCCGGTCCGAGTACGGGCGATTGTCGCGAAGCGAGCCCGGCCAAACGGCGATCGGTCGGCGGCGGCCCCCGTGTGCAAGCTCGCAGAGGCGCCGCTTCCGCCGCGAGGCATCGGTTTGTGCCATCCGCGAGAACGGTAATCTTAGCAAGGAGCGAAAGTATGCAGGCCGAGCCGGTTAGGAAACTTCATAATATAAACCCTCCATTACTTGATTTGTCCTTGTCTCAGGGTATAGATTATGAAGGTAGCCTTGCGTTGTTTACCAGTATTTTGCAAAATCGTAACAATTTTTCTACAGGCGACTCCTAGAGCCGCTCGTCAAATGTTAAAAAACGCAATTCAGCTTATTATTTTTTTTTTAAACAGCGTCGGCGGCATAATAAAACTTTCTGCTCGTAGCGCGATCGCACCAATGCCGAAAAATTCTGCACGTACTGGCTAAACGTCATTATCGTAAGCTCGGCACGTTTTCCCAAGTTCACATGTAACATAACTGGTACCTTTGTTGAAAATATGTCATGTCAGCGCATGTCCGGGTACTTAGCGGCATCCTACGCCTTATTAAGCGCATTCGCGCGGTGTGAAGTCAACCACCAGTATGGTGCGGGGCACCGTTCTTCCCTAGCATGACGTCACTTGCAAGGCATTTATTGCATTTATGAATCAACCCGCAACCTGTCATTTCTCGTTCGCTGCTTGTTCTTAATAAGTTGCGGAGGACTGGCTTTTGTACTGCTGTGAAATAAAGTAGACGCGCAAACTTGACTTCTTAATAGCCTCATTTTTTATCAGGTACGATGGTTCTAAAACTCAAGGGTAAAACTTTATGGGTAAGACATAAAGTGCAGCTGCATTCTCTGCTCTGACTCAGAGAATATAGCGGGCAATGGTCAAATTTCATTCACATTTATTTTGTCTGTTCCTTCACGCCAATAAAAAATGGCTGATTTGAGTGTTTTCTTTTATATCGGATATCTCAAAATTTATTAAACGATAAAAAGAACGCTAACAAATCACCTTTTTGAGAAGAGACACACGCTTTTTTGAAATTCGCTCATATGATTGGATTCTACAGTCACCGTGTCGCACAATTTGTCTCGGTTTAAAACTTTTGCTCCTAACGCTTCTTTGATATACGCCGATGCCACTCGTACATTCCTATTCATTACAGCACGCACGCTTATTCTTAAATGTCGTTTCATAAAAATATATTTTGTAATTCCATACCCTGTATACCGTCGAGAATTTGTTGGATCTGACTCTTAGTAATGATGGGGTATAAGCTCATCGTAATAAAGAGTAAAGAGAAAACTGTACCGCGGAGCAAAGTAATAGTAATGTCCAATCTATTAGTCGTCTCTAGTATATAAAGAAAGAAAAAAAACGAAAATCGGACAGGCCGGAGCCCCTTTTCGGCAAAACAAATGGCCCTCGTGTTGGCACAGCGTTCGAGTAGCAGATGTTGTTTTAGACTAACCTTCTGCAGTAGTCTTCCGGAACACCAAGGGGCCAAAAATCAGCGCAAGTGTCACCTTTGCTCTACCATTGACGTATAAAGATGTCTAGTCGCTTGGACGGACAGCGGGATACAGAAGTGGAAGAAATTACCTCTCAAAAAGTCATCGACGCTTATGCATACATACGGGTTTCAACGTCCAAGCAGCATCACAGGTCACGGCGCAAAAAACGAAAATACTCTTTTTCTTCGTAAATATTTGCAATAAAAAGTATTTTACTCTATTTACCTTTAGTGTGTAGAATGAAGAATTTTTTTTCTTGACCAGTTGCCTACACTCAACGCTTTGTTACAGGAAAGTTTCATAGTTCTCGGCCAATCATTTCTATAAAAGAGAGGTAGAAAGGCACTTTATAGGTCATGCAACAAAGTACCTACAACGGCGGAAGTACCCTTTATACAAGCAGATAGGCTTGAGTTCCTTGCTGCAGGAAAAACTTTTTGCAACGATCATTCACTATTGACGTCAAGGTGGGATAGCTTTCCGGTGTCTTCGCTGATTTTGAAGTTGATTTTATGTTTCTGTGCGTGTGCGTGTGCGTGCGTGCGTGTGTGCGTGCGTGCGTGCGTGCGTGTGCATGTGTGTGCGTGTGTGCGTGCGCGCACGTGTGTGTGTGTGTCTGTGTGTGTGTGAGTGTGTGTGCGTGTGTGTGTGCGTGTGTTGTGTGTTCGTGTGAAAAGGCATAGTGTCCAACCTGTCTTCAGAGCTTAACTTCAGCTACGGCGGGCCAGAGACAGTCTTAAAAATACACGAAGATACCCGTCAAGCTAAAACACACTATAAAACGATGTGTCATCTTTTCTAAGGCTAGTCTAATGAGTCGATGGGACAAACTGTTACGTGCACGAGTGAAATCAACTTTCATAGACGTGGAAAGAAACCAGCAGGCCGCGTTGGACCCCCTGTTTCAATTGACTGAGAACGAGTAGCTTAAAAATTGGATACTAAGAAAACAGAAGAGCCCTATAGGGGAGATAATATAACCAATCCATGGGAATTTAGGATTCGCAGGTAAGAGTGAAATTCCAACCTGGCTTCTGCTGAATGGAGCTATACGGAGAGCAAGTGTTCTACAACGCGTCCTTGGTGCATCGGAACAAAAGAGGCGGCACGCCAATGAATGGTCAAGAAAGAACACGCGCGATGACGAGGTAGCCAAGCGAGCGCCACCATTGGCTGAGATTGTGGGGAAACAAAATCACGTAAGCGCATCTGGAGGGTTAACACACGCACGAGGAGTGCAGAGAGCTGGCAAACCTACACGCCGTATGTCTGACGGTCGGTGGCGGCTGGTTGTGGCAATGGCGGGGCAGAACACCGCAGTGTGCCGGTCTATTCTTTTAAATGTTTATTATAGAATAACCTTTGCAAATATGTAGAGTAATACTTTATACAACCTTATAAGCGTCATTGACGCGCGATGATGCGCTAAATTTTTTTACAAAACGTCGATATCCCTCGGCGTGTCTCGGGCATTTGAAAATAATTGCGTTTTTCTCCTTCCGGGTCGAAACATGTTAATCACTTTAAGCAAGGTCATTGCCACGTGATAAATCCTATGCTGAAGTGATCGACTGGGAGTACGCTCAAAGATTCGTCGGTTCTTCAGCGGACACTATGGAACACCCAATGGTACAGCTACAGGTTTTGCTTGCCAGAATGGCAGCACAGCAATCAGTTAAAAAAGAAAAAGGAAATTTTTAGCAGCCGCGGTAACAACACCCACCTGCTACATGCTAAGAAATGCCTGCGTGTCTACTTACCCGCAAATTGCTCGAAGAGTCAATCTCTTCAATCTACAAAATCAGCTCAACGAATGATGAGGCTGACATTTGTTTATACCTCAAAATTAAGTATGCGCTGTGGCATTACGCAATGCAAGCATGACGCTTTGCATTGCCTAATGACACAGTGCAGACTTCATTTTCAGGCCTAAATGAATGTTGCGCCTCATCATTCGCTGAGCTAATTTCGCAGATCGAAGAGATTGGCTTTTAAAGTGTTTTGCGTGTAAGTAGACGGGTAGACATTTCTTAGAGCGTATCTACGCAACATTTAACGAAATTATGTTACAACAGCAATATAAAACTAATTTATTCTATAGTTTTTCACGATTGCACGATGTAATTAGTATCAAAGTTTCAACAACCTCAACAGCCTTTCTACATACATATCACCAGAGGCAAACAGTCTGACGGATAAAAAGCTGGGTGCCGCTCATTCACGTCAGCTCCGTTACTCTCACATAACCTTGTATACATTACACCAACTGCACGAAGGTCTCTATTCGGGTAACTCTCAATGCGTCACGTTTTCCATCAAAACCTTAACGTTCTCTCGAAGGCTTTACAGCGTATAGTTCTTAACCATCTAGTAACCCTGACTACAATGTTTACGGTGTGTTGTGTTCTCTTATAAGAGTGCATCTCCCACGCGCGATGGTTCGGTCTGACGCAAATTACGCTCTGAATTGAGCCAGTTTCTCGCAGTCAAGGGCGTCTCCTCCCTTCCAGGCAGGGCAGTCACGTGACTTGTGCGCTGACGGCGTGGTATAACGACTTCGCGTACTAGCTACTTCGCTACCGGAGCGATGAGAATGCGCGGCCTCGGCAACAACATCGCCTGGGCTTGAAACGCGAGACAGTAATGAGTGCCTCTCGTGCTCTTCGCCGTGGTCGTCTAATGACAAAGCCCCAAGCTATTTCGCTACGCAATGAAGAAGGATACGACCTCTTTAAACCGGAAGCCCGTTAGGAGCAAGAACCGTCTCGTGTAGTCGTAACGGAGAAGTTCAAGGATAAGAGCCCCGAAAAATTTAGGAGCCCAGTGAAGTCTAATCATCGAGGGTTGGCGAGCATGTATGCCTGGGAAGGGAGCGTAAATTGTATAGAATAGACGAGACTCCGAAAATGCTTTTTTTTTTTTGGTTGAGTATATACGATGTCTCGGTTCATGAGCGTCCTTGTGATGGAGGCACGAGTTTAAACGCGCTATCGAGCCTTTTGATTCTAGAGGCGTTTTGGAAGAGGGCAATTAACCCAATGGCTTTTGCAACCGCTTCTTTCTGACTTCGGACTGCTCGTCAGTCGTCAATCGAGATGAGCGGCGAGTACAATAGAAGAGATGTCCAAAGATTTACTTCCCGGCATTTGGGACACGGGTGGACTTGCCTTCGCAAGTAACTCACGAAATAAGGGCATTCGACTTCTCAATCGTCTAAAGTGATCGGAGAGGTTCCGAGCATGGTGCGCCTTGTCTATCGCTGGGAAGTCGTATCTCTACAGTCGTCAACAGCTTCAAAAATGCAGGGCGGGGTGAGCTTCAGCCGGATTGGGACGTAACAGTAACCGAGACCCGGGCATATGGTTATCGCTTGTAAGCCGATGAGACTGCGGCGTTAGCCGATAAGAACGCGGAGGAAAATCGCAGTGCAAGAATCGTCAAAACGGTAAGTCACGCCTAAAGGTTTCTTGACCTGTCAGTGATTGAAGTGTTACTGGCTTGCGTATATGCAACCAAGAAGGCGGACTTATGTATGAAGCCGCACTGCTCTATCTCTTTTTCTTACTTCACCAGCCATGTCTGAACCGTTGAACGAGCAACCTCCGGCTTTTGGTTGATTTCGAGATCCTTCCTCGCTTCTTTAGGCCGTATTTGTGTTTTCTTTTCTCTCTCTCTCTCTTTCTCTCGCTCTCTGCATTTCCTCTGACTTTGTTGTTTATTTTTAACTTCCGCTGCGCATGTGCGTTCGATGATGCTCCGCGAGAAATAATTCATTTTTGATATAGAAAACAAAAAGAAGTCTGGAAGCCCCATAGTGGTAGCGCCATATCTTCATGGCATTACCAACGGGCTAAAGCCGGCAAGTGATACACGTTGTCCGTTCCACGCCGAACAGGGCATATTCCATGTGTCAAGATAAACAAGTCACAAAACGCACGCGAGGACCAATGTGACATAAAGCACAAGACCAAATACGCCTGATCTCGAAGCGAGGTCGTCTATAAATTTCCATGACGTGCAGGAAATGTTATATAGACCAAAGAGGACCCGGTATAAACGATAAAACAAGAGGACGTGCCGAACCTTTACGAACCCTAACAGCAGCGGGACACCTAGCAGCTTATTGCCGTAAATGCGAATGTGAAGCAAGACTACACGAAGTTGACATTGGGGGAAGAAACCGAAACCAACTCCCACGTGAATTGCTAAAGACCCTCCATCAAGGACAAGGTGTCAGTGCCCCTTCGGTTGCACTCTACCACAAGGAGGAACCGTTCCTGCGGGGAGCCACGGGGTCCTGGCAAGGATAGAAGAAAGAAGTCTGCGCAACCGTCTGCTCCCAAAAATACAGAAATTGAAAACTGGCTTAAAGTAAAATAAAGATACCATCACGAATTACGCGATAAAAAATAAAACGAAAATGTTAATTACTCGAAACGAAAAAAACAAAAAGAGGACGTGCATCAAACAGTTCCAGGTCCACCAACGTGAATAATGTTTTGTTTTGTTTGTAACTTTTTTTATTATTATTTTGAAGAAAAAAAACTGGTCCTGCATGCCCAAATTAGTGACACTTTTTTCATGGATTGCGTTAAGTTATTTAATGCGATCTGTCAGAGTCATAACGAACATTTCTGAAGGGCAAGGACTCAAGGAATGCAAAGTCTCACGCAAAATCTGCTCTGAGAATTCGAATGTGTTGAGGACAAGGAAGTGGAGGGCATGAGAGATGGCTCGTGTAAATTCGGAGGAATAAAGAACAACCGACAACAAAGACTGCACGAAGGGTATGAAGCAAAAACAAGCAGACATGTAAATCCCGAAACTCCCAGAAAGCTAATATTCTGGCACATGAGCTGTTTTGGAGCGCTATACGTAATGGAGGGCTATTCCGTCTGAACAAACAACGTTCCCGGTATCATACAACGACAAATAATCTCTTTTTTATACTTTTATTCACGATAATAGGGTACGAAGTTGGAGCAGTCTATAGCGCATAGCGACACGTATGAAGGCAATTTGGTTGTACAAATACGGACTCTGAATCATAATTTTTTCCGAAAATAGACGTTGCTCCCCAAACCGCGTTACTTTGTTTCCCTCGATATTTAGTAGACTTCTTATTGCAAACAAAACGGCTACTTTTCTTTTTTTTTATCAGCTTTGGTATGTTTCGTCGGCAAAGTGGCCAGTGTATGAAGCCGATTCCAGCAATCTAATTCTTCACGTGTCCGTTCGTCCTCATAAAAAAAAAAGTAATAATAATAAAAAAAACGCATCTTGGTTTTGATGCTTCACATTTTTAAATAAAATTCAAAAACTGTTTTTTAGTTAGATTATGTTTTGTTTCTTGTGTCACTATAAGAAATAAAAGTAGTACCTACGTCATGCTCAGCGGCGTGCGAAAGGTGGGTGTGAAGCGTAGGTGTGAAAAGTTCTGTGAAATTTGCAGCAAAGAGTTTCGTGTGTTCAACTGGCCGTTGTACAATGTGCCATTTGAGTATACAGCCCCTCTCAACTTCATTGCCAAGGGATCCCGAAAAAAAGGTTCGATGTTTGATACACAGAGTACCGGCATGGCGGATGAGGCTGCTAAAGTTACTGAGAGATTGAGAGGCGCCGGGTGTGGCGAATCCCGGTCATGTTATTACAGCTCTCCAGCCAATCATCTTGCGGCATTAGCCGTCAAGTATGCCGCAGAACCAATCACGAAGCAATAGCGTTGTGATAATACGCAGTGCCGTGCATTTCGCAAGTTGTCAGTGACTTTAGTCATCTTAAACACGCTATTTATGTTCGTAAAAAAAAAAAAAAAAAAACTTTTTTTTTATGCACAGGTTTTGATAATAATGCTGCGCCATACTCGAGAAATAAAATTTACGGTTCTGCTCCTCCCAAATTATCTAACTTTCGGCCCATTATTAATTTAAAAACGCAGACGCAAATAATTCTCGCGTATATAAAGTAAACAAAAGTTCCCGATATGTCTGCTTGAATAGCTTAAACTCTGCTACCTTAGCTCTTGCTTCCTACAAACAACAAAACTACGTTGTTTTCTGCTTTTTTTTGTGTGTGTGTGTGTGTGTTTTAGACTCCACGTGTTTTTTGTTTCTTCCGTAAAAAGAACGGCCTTAACTCGAGGGTTTCAGTTCTACATAATCCGTAAGTCAAATAGAAATACGCCACTCTCCAAACTCACGTCGAACAAATTTCCGGCACACAAAAGCCAGTCGGCGTACTCTATCAATGCGTGCACTGCCCGTATTCAATACATATATTTAAATATATATATATTTATTTATTTCGAGCCATCTTAATAAAACATACAACGAGAAGTAGGCTCGCAAGTTTTATTGAATCGTCGCAGCTGGTGTATGTTTTTCCGCCCATAAAACGTTTTATTGCTTTAAGATAGTTCGGGTTTCTTTCCAAATACTTCGAGGCTCCTAAATTCTAGGAGCCTTGCACCTGAGGCCACTACCCACTATGAACATCTAATATAGTCTGGAAGTTTAAACTAAAACATACTATAAGAAGCGTCGTGATGCGACAAAAGCAGCAGATGAGCTGAACTGCGCGTTCGCTTTGGTTTCTCTTTAACGTTGCATAACTCTTCCCAAGATGAAAATGCTGCCAGAAAGCCGGCATTTCACTTAGAAACGGGGTCATCAGTTAGTGGGGCTCCACATGCAAGTACCTCGAGGGTTGGTGCTCTATGACCTCCTTCGCCTCTCCAGTTGAGGTCGCTCAAACTCCAGAAGCATCGAGTTGTGTTTGTGTGGACATACTACCGGTCACAGCTATTGACTCTTGTGGTTCTTCAGTTTTTATTTGCTTTTGTTTTGTTATTGCGCTCGATAATCAAATGTATTTACTTATCAATGCCCCAGAAGTTTTTGCCTTCTAATTACGACTTTTTTTTTTTTTTGTCAAAGAAATTAAAATTAGTAAATAATTGTAATTTAGAGTACAAGAAAGCCGAGTTCGAGCGCGCGTGAACGCGGACACGGGAGATGCGATGCTTCCATCGAGCACCATGAGTGAACGCCTGCGCCAGCGTCTTGCGCACGCCACAAAACAACTTCTGCATTCGGGAGCGCAGAAAATACCTTCTTCAGGCTCCCGTTACACATTTCCAGTACTTAATTATGTATAGCGGTTGCGCAGTCGCGTGCCGTGCTTTGTTGAGAACAAGGAAACCCTGGTAGCAAACCTTGTACACGATTGTCGCCGAAGTTTTTCCACCTCTTCATCATCCAACATCCGTCTCGCTATTAACACAAGATGCACGGATTGTTCTGCAACTTAATCTGTTTGTGAGTACCCATTTGCACGTCAGATGCATGATATTTATTTCACTTCTAGTCCAAATTTACACTGGTTTCTTACAATGCATGCTCTACCAATATCGTGGCCATGTCATTGCAATAACCAACGAATTTCACCAGTTGGTTATTGCGGCCGGTTGTGGTTATAATACATTACAATGGTGCTCTTGAACGCAATTATAAAGGAGTAGCTTTTAATTATTTTTTTTCTTCTGCGGTTTAAGGTTTGTTTTGCATGACTACGTATTTTCAAGACTACAAGAGGATTTAGCAATTGCGCTAACAACTCAATGCACTGACAATAGCTCTATTTTGTGGTAATCTCCTGGGAAAATATATATAGCCCCTTATTTTATTTGCTCAGACTATCGATAGGATCGGCTAGACAGACCTGATCCAAACAAGTTTCCCGAATACATAAAAATAATAAATGCTTCCTTCCAAAAAAGAAAAAAAAAACTATTAGAACAATAAACGTCATAAATATGTTAGCAAGATGTTTCTTTTAGGCAGACTCTGTGCCTTTGAGTGGCCAAACGCAAGTTATCCTGAGTCGTTCAATATTTTTTTTAATGATGTATGTACAAATATATGCATTTCCTTGATAATATCATCGTACATCAAGCACGCACAAGTACTAAAACAAACAAATAATGTAAAATGTCATCAAGATGGCCTTTCGACCTTAGAGGTGCACTGAAGGGGTTGCTGAGATCGTCGTATGATGGTGGCAACGCGATCTACGCGCTGAAAGCATGCCAAAAAACTTGGGGGACGCTTTTGCTTCGCCTTTAAGGGTCGGACGCAATGGCGTTATCGGGTCCCGTTAGCCAAGCCTTCTCAAATAAACGCGTGCCGGTTGCCAAGCCGTGCGAGCATGTGTGCGTGGTCTAGTCGCTAGCATCACGTGTCACGCGACGTCATGACCCTATCGATCCGCTAAATTTGGCGGGAAAATTTTCCGCTCAATTTGACGCGAAAACTTTCTGCTAACTTTGGCGGGAAAAAATGTTATGTTAAATTTGCTGGGGAAATTTCCCCACCAAATTTAGTAGGTAAATTTCATAATGCAACGCGCGCAGCCACGTGTGGCGTTACGCGTGACGTCACACGAGGCTGCGCGCGTTGCATTATTGGATTTTTGTCTTACCTACGCCGATCCCAGGTTTTCTGCTACAGGATCTTATAAACGCTATAGAGTTGAAATCTAAAAAAAATTACAGTCGTGCCTATTTCTTTTTTTATGTTCAAAGGTTTCGGACACGCCCTTTCCCAGGGCAAATTCCCCGAATGAAACGGTCGACGACGTTGCGCGCGCGCGAACGGATCAGCGGACTGGTTCCGGATCCCAAGTATAGTTCCGAGCTGCCGCTACCTCGGACGAACTACGTTTCAGCAGTAGTTTACGCGTGCTTGTGATGTGTATTCACAATCTGACGCCGTTAGAATTGAAAATCCTTCGGCAGACAAGGCTGTTTATACTCCAACGTCGATGAACACAACGCGTGCCAGCGCAAAACGACGTGCGTGGTCTAGCGTAGCGCATTTCCATTTCCTGTCGGTACAAATCATCAGATCGGTGTGTGTGGTTCGCCCGTGTCCTGTGGTCATGCTTCGAAGCAGCGATTTGGTGCAGTGTTTACCAGTTCGAAAACAAGAAAATGATGGAGGTAACGGGTGCACACAAGCATTTATTTTTTTCCAAAATTTCACACAAACTTCACGTAAAAAAAAAAAATAAAAAAAAAATCACAATATCGTGTCCCTTAAAGCAATAGCTTCGACAGAGTCGTCAAATTGGCTCCGGTGAATCCGCCGAGATACTTTGATGAAAGTTACACACTCGATATTCCACAGCGGACTCTTTCTGACAGATGACCAGTGTGCATACCGCCAGTGGTGTAGCAACAGGGAGAGGGAAGGGGGGGGGGGAGCCCTGGGTCTCGGGTACCAGGCGTCCCAGCCACCCCCCGTGGGTGCCACCTTTGGCAACACACGGCACCCCCTCTCCTTTTCCTGGTTGGTTTCGATCTCGGGGTATGAAAGGAAAGGAGGGGGGGGGGGCACTAGAGACATACCTGCCCCAGGTGACGGATGGCCTAGCTATGCCACTGCCTACCGCTACTATCGTTTACAAACTAAGACAGCCCGGTTGAAAATTTCTGGCAGGCTAAATAGCACATATTTCACTGGGTTCGTCGTTCCCGTAGTTTCGACGGCGCTTCTTGTTTCCATCGGGAACGGTTTTCGGCGCGTCTTCGAGCTTCCAGCTTTTGCCGGCACAATGAGCATGCGAGTCCGGCGTGCCAGGCCTACCAAGCGTCTCGAAGGTGGCGCATCCTGGGAGTAGTCCACGTCCACGCATACACTCGCCTCGTCGATCGCACGCACGAACGTTAAATATGCACACGAACACAGGAACACGATAACATCACACGACACATGGCAAGAACGGCAGGTTCAAATCCGCTTCTGGTCAAGAGATCCAACAAGTTAAAAGGTCCAACGAGTCAAAAGGTCCAACGACTCAAGAGATCCAACGAGTCAAAATATTCACGGCGAGTCAAGAGGTCCAACGAGTCAAAAGGTCCAATTAATCAGAAGGTCCAATAATGGATCGCTTGACCTGGCAGACGCGAGTCAAGAGGTCGCATGCGGGTCAAAAGGTCCAATTACTCGAGAACTGCAGCGTCATATAGCAAGGGGGTTAGGGAAGGCCCCTCACCACTCCTGCCCTAGACGCGGCCTGCGGGGAGGCCTTGTACAATAAAATTCAGAAAACAATTTTTGACTATACCCGTTTTCATTTCAAGGAACGTAGTAAAAAAAAGTCCGGCTTCTCGCGGAACACTGCTGATTTTCGCATTCATGTAGAGAATTAAGATAAAAGTAGGTGAATTGTAGATTAGATATATGTTATCTTATTAAGACTTACATGTTCCAAACGCCAAAAGCATCGCTTTTCCCTCCGACAACCAAATCTCGTAAGAACTTCTTCGTGCCGCGTATGAACAATGCGCAAAGCTTGCTTTTTTCTTGAAAATGGGTATAGGTTCCTTAATTTTTGTTACAAAAAAAAATTTAAAGACATTTAAATTTGTCGCGCCGTTTAACTCCTCACTATTTCCCGGTTTGCGGACGGAAAACGGGCCCGAGCTATAGGGGGCAGAGTACAGGTTGTGATAGGGTGTGTTTTTGTTTGCAAACTAGTTCGTACAAGAAGGCCGATACAGAGTGCGTGAATATGTTTTAATGAAAAATGATTTGATCGATTTTGTTTGTTCGTTACAAAAAAAAAAAAAAAGGCCCCACCACGACCATAAAAGATGACGCCCTTCGCACTTCTTTGAAACGCGATTGTGTCGCGTTCACGCTCGCTAGAAATATGTACTAAAGAGCACCTTGTAGGTGATGTATGACTTGTTCGAAATGTGTTTCTCTCGTGCGAAAAGCTAATTAAGTGAGCACCGCGAAAAAAGGGGGAAAAAATGACGGTCGTGCGTGTTTAAGGTCTGAATCTATTCTCTCAGACACTTCATTTGACAGACATGTTCGTCACTGTTAAGGTTTCATTGTACAGCCAACTACGAGATTCCCCGGTTGGAATTTTATGATTACACGAGAAAAATGACAGAAAGAAAATGAAGATGATGAACCCTACGCAGTCAACGCAAATCTCAGTGGTGTTTGTGGATATTGAGGCATCGCAATGCTTGTCAGCCATTCAAAGGGCGACATATTTCTAAACCGCAAATGAGCAATTTAGCCGGGGCTGTACGATGTTGTACTCTGTTTCACCTTGAAGGCTGGTTCACACTGTTGCGACCGACTACGACCAAGTCTGACGGAACAAGTTTTTAAGTCCCTCTTACGACCACACCGCGCAGCAGCAATGGCGGCCGTAAGCGGCCTAAAACTTCGTTGCCATAGCTACCCATAAACGAGATTAACGACGCGAACAGTTGCAGGCGCACACGGTCGGACTCATGCATGTGAGTGAATCAGCCAGCGCATCCGATCCAGCGCCGAGAGTGTGTCACGTGACCTTGAGGTTCGGTGCGGCGTCGCGCGGAGCGAGATGTCCCATGACGCTCTCGACTCCTAGCACAGACTGCGGTCAATCCTTAGGTGAAACGGAGTGTAGCCTTGGGTCTTTATGTGCACCACGCAGTAGTCGTTACATGAACGCACGCCGATGATGGTTTTCCTTTACTGCGGAAAGGCATGTTGACCCTCTGGATGGCTGTCAAACATTATGCTATCCAAATCCAAAGCCATAAATGTTCTGCTTGTTCAGCTCATGCTGCGTGTACACGTCTCGTAATTAAGTCACCGACTAACTGTTCGTTGGTTTCTAAATTCAAGAAACAACCTGCGTTCCCGCGACTGTACAGCAGGCGTAACTCTCTGGAAATTTCTCCGGTAATCAAGCATTGCCGACGAAGAAATGGCGTTGGTTACTAGCCCATTGAAATGGAAAACGCACCAACGCCGTGACACAGCCAGTCATTCAGGATCCCGAAACCTCTCATCCCCGAGGCCACTGCGCATCATCTTCTCCCATCTCCCTCTTTTTTGTTGCTTTGTTATTAGACGCCTGATCCCACCCCGCTGCAGTGCAGTGACCGTCAGTCCTTGCCACCAGAAAACCTTCATTAATCGTAGTTCTGCTCTTCTTTCTTTCCTACTCTTCTTCAAAGCCCTTCCTCCCCTTTCCCGTCAAGAGTCAAGAGGTCCAACGAGTCAAAAGGTACAATAATGGATCTCTTGACTCGTTGGATCTCTTTGACTCGCCAGACACGAGTCAAAAGACCCAATGTGGGTCAGGAGGTCCAAGGAGTCAAGAGACCCAACGAGTCAAAAGATCCACGGCGAGTCGAGAGGTCCAACGAGTCAAAAGGTCCAACCAGTCAGAAGGTTCAATAATGGATCTTTTGACCCGTTGGATCTTTTGACTCGATAGATCTCTTGACTCGGAATCGTTAAAATCCCTGAAATGAGGGTCTCACACACACCGCCTGGCCCCGACGGTCAGACATCAAGGGCTTCTGGGAAAGCCACTGTGGCCGCCGTCGTCGGTGTGCGGGGTGTGCGGCTTGCTTTTCCGTCTTGAGCTACACTGGCGCGCGCTGGGCTACACTGCCGTGCGTCGCGTTGTACATTATACTGGAGTAAAGACTTCCGTCTCGTTCGCAGCTGGCGTCGGCCAACGCGATTGGGAGCAGGCGCTCGTCAACGTTACGACGCGCGACGCCCACAAGTGGAGTGGGATGGAAATGAACCACGACGGCCCGCCGCGGCTAGGTGGCGTAAGCTACCGCCCGTTATAAAGAATACGATTGATATCCATCGATCTATGCATCCATCCATTTAACAGAGTAAGGTGGACACATCACTCTTGGCCCATCGAAAAACGAGGAAAGATATAGCTCGCTGGTTTCGAGGCGAAATTTCCGTATTACAGAATACAATGCACGACGTGCTCGAAACTAGGTATAATAGTAACAATCGTACTCTTAATTGGTCCAGAAGAAAAAAATATAGAACCCAAGGGAAAAGACTTTGCGTGGTTTTTATTGCCGTGAGATCAGTGGGCATGGCATTATTGTAATCTTGAACTAGATGAGATGTTAACTCATACCCATCTCATAATATTGCACAAAAAAAAAATTTTCAGGAAGTTTTTTAGTGCATTTTTCAAAAGAAAGGAAAGTTCAGTGTGGCAAAGTGTGACAAGCATCACTCTAAAAAAAACGCTCATGCACCCATTTCCCCGCACAACACTCGGATAGCCAAACACCGGAATTTACGGCGACAGCTCAGTCAATGACGATGCCGAAACATGTTAAGACCAAAAACGTCACAACTCAGACTGAATTTTTTTGGTCTAAACATGTGTTTCGACATCGTCATTGACTGAGCTGTCACCGTAAGTTGCGGTGATTGGCTCTCCGAGTGTTGTGCAGGAAAGTAGACTCACGGGCTTCTTCAAAGTGATGAAGAAGGAACGAGGATGGTCTCAGGCATTACGCAATTATTGTGTATTAAGCTCTCGTATATTTTACTCGCCGAGAAAACAACTTAAGCGCGAGAGGGCTCAAGTCAAGAGCACATGTATTTGTTCTATGCAAGTAAAAAACTATCCAGGCCAGAAGCAAAAAAAGAAAAAAGACGAAGGAAACATCGCCAACAGTCTAGCAATTTTGACATGCCCGGTGAAGTCTTCTCATCAAATTTACCCCAACGCCATCACACTAAGTTCCTTGCTGCAACTCTGAAGGTGCACAGCACAGCCCCCCCCCCCCCCCCTTTTTTTTTTTTCTTTTTCTTTTGCGTTTTGTCTTCCTCAATAAAGATGGCAAAGTGGCATCATTCATCACACGTTTGCTGGTTTCTGACATCTGAAACGGCCCCGTTAGCCAAACCAAACGCACAAAGGCTCCGAGGACGATGGTGAAAAGCAAAGAAAGACACATAAAGCAGATCCCAGGAATAAAACGCATTAGGCTTAAGAGGTTTCGCAGGCAGCGCTCTCCGCAGCCGCTCTGGACATCGGCCGGTTAGGCGTGGTCTACCCCGACTGAGAGGCAATCATTAACGGCGAGGACGTGCTCGGCCCACTGGGCTCCAAAGACTCCGCGCAGTGTGGGCACCGGGCCCTCGTGCAATCGACGTCGCAACTGCCGGAGCGTGAACGCCGAGGGACCGTCCGTGCCAGCCAGCCACGCTGCTCAGTGCGAGCAATGGCGGTATATAGCTTGTGACGTTATGCTGGGCCCGACGTGTGGTCCTTGCCGCTTCTAAGAGTGCGGCGTATGACTGGGAAAGGAAGGAAGAAGCCTTCCGTGAACAACGTAACGAGGTTTATGTTCGCGGAAGTAGTATGTCTCTTCAGAACCTACGCTTTTGTGTGATTCTGGGCAAATTAAAAGTATAAAGAAACATTTCCATAATTTCATGCTTACTCACATTCGTTTCAAGTAAATCAACATGCCACTAAGCAAAAGTAATATATGCTCGAGAGCTTTGAACTAGCGACGTATCAACTTTTGTGTTGTTGCTTTTGTATGTGTTATTTAGTTGAATTACAAAATTGTAATTTTGTTCCTATTTTGCGTATCTTTTTAAGCGTCGGATGGGTGAAGCGAACGTACATATTTTAATATTTTATGTGGCATAACCTAGAAGTTTGTAAAAACCTACTCTGTTTACAATTACTTGGCCCTTGACTCGCTAGGTTTGTTTTCTCAAAGATTCGTGTTTTTTTGGCCACCTCCAATTTGTCGGCTGTTTCGTTTGGACTTCAATCCTGAGTAAACCACTCCCGAAATGCAGTGCCATCTAGTGACTAAAATAACGGTCTCAGCTTTGCCATACTAACGGTGGTTAAAAAAGTAGAGTATTTCATCGGGACCGCACGCTCGTACGTACGTCAAAGGTATACGAAACGTTTTTCTTCCCCGTATAGTTATTTCGCGATTCATTCCGGTCTCGACGTTGACAAAGAAACAAGCGATGTGCATGCAGCGCGGGCTAGAGCAAAGTCCCTGATGAAATTCACTACATCGATAAACTTGAGAGCACAATCTGTGCCAATAAATTGAGTGACCGGAGTCTGACATAAAAGCTGGCGTATCGCTTGAATCCAATTTGTAGCGTGCGTCAGGTTTGTGGCAACGTCTCGGATGCACGGGCCTTGCGCTATCCTCCGGGGACACATGTCTACAACTTCACCTTTCATCGGCCATCGGAAGGTCACCATTAGTATGGCACGGATTGCGTGCAATGAGATGATGATGCAGATCAAAGTGGCCAGACTAAATTTTCGAAATTGTCTATTTTATTCACGTTCATACACTCCTCTGGGATACTCCATCGTTCGGACCGCGAGCAAATTTTTGTTCGAACAAAACGCGGGAGATGGTCGTCGCCTCATCGAAAACACAAAACACGCCGCAATTGCTATTGAAGAGCTGGGCGTGCCTCTTATACTCCGTTTTAACTTACAATAAACCGCATAGAAGTGGCGCCCTCTGCGGCCCATTGTAAGACAATCGAATGAAGTGTGAGTTTCACGTGGCCTTTAGAAGGAGATAAGCGAAGGGAGGGACACGTTTAGTCACGTGATAGGTTTACAGCGCTGGTTTGGCTGGAATGGTGCGTAGCGTCAGCTGCAGCCCATTTTGGGGTGCAACGTAGTGTAGAGTGCTTTAAATTTTCGCAAAGTGCTCCGTCCTTTCAGCCAAAAACTTTCCCCTGCTGGTGGCGGTGTTGCGTTGCACAATTCCTTTTCTTTTCATATGTATCTCGAAAGTGTAGACCCTCTCGTAAAGTGCCGTCACAACGCGACATCGACCATCGTCACAGTAACCCGAAGGCGTGACAATAGAAGAGGTGTCCGATTACGGAGAAAAAGGTGCTCGCGAATTCGCCAGGGACAGAGTCCGCTGGGACACCGCGGGAACGAGCGCAGTACCAAAAAAGTTTGAACCCAGTCACGTTTTCCTTGTTTCGCTGGCAGCAGATATCGTGACAGTCTCCCCCGTTACGTCAGGAGGGCTTCGAGCCAGGTGACAACGGCAACAGTGACGACAACGCGAAAAAGTAGGACGACAAAAGGGTAAGCGCGTGCGTAGCTCGAGGCGGGCCAAATTTATTGAAAACGTGCCCAGGGGGCCCGCTGGTCGAAAGTGAAAAGATCCCGAATGGAGAGAGGACAGAAGAACGAACCCCATAGGCGCTCCGTGCTGGCGAGTGCAGGATACTTTGACTAATTTTTTTGCCATCTCAATTACACCCGGGCAGATGTTACTGACATGGATTTTGGACTTCCTGTTTAGGTATACATGATTTGTGTAGTACGGGGGAGAAATAAAAACTTTGATCTCTACTCTCTTGTTCATTTTCGTTGAAGAGAATATGCGTGAGAAAGAAACTTGCGCAATGTGTTACTTTTGTTAGAACCTTTGTATCACCTTGCTTCGTAGTTCGCACGTGCAGGCGACATCGATGTTCTCCTCGTCCGTTTCTTCGGGTAAACGTGAGTATTAGAATATTTTTTTTTGCTTATTGGAATGGAATAGATCCAGAGAAATTTCTGCGACAATAAGGCAGAGCGCACTAAAGTGTTACAATAAGTTGTTTTCTTTTTTTCTTTTTTTCGGAACGGCTTTACTTTCGGAGGAACCTTTAAAAGCGTTGTTTGCTCGCTTTATAGACCCCTTGAACAATTTACCACAGCTCCGAATTAGCAAATTTTTGGGTAAGGTAAATAAATAAAATACATCGGTGACGGAACACTATAGCGGTAAAGTGTTTATAGCTGGGAAAATAAGGTAATTATAAGACGTATTTGATTAAACAAAAGTGGTTTATCACCATCATACTTTTTCATTCCCCGCTCAACGCGATGCTAGCTGTTTTGACGAGTTTGTCAAGAGCAGTTGAATTAATACTTTTTCCGCCCGTTTGAAAGGTGTTTGAATGCCACGGAAATTTCTCCCTTCCTTTATGATTAAGGGCATTTAGAGACTTGCTGAATTAGCCCACGGTCGTGGCATCTCACGTGTTTCCATGGCCACTCGCTAGTTCACCTATCTTCATACAGCACTTAATGTGCAGTACTTACTACTGCACGTGAACCAGCTAATGGCTTCGTAATGCATTTCGGACAGGACTATAGCAAACCAAGTTTCGAACGCCGCCAGCGATCTGACTCGGAAGTTTCTCGAAGGAAGGAAAACCGTCCCAAGGTGTCAAATTTGCGGGGCCTCATCTTAAACACGAGGTGACAAGAACGTCCGGAAAGAAGAAGCCTTGTCGAGAAAACGTGAATTACTTCTTTGTTTCTCGTGCGTGCTCCGAGAGAAGCTACTCGTTAAAGAGCGACGCTCATGATGAAGCGGGGCTTAATGGAGGGCGATTAATATCGCTTCCACCGCCCTTGGAGCGCACTTCCCTTTCTTTTGTGGGGCTCCCCGGGGCCACATGTACGCTCCGGTAAAATATTGAACTGTGCTCGTCCGTAATGCACACGCGGCACGTGCCATTCAGATTTATCTCGGGCAGTGCCGCCTAATGGCCCGCCTGCTCCGGACGTCACGTAAGCGCTTCTCAGAGAAGGTGTCAAAGGAGACCCGAGCAAAAAGCGTTCGCATCTGACGCCGTTGGGTCGATACTGTGTTCGTGAAAAAGAAAAAAAAAAGGGAAAATGGGAAAAGTGTAGAAATCATATTGAAGTACACTTATTAAAGTACACAGAAATGGTGGGTCAAATTCTTTCGCAACTTTTAGGGTTGCTTTGCAGGAGGTGACTCTTTGCTGACGAATCGACTGGCAGGGGTAAAAAGACACATTTTTTCTCCGGTGCAGAAAAAACTAAAATAGAAACGCACGTGCTTGTAAGTACTTTAAGTAGGTCATACGCATCTTCAGAAGCAAGTTTTTTAAGATGCCCGTGTATGCAAAAAAAAAAAAAGTTTTTTTTTGTCAACTTAGAGGGCGTCCTTATTATTTGCTTAGAAAGGTATGTGTGTTGGCTTTGACAGTAGGTGACGCAACGCGGGGAGCTTAATTTGGCGTTTTCCGTCGTCTCAGATGCTCACCTAGCAGGAAATTCGTTCTATCACTCTTGCATTATTAAGGTTGGTAATATTTTCATAGCACAGCCTTTTTAGTCACAGAACAACGACCAGCGAAAAAATATAGTAAGATAATGAGCCGTATTCTCACCTTGACGGTATGGTGAGAAGCATTGTGAATAATAAAATTTCGGGTCACATGTCAATGTGATCCTTATGTCTTCTGATTATAATCACTCACGGCTTAAGGTAGGCAGTACGTCGCCATCCCCGAGAACCCTTATGTTAAAAAAAAAAAAAAAAAACTAATCAGACGTCCTGATTAGAACCAAAAATAATTTCACGAAGTGAAGGCCATCAGAATTATCCACGCCCAGTCATTTCTGGGCACTTAGCGACCGGAACAGCATTTTCTCATGTTTGAGCTTGCGCCCTTGGGTGCCGGTATATTTGCAATATAAACGTAATTATGTACTGATCTCAATGAGATTCAGCTAATATCGTCCTCTAGATTGAAAAAAAAAAAAGTTGGGGTGGCTCGAGATTACCGTAAAGGGGTGGGAAAAATTTGGTCCCTTCTCCGTCATTCAGCCTCTAAAAAATGAAGAAAATGCAGACATATTTCTTCCTTTTAATTTATTACATCAATAATACGTGCGTAATTTCTTACCTTTGAAGAGTCGTAGCATAGCTCATGAAGGCGGGGAAATGTTTTCTTCTTGGACACCCCTTCAACAAACGGAGACATGGCAAGTGTTGAATTTGATCAACTCTCAATAAACTAAATAGCGTTTTTTTTTTTACCACTGGTTATTAATGTAGGCTTAAGCGTTTGTCCTGGACAATAAGAGGTGTAATTGTTCGTCTTTATACATACAGATCGACACTGTTAGCGTCCACATGCGATTTCTAGATTTTCTCACCTTTTTCTTTCGTAATTAAAGAGCTGCCATCAAAACTTCTGGTGTTACGAGAAGTACTTCTATGGGGCGCTAACCTTAGAGATAAATTTGGATTATCTCCTATGCTTTATAACGTAAAAGTAGAAAAGGCGCCGATGTCGAATTTGCGCTAAGACTGTCGCGTTGTATAGTGTCTTTACACCTCCAAGGACGCGTAATGTTTGTGTCCTTTGACAATTCTTACACCGATTCAGACAATTCATGTTTTGAGGTCACTACCGGTGCCCTTCGAGCACCAAGATGCAGTCCGCAAACCCTCGAGCGCGTCCTAGATGAACCGAAGGCAAAGAGGAGACCGCCGAGAAGCCAATCGCTCGAAATCGGAGCCTGCTCCACGCGAAGGCGATAATCGAAGCACCTAGTTTTACGAGCCTCATCAACCGGTGTCACCTTTTCCCGGAAAATAAACCGACAAAAGAGGCAAACGCGAAAGGCTAAACCCACTGGGGTCGGCTTTCGAGTGTTCCGCGGCACTCGGAGCCATCGCCAGGGTTGGGCGTAAGATGAACCCGCATGGAACTGCTCGCGACCTGCGCTGAACCCTCTCTACGCTCTCGAGGTGCCGCCTGCTGATAAGCATCAGAGCACCAACGAGGTAAACCCCGAAGAGACAAGCACGATTTAAAGGGGTCCCTGCATAACGTTTCTAACCCCCTCTAAAAAAAAAAAAATACATTGCGTTTGCTCAAACTAGAGTGTGGGGCTCTAGCGACAGATTAAAAATAAACTAAAGAAGAAATCTGCTGTATTTATAACATAATAGGTGAAAGAAGATCAGACGTTTTATCACATTTTCTATTGTTGATCACGTTTTTGGTGTGAATCAGTAGAGATCCGAAACGACAAGAGCGTGCAACAACCATGCGCGATCTTTCTAATTGTTTCGATTAACATCCAGTTGTAATGATGCGTACGCACCACCGGTTTACGGGTGTTCTAAGCAAAGAATAGCACGCTTCAAAGAATTAGAAGAGGTCACGTGCACCTATGCAGCCATTACTACGTCTACAATTTTATCTCGTCATTATCCGACACTCACACTGATAGGCAGGACCTTCGAAGCACCACTTGGTTTTCTTCGTCCCTTTGCAAAGCCCCTTTAAAAATACCATCGTGTCCAACGTTCCTTTCAACGCAGATTACGCAACCAGTATTGTGTACTCTAAATGCAGGCGTCTGGGCGTAACGAATTCCAGCGTCTTGTTACCGCTCCATAACCAATCAGATTGCGGCATGAGCCAAGAAGAGCGCCCAAGAACCAATCACTACGAAGCATTTCTTAGCTGTCACTGACTTACAACCCTTACAAAAAAAGTGAATAGAGTTTCAATTAAAAGTGTGAAGGATTCACTCAATACGCCGCATTCAGTCGCAATTGAAACTCAATAGACTTTTTCTAAGGAGTTCATATTGAACCGTACCCACATATTGGCCACTGAGTCTTAATTGAATTTTATTGGTTGTATTTCAATTGAATTTTGGCAATAGTGTTTCGATGTAATTTTTCCTATTGAGTTTCAATACAAATATTGCAGTTGAGTTTCAATTAAACTTTTGCAACGTGTTTCAATAAAATTTATTGCTACTCCGTTTAAAAAAATTTGCAACTGGTTGAGAATTATTTTTGTATAATTTTTTTAAAGTATGCAACATGAAGGAAACAAAGCACATAAAGGAAATGAACACAAACATCATAACTAATCATGGTGTAGAAAAACCCGAGGCTGTGGTAAAAGCAGAGAAACTTGGTCGAAAAAGAAAGACAGGGGAAAAACGTCTCAATATTGAGACGTACTTTTCCCCTGTCTTTCTTCTTCGTCCAAGTTTCTCTGCTTTAACCAGTCTCGGGTTTTCTACATCATGATCAATATCCACCAGCTCGCCTGCGCACTCACCGTTTTTTTTTTGTCAATCATAACTAAACACTCACAACCGACTAATCGTACTCCCCTTGGCTACCCCACCGCCTTATATACCCTACATAAGAAAGGTATTCATTTGGCCGGTGACCACTTCGGCATTTATTAAGGTTCCCAGTTTGGTATTTCGTCCTCGGAAGTTTCATACATGATAAACAGTGTTTCGACGTCATTGGACTCTATCCCTTAATATAATAGCATTGGTACAAGCAATAATCGTCCGGTGCAGTAATCCGCAAATGACCAAACTCAGTTGCATTGCTAATGAGTAAATTCAATAGGATCGGTATTGAGTTTCTTACGACAAAACTCAACTGCATTCCTAATGAGTAAATTAAAAAGAATACATATTGCATTTCTAATGAGCAAACCCAATTTCATTTTTAATGAGCAAATTCAAAAGAATATATATATTAAGTTCTTAATGACCAACTCAATTGCATTCCTAATGAGTAAATTCAATAGAATCAATATTGAGTTTCTAATGATCAAACTCATTAGACATTGAGTTCTTATTGAGTTTCAATTGACTCTTAGGAAGACAATAGAAAGTCAATGGTAACTTATTAATCATTTTTGTAAGGGAAGTTATAGAAGACTTGTGTTCAGCGCACACCGGGTTGCCGGAAGCGCGACAAAGGCACAGCTAAAACAATTATATACTTAATCGTTACATGCGCAAAAGCTAGGAAATAATTTCTCGGAAGGCTGTATCATATATATATATATATATATATATATATATATATATACAAAATACATAAAATGAGAACTGTTTACTGGAAATTTAATTGAATTATACGCGTGTTCGTTAGATGCACTGTTTCGAACGGTGATAAACACAATGAATCAGAAGCAAGCGTAACCAAAAACTGTCTTTTCCTCCCCTCTCATCGGTGCTAATTGACCCGGGTAAGGGGGGGGTGGGGTGGGGGAGAGGGGTACGTATGACGTACAAACTTCTCTGGCCACAGATTTATATTACCATTGAAAGACGCCTTCCTACGTAAACACGACTGTCAAGCCGAAAAACGCTGGGGGCGATCTCTCTGTTTGGGTCTATGGCATTGTCGAAGATGCAGTTTGTTTCGTTTGAAACTTCAAAAATACATCAAGCGAACTGAACATTTTGGAGCAGACGAAAAGATATTCGATGAAATGAAGTGGTCGATGCTCTGCGCTCTTCGTACCATCTGGCGGAAGAAGGAGCAGCTGCAGGCTCCACACAAGGACGTCGAAGTGATTCTGACGGACGTCCGAAACACCCGGGAGTTATGTTTTACTTGTTCTGTAGCCATCCCCTTTTTTTTTTTTTTTTTTTTTTCAAAGTTGCACGAATAAAAATATTTTGGTATCAACTTGCCATCACCTGAGGGCAGCCGCTAAATTTGTATTTTTATTTCTCGGAGAGCAGATTCTGTTTATTGTCCGAAAAACACGCCCGAACCGGAAGGAATCTGTCTCGTTGTCGAGAACTATACTTTCTTATATATGTTTATTTTTATCCTCAGTAGACTCGTTCAATACATATGTATTGTGTTTGTGTGTGTGTGTTGGGGAGAGAGAAGGGGGGGGGGGGGGGGCGGAGTTGCAAAGAATAACGCTCCAAGCGAGTTGATAGGATGTGGTGTGGTGACCCTAGCTGAAACCTAACCATCGCACCGTTCCCTCAAGCTGTGAAAATATATCCTCGTCCACTGAAATAAGCACTCTATCGTGTGTGTGCGTGTGTCCGTGGGTGCGTGTGTCTGTGTGTTCATTGAGGAATTGGTTTTTCTTTGCATCCTCTAGAAGGGCCACTCTGAACTCTCAAATTTCTGCTTCCTTTCGAATTTTAATTGTTCGTGTCAGGCTCATTAATATCTATATACGCCTTTCTGTTTGTTAGTTGACAGCAAGCAAAAGCTGTATCTTGATTTCGGTTTTTCGTTTCAATTACTATGGGCTTTCTTACCGTTACGTAATACCATCTTAACGTGAAACGTCCTTTGGATCGTCAAGGGAGGGAGAAGGGGAAGGGGGGGGGGGGGGGGGGAGCCGCCAGATTTAGTGAAGCCCACAAATCGACCATGAAGCTTGACGCTGATTGGCTGGTGGAAAGGTCTCGTGATCAACGCTGATTGACTGATTCCGATGAGTATGGGAGGTTCTGGTAAACCACCATGCTTCAAAAACACGACTAGCGCCAGCATCTCCATTCCAGGAACTGCTATCAATTTATAAGCTACGTGTTCAGTAATCTAATTAACAGCGCCGTGAGCGCATGCGCCGGGCTCGGTAACGTTCCGCAGCGATACCTTAGCGTTTGACGCGTAACTCAATTGCCAAGCAGTTTGCTACACAATTTTTCTTGAGCTTTGAATCAGGAAAACGAAGCCAGAGAAAAGCGATCTTACCGCACCCTTAAAAATGTCGCGATTTTCGGATCTGATTTTATGGCGACATATAAATAAACGAGGTTTACTTTGCGATTAATGTTTCTGGTTGACGAGGTGCATGGTCGTAAGCATGCATGGTCACTTCGATGCTGACCTAATAGGCTCTGTACATTTTCATACCCCTGCTCGCTTTTGTAGACCACCACTCTCCAGTTTATCCTTTTTTTTTAGAAAAAAAAATATTGCCATTAATTTGCATGGAACTCTCATTTAACGATTCAGAGTCTCCATGCTCGGACATTTTTGATAAAATGACCTCTTTCAAGTGTAAACTAGATTGTGAACTCTATATTTGAGACTCTTTTGACGATATAGACCATTTTTGTTTTTTGTGAGATTTCATGTTAGGCAAAATTTCTCCATGAATTGTTTTCGTCTTTAATTTTCTAAGAAGCGTGATTATTTTTTTAGAGTGATCGTGTTGTGCGATTTATTTATGAATTTCCCGTGATGAGTTCGACCTTTTTCATTTTTATTACCTGTGAAAGTGTATGAAGCGCATTTCTTGGATTTTAGGTCTTGTGCAACCACATGGAAACCGTAAAGTTGTTCTGGGGCACGAAAAAAAAAATAATATGATTTTTATTACGTAAAGCACACATTTGTGGTTTTAAAACGCACTTTTCACTAAAGACCTGTGAAGTTGGTTAAAACAGTTACAAACTGCGCTAATGATTTCTAGTTTTCCCATATTACTTAACATGGAATTATATTCAGATAGTCGCTGTCAAGCTTTTTATTTTTCCTTTTTTTACGAATAAATTTGTGACCAAATCCCAGTGTAAGAAGTTTCATTAAATATTTTTTATGACAATCATAGAATACTCTAATGCCGCTGTCGGACGGGTACATTAAAGTCCTTCAAAGCGAACTCTCCTTCTGTGGAAACAAAACTTCGTGTGCAATAAATATAGTGCTGACAAGTTAAGAATCAGGTATGCCTGATTCTTAACTTGTCAGCACTATTACCGCCGAGATGTTTCGGTGGCGCCCTCTTATGGTTTCCATCCGTGGCGTCACTACTGGGATTTGCCTCGCCGTGACGTCACCAGTTGTTATCCTGGCTACTTACCATCAGGTGCGACGACGAGTCTGGTGGTGTGTTTAAAAAGTCGCAATGGAAGCTAGGAGCCATCGCAGTCCGAAAATAACACCGTCAAAGTTGACAATCTGACAGTGCTCATATGCCCATGGTTGGGCCAATCATGGAAAGCTGACCGCAGCGACGCTTTTGGTCGCGCACATCGTTAATACTTTGCCCAGAAGCATAACGCTTCTGGGCCAAGGTTGTGTACATACAAGCTTTGCCCAGAAGCGTTATGCGTCCGTTTTAAGTTCCTCCATTCTCTAGAAAATGGCACCGTCGTTTGCTCGGTGACAACGACTTCATACGGGCGGTGGACGGCCGAGGGGAAGGGGGGAGGGTAGAGTTCGCTTCTGATCTCCATGTCCCACTCAGTTTCCTAGCTCAGCTAGATGCGGGTGTCCGGAGGACACGGCGGGGCGACTTAGTTCTATGGCACCTTCATTCTTGGTAGGACGTGGCAATTATTAATGGCTTACCCATGCCTTACCGTGCGCCTCGTAACGACGACAAGGAAGCCAAAGGTCGAAGTAAGGAAGCCATAGGTCGTAGATGTCTATATACAACCTTGGAAGCGTCATTCAAGCAGGCCTTTGTTTGTTTCTACGATAAAAAGCAGCGTCCGCGATCCAGCGAAGCAGCTTGGCGGTGTCATTTTTATCCTGTCGATGACATTAGGCACACGCCGCCATGTTCAAAGAAGTTCGTTCTAAAAATAAGTTAAATAGTTTGAGCAGCGGCGTGATATCAATCCATTTGCGGGTACGCATCACTGCATTCCACTTGTCTAGGGGTGAAGACGTTGTTTTCTCCTCGAATTCCGCCAGCATTTAGACTCAGAAACATGTAAACATACTTTTTGAATGAAAATGGTGTCAAAGCAAGGACCAGTGTTGAAGTCACGCTGAGAGACACCGGAGCATGTGCTCTCATCAGAAAAAAAAAAAAAAAAACTGAAAGCGACCTGACGGTTGATTTTCCGAGAAGTGATCATTACTCTACAAATACGCACGTGTGTGAGGTCGCCTTATATGGCAAAGACTCGTAAAAAACTACCGCGGCGAAAAAAAAAAAAAATCTGAAGACGAGAAAATATTACGTTGGGCAGGAGTCAGTGAAATTTGCAGGCACGAGCCGATAGATTTGAGGTGTGCTTTCGTCACATGTTTAACCGCTGCGGAAACACAATCTGGATCATGCTCTCTGCTGCCGGAGGACGGTGTACAACAGCCACACGCCTGTAACGGTTGTTAAACTAATCGATATACAATGAGAAAAAAAAAAATGACGCCGACATTTCTTCTTTTATTTTTAATATGAATACATATGTTTAAGATAGACATTTTTTAAACAAATTCTAGTTTAATATTTCTTACCCATTTCGTAATCGTAAAGCGTGTAAAGAAAAACAGACTACGAAGTTGTATACAGTGTCTCATAATGGTAAAACTGGAGGTGCGGACAGAGATGAAGAAAGCTGCTTTCTTCAAAGCAAAGCACGGAAGGAAATTCGCGCAGGAATATTGGAGCACTTCGGCACATGCCACGCAACGTTTACATATTTGCGACGCGCAATATTTCTCGAGACCTCTCTCAGCTGCAACTTCCAGGTAACGGGTCGGCGCCCGAACGCACGTGCGTGCGTAAGAGCCATACGACGACGCTCGCACGAAACCCCGTGCACCTCGCGAAATCACCACGAAAGAAGGGAAAACGCTGAAGACTCCACCCTAACGCTTTGCCACCCTCGCCATAAGACATCCCCCACACAAAGCGCCCCCATCCAAAATAGCTCGATTCTCGGCGGGCGATGAAATATGAAGACGTTTTTACAAGGAAGCCCGTCGGCGGCGGCACGACAGCCAGCGAGCAGCGCCATGGAGAGGTCAAAACCGAGCCCGCCAACACGACGTACCCCCCTTCCCGACGTCCCGCGCGGCCTTTCCATTGTAGCCTTCACACGTCATCGGCGCACCCCTGGGATTTAAAACAAACAAGAAAAGACACATCGCGCAACACCCGTTTCTCGAAAAACACGCGCTAACCCTTACCGAAAAACAAAAATCAAGTAACGAGGAGGACCCCCAAAAATCCCGAAAGCGGAAGGCTAGAAAAAGGCGACGCGAGCGTGTCGAGGGCGAGCTCCAGCAGGTGCTGGGCGATCAGCATGGATTACGATGCGGCGCTGCTGAGAGGAGCGGCTCATGCAATATGCATGGGGACCGTGGAGGGGGAGGGGGCGTTGACGACGACGTCATGCTCGGAGTTCGTCGCGGGCCTCTATTACCTTCAACCCCGGGGGCGTCGCACTGTCAGAGCTACCCGAGGAGACGGCCGATGTCGCCGGCGCCGAGAACTCACTCACCTTGGATGAGTGGGAACAACCCTGCTATAGATAGAGAGACAAAAACTAGGAACTGATGATGAAAAGAAGGAATATATTCCTGTCTCGGCTGTTTAAAATGTTATGTTTCTTGTTTTTAGGAGGTATATAAGCATAGTATGCGGAAGCTTGCTTACTCACCTTGGATGAGTGGGAACAACCCTGCTATAGATAGAGAGACAAAAACTAGGAACTGATGATGAAAAGAAGGAATATATTCCTGTCTCGGCTGTTTAAAATGTTATGTTTCTTGTTTTTAGGAGGTATATAAGCATAGTATGCGGAAGCTTGCTTACTCACCTTGGATGAGTGGGAACAACCCTGCTATAGATAGAGAGACAAAAACTAGGAACTGATGATGAAAAGAAGGAATATATTCCTGTCTCGGCTGTTTAAAATGTTATGTTTCTTGTTTTTAGGAGGTATATAAGCATAGTATGCGGAAGCTTGCTTTACATGGCTTTGCATAGCAGTCATGCAACGAGGATGTCGGCGGCGCGGTCGTTTGATGCGAGAAAGTTTGAGTTCGCCGCTGTGCCTGAGAGTCAATCAAGTTGACCGAGCAAGTTGCCTCTGAAGTGCATATGTGACCTTGAGTTTTCTAGTCGTGCACGTCCGCTCGTCCGAGATGATTTGTACGAGCGGAATACCTTATGGCGAATTCGCGTGGTTCTTTCCGCGCGCTCTTGAGCGCTCTTTCCAGAGCGCGCGAGATCGGGCGGTTGAAAGAGAGTGCTGTGGCCTGATCGGGTGGTTCATTCCGAGGGCGCCTCTCCCTCTCAGAGCGCTCCCTGACACTCCGACTATAGTCGTCGGAGTGCGGAGCGGCGCAGGCGTCACGTGGTACTTGGACGGGGATCACGCGGTTTTGTTGACGATGGCCGGCAGTGGTCTGTGGTGGTGTGCGGGGTAAGGCATGACGGCGATTGATATGTGGTTCTACAAAGTGCTTGTGAATTCGACGGTGCGAGGATTACGACGGACAGGACGACATTCCTTTGCGACCGTAAGAGGAAAAGTCGACGTGTGAAGTATTCCCAGTGCTTTCACGAGATCGTTCATCTCACAGCGGTGAATCCGCTAAGCCTAACCGACGAAGAAACAGCTCGCAGAGCTCGCCGCTGTTTTACCGGGTTTTGTGGTCGCTTCAAGAAATTTTCAGGTTTGGTAAAAGTGCGTTCAAAGGTTTGTGTTGTAAAATAAAAGGAGAGCCGAATATAATGCACTGTGGTTTGTGCCACATGGCGATGCTTGCACGATATTTCGCCGTGAGAAAATGCGCTTTATTAACCACTGTCGTACGCATGACCGCTATCGCAGCGCGTTCACTGAAGAAAACGCGATAAGTTGACAACTCTTTCCAAGCGTTGGCTTTCGTTCCGTTCTGCGAAAATCAATTCGCATACTGCTGTATTTTTTTTTTTTTTTTACATGCCGACGCGTAAAACAATTTACGTCACAACAGTTATTTGATCACGTTGCGAGTGTAAATATTGCTCAATCGTCCACCGTACGCTGTAAGATCGTGTTGTTTTTAATGCATTACCAATGTCAAGAAATATTAATTCCGTGACTGGTGTGAGAATCTCGGAGCGCTCCGAAGCCAGCAGTTGTGATCGGCTGAAAAGGATCCCGAGTAGCTCTGGCGGCGAGGAGGGGGCGCTCTGCTGAATCGAGGTCAGAGGAGAGAGGCGACCACGCGAATTCACCATTAGAAAGACACTGCGCAAAAACCCAAACGCCAGTCTTACTTCATGGTGCTCAAACAGGAAACGGAAACTTCATAAAGTTGGTATTACAACCTAAAAAAAGAAATTAAGAGACATTGAAAGCTACGTGATCGTACACGTTGAGAATCTGTTCAATAAATACTATCGATGGACAGTTACTCATCCTGTAAAGTTCCGCGTGAATGAATTAAGCGCTTTATAGCGTTAAGTGATTCCAATACTCGTAGATAAAAGCGCGAGTTTAGTATGCATAGCAAGTTTCGTCTTCATTCATCGATGCTTGTTTGCAAACAAGCTCGCTACCTCCCCCTATCGGCGGACCCCTGCGCACTTCCGGCTTTCCTCTTCTTTTCCCTTTGTCTCGCAAACTTCTTTTTAAAATTGTATTACTCTCCACATTGCGCGCAGGTTCTTACGGATGTATTACAGGTACTTTTCCATGGTAAAACCTGCTGAAGAACAGATCAATACATTACCGAAACTCTACTGGGGCACCAAATACTGTGGTGCCCTCTTGGTATCGATTCCCGCCGAATGCGGTGAATAGGTAAATACTTTAAGCGCCGTATTTCAAGTACGCTGTATATCTTGATAATTTTTATGTGATTAGAATATTTCAGTTGCGCTTTTTATTTTCCTTATGATGTTCTCTAAACTTTTCGCAATAAAAGCGACCTCTTTTGTTTCGCTCTTCTGTGGTCCCCAGAGGCACCGGAAATGAAGACGGTCGGCTAATAGCCGTAGTATTGAGTGCCTATCGAGTCTGAACAAAAGTCGCGCTCAAGTATGTTTTGTTTCGTTTAAATTTTGGGGGACCTTGGTTTCCTTCCCTACGGTGCTTAATACCTACAAAAACAGAAAAGAATTCGCCGTCGTACGCTTTTGTGAAGCAATATATATTTGAGCAAGAAAGAAAGAAACAAGCTGACTGCAGAATCTTTTGGGAATATATGGTCTCATGGGATACGTCACCAAGTTCCGGAATAGTTACTCTATCTCGAATAAATAAATAAATAAAAAAGATTTCCCTCCGCCCTTTTTCCGACCATAGTGTCGGGTGGCTGTCGAAGTTCTCCGACCTCTCAAGGACTTTCTCGTCGTCAAAGACTCTACCTCTTTTCATTCAAAAATTCTGCCCTTCTACCCTTTTCATTCGTGTTACTTTTTGTCTCTTTATAAGTTGTACTAATTAATGAAATTGACGTCTTAGCGCGAAAACGCATTAGCTACTTTGGACGCGAAGCGATTTTCAATAATGCACGGGCAGTGGAAAAAAGCAGCTCGGAGTTTTTCCTTCACTTACTTTCTTCCGCATTTTAGTTTGCGTAGGCTTTCCCCTCGCTTCCTCTCCAGAAATCCAATCAAGAAATCCCAGCGAAACCGAATTCAACGCACAACGCAAGCGCTCTCTTGGAAGGGCACAGATAATCACTTATATACACTCGAAGAAGGCGAGTATTTTTGTTTTTATTCAACACTTTCAGAGCGTCGCATTCTTTAAGCTAGCTGGCTTTCGACCCTAACGGTTTTCAACTGTAATAATAGAATAGTTTTAGGAACGTTGGCACATCTACCATGAGCTCTCGATTCTCGGTGGAATCGCTTCCAGCTTCGGTACTTGTTTTAGATTCAATCTGTGTGGGACGAATGATTAGAAGTACGAACGACAGAGCTAACATAGCCTCCTGTTTTGGAGAAGTCGCAGCAGGGATTACATCTCGGTCCCTGATGGCGAAAATGCAATTATTTTGTCAGCACCGCAGCGAAATGCCACCACCGTTCAGATGAAGACGCGTAGGCATTTGCTAAACAAAACAAAGCTAAAATAAAAAAAGCTTTTTTTTGTATTGAGATTGGAGTTCGGATCATTATTATACTAAAGCCGAAAAATAATATTCGGGGTCATGACACATAATTGTTTCGTCTTGCTGGAAACTGGAGGACACTGGCGAGTGTTTATATATAATGATAAAATTTTAATAATCTCAGTTGAACTGGAGAACGCCATATTTGTTTTAATCGTAGTGGGGAGTGTTGCATGCTGTGACGATTTTTGCATTTGGATAATATGGCAAATTGTCTTACATTTGTAAGTCATACGCAGGTTGGATTTGTTCTGTGTTTCTAGCGTGGGTGAAGTTAATCCAATATTGTTCTTTGGTTTAAAAAAAATTATGTTTACAGCCACCTAGCCGGGGGCCCAGCAACAAAACAAAATTTAGCTGCTTCAACATAATGAAACGTTTTTCATGAAGTAGGACGTTGTTTTCGCGCTCATCATGAGAATCTTTCTACGAAAAAAAATAAGGTTAATAAACCACTTCTGCATTTATCGTTTGGTGGGAGTGTATCAGAAGCAAAAGGACCCATTTTTCCCCTTCTATTTTCAGACTTGGTCAAAACCTATAAGGAGTACTTAACTTGAGAATACGAGAGACGGGGTTTTACCACTCTGCAGGCTATAACATATGTACAAAAGATAATAATGTCACTTTTAAATTATCTAAAAAGTACAACAGCAGATCAAATTAAATTAACATAAAATTAAAGTGCATGTTACATACGTGATATTAGAAACAGAATAATATACGCGTGCTTTTTATTATTTGACTCTGTCTTCTTGAATATTTTCCCAATCATAATTAAACTGATCATGCATTGTTCAACTAAGATTTTAAGTTGACAGTGCGCGCGCTTTTTATACCACTGAAGTAAACTCTGTAATATGGTGCACAATCAATGTTTGCAATATATTTACTTAAAATATTTTCCGTGGTTTTCTGCAGCGGAAAAAAAGGCCTCTTCAAGCTTATGTAAAGTAGCTTTTTGCTTTGCCTTCCTCATTTTTATCACGAAAAATATAGCTTAATATTATTAGCACCGTTCTGTTCACGGATAAAAGCTGGTTCTAGGTAATCTTATCATGACATGACTGGGAACATATTCACGCGATGTAGCTCAAACAAGAAGGAAGGAGAGAGTGCACTCTAAAAAAATCCTTAATGAAAGGTTTCTTCGATACTCAAATAACTCTTTCATCTCGTGAAGAACGGTTTCGCCTCAAGCCCTGTTTCCCACTGGCGGGCTAGAAAGGAAACTGGGCAATGAAAAACTTTTTGGCATAAAAGGATGGAGCTTAAAGGAACCCCTCATAGGTTTTGCACGAAGAGCACTTTAAGGGAGTGCTTAAAAGAACTTTTTAGGGTGCAAAATATGAATAAGCCGAAAAATTCCTAATTTTTTCGAGACCAGATTTTTTTTTTTTTTTTTTTTTTTTTTAGTGTAGGAAGCATTTGACATGTTGGCGAAGGAGTAACTTTTACCCTACGTCCCATTGTGGACGCTTCCCAAACGCAGCCATCGGACGAAAACACAACCGATTTTCGAGGCTACACCTACCTGGAACCATGAATAACAAGAACAGATTAGCGTGGCGGAGTTCCTTACGTCGACCCTTGGAGACGAACAGACCGTTGATCGCGCGAAGAAAAATAAAAGGTCTCCCACTTCGTGACGCGTGTCAAAGGAAACACGCAACTCCAGTGAATTTGGAATACGGTAACCTCAAAAACGGAAAGGAGGACAAAGCGGGGGAGAACAAAAGCTCAAAGGAGAATTCGAAAAGGAACGCCACGGCGCGGATGCGGTGAACAGGTGGCGAGCGTATAAAATGCTTTCGCGGAAAATGTCAATACGCATCAGCTTCGTACCGGCGGTGGGGCCATCGTTCCTTTCAGAGCTGCGCGCCGTTGTCTCGACACCTGGCCGAATGCAGTAAGCTTTCGAATATCTTGGGATTTGCTTCCTGGGATGAGTCAACGGAAATACACGCAATCGCAAGTAGAAAAATATGCACTGTATAACGTTGCATTAAAAAACGCGACAAAAGATTTAAAAAAAAGGAGCACGCAATAAAATGTTTAGCGTCAAAGTAGCGCGGCTTCAAACCAGTACGGGCCAGAAAAGCGCATTCTGAAAACTGCCCAGCCTCAAAACAATCAGAAGCTAACATGTGGTATAACAACCGACGTTCGTCAAAGCAGCAGTTCTATTCAACTGGCGGTATATATTCGATAAGCTTACATATGTCTCATTCGGCATCTTAAAGTTTAGTAAATTGTGCGGATTTAAACCTAAGCGCCTTTGCAAGTAGCGTTTATGTTACAAATCGCAACTACAGTCACTCCCAACTTCAGAAACGCAGGACGTGTCTTATTATGTTTAGACAATTTGCTTCGTGAATTGTGCCTCTATGTTCTTATCGACTGACGCCGCAATTTCAATAGCACCGAGCGATGATAAGAGGATCGAAACTTCGTTTCTTCAGCTCTCTATATAGTATCTTACTATATTGACATCTCTTGAAATCACTTGGATATTAAAATTTCTATTTACACTTTGCGCGTAACCCTAGGCATCCGCCGGTTCGCCGATTTTTTAATGGATTTGGCCTGGGTTCGTAGAACGGAAAACTTGCCGTGCACTGTATACGGTACAACGTGAGGATGTTAATATCCCGTTAAACATTCTGCAGCAAAGCAAAGACACGGGGTGTTGCGGTGGCTGAGCGTATTAGCTCACCGCGCAGCTCGGAGCACGTGGAGCGGAAGCTCGCTCTGCAAAACCCAGGCGTCCTGATTCTTCCCACCCCTGCTCGTTCCGACTTGGAGCTCCAAGTTGAACGCTCGTCGAGAAAGTCGGCGAGATATCTGACCGCCGCGATTGGCCCTGGCGCCGACCGATCGGGGCGGCAGCTGATCACGCCGCCTGTCTCTCCGTGTGTCCGACGTAAAGCCTCCTGGGTGACCACCGGGTCGATGTGCGGTCGTGTATCACTACTGCGTGATGCACGTTGACCCCACGCTATGAGTGCTATCGCGCTGGATAAATTTCTCATTTACGTCGGAGGCACCATACGCTAGTCTTGTGCACGTTACTCGAACAAAATTATCGATTGCAATTACAATTAGCTTCGTTTAATAGATAATCAATTCTATTGCTCTTTTACTCAAGAAAAAACGTGATTGGCCGCTACTTCAAAAAGGTAAACCCTACTTTTCCGATTACTTCAGACCATTAAAACGACATATTTTTCTGCCGCTTAGAGAAGGGGTATGTCGTACTGTCTATTATTGGATTAGAATCAAAGAATTATTAACAACTTATCTTCTTCTTAATCTACCAATCTGAGTGAACCATCCTCCTGTCGAAGACTTAGTTTGTTTCTGAGGATTCTTGGGTAGGAAACATGCACGAGAAATGGGCGCCATTAGAAAGGGGAGGGGGAAATAGCAAAATGTACGAGTAATTTTATTACTTCAAAAACGAATGAGACTACTCTTGGGATCACTTCATAATAAATGTATTCAAATTATTAGAAAATGACCAAAAATGTAAAAATGAGCATTGTACAAGTCTGCCATACGCCGCTTGGAGCTGACTAACCTTATGCTGTCTGACCCAACACACTTTTTGGTAAAGGGAGAAACGCTGCCTTGCTGTATTTCCGTTTGACAGTATTGTTATTTCGTGTCATGCCTAACAAAACGCGTTATTGAAGACTAAGCTCCCTGTGCTATAAGAACACGAGCTGTGGGTTGACACAGAGCAGATAATTGGCCTCAACGCTGATTTTGCATACCCTTACTCGGAAGGATACTTCTTAAATTTTCGAGCGAAAAAACAAAGCTCCGTTTCGAAACATGAAACAAGCTAGCGCGCACTATACTCTGTTTGCCCTTATTGGCGACGTGAGCGATTAAGAGCGTCGCTGTGATCGGTCTTCCGCGATTGGCCGAGCGCTGACTATGACGTCTGCAAAGAATTTCCCATCGACGGAAATAAGAGGAATGGAAGAACTTCAATTTCGACGGTGTTGGCAGTGTTGCTTTGAGAGTGTTATAATTTCAAACTTCCACCATGATCTTTACAAATAGTTTCAAACTTGTTGTTCACTAGGTAATGACGTGACGAAAAGTAACCATAGGAGGGCGCAACCAAAACATCTCGCTGCCAAAGCTGAGACTGCAGAGCCGGTGAGACTGTAGCCAATGCTACAAGCACGAAAGCTGGAGGTCCTTGCTCTGAAGCGTTCTTCCGCAGAACGAGAGCTCGCGCTAGAAATGCACGTCTCAAAGCCAGGAGCGCGGGCTAGCTCGCCCTTGTAGCTTTGATTGCAGTATCATTTTTAGAGTGAACAGAGCATATACACCGTTCACCCTTAACCTGAGACTAGAAGCTCCGCCTTCAGCGCGACCTTTTTCCTCTTTGTAACCCAAGTGTGAAAGTGCAGGCACGCGTAACCAAAGCACTACGGAAGCCAGCGAGCTCGCGCAGAAGGCGGAGTTTCTATTCTGAGCTTAAGGGCTAACGTAGTATTGTCATGTCACTGAATAACTTCATAAAAAGGTTGAAACGTTTTTTTTTTATTATTTACTTACAATCTGGTAGCCCTTATAGGTTGTCTAAAAAGCGTCTCCTTAACAAACAAAAAAACAAAAAACAGGCGCAAAAAATGAACAAGAATACAGCAATCAATTACATCAAATAAAATCATAATTTTTGTAATTCTCCGTTCAAACACGAGCGTTTATAAAATGTTCACCAACTTTTATCTTCACCATAAAATCTTCACCATCCAACTTTATAAAATCTTCACCATTTCAAGACAGAACTAGCACGTATTTCTAAACAAAAATGATTTAACACTTTTTCAAACTTCTCTGTATTACCCATCGGAAGAAAAAGGTCCCCGTCAAAATTATTCCTCTCTTCAATTGTGGTTATACCAGAAACGAGTGCTTAAAACATCGAGGTTTGGGCTGCACGGCTTCACTCCACTCTGATTGTTAATTCTGGGACACCTTCTTCCATAAAGATGTATGGGTCACTCCAGTTGATGTTATAATCCCCGTTATAAATCGGAAAAAGAACTTCAACCTTCTACTTTTTTTTGTTGCAAAGCAAAGGCTGGTAGCGCGGCTTTTTTCAATGTTTTGTGACGGATTCTGAGCAAAAACATTCATAATAGAAGCTGGAAATTTGAAATTCCAGCCTTTATTCGCCACTTTTGATTTGTTATCGGTCGCAACCCTTGACGTCAAACTTCATTTACTCCCGAGTCAATAAAATATTGGTATACTAAGTCTCAGCTCAAGTCCAGACAAAGCCGACGCTATGAGCTAATGGGACCGGTCAAACAACGTGAAAGCGCAAGTCACTGGGCGTTTTTTGTTTATGGTTGGTTCAGCGATGATAGAACACGTCCATAAACTTGATGACCACCATTATGGTGCACTTTTGACGCAATCTGAGTGGTCCCATCAGCTCGTAGCGTCGGCTGCGTCTGGACTTAAGGTGAAAAGAAATATATTGTATCTGTTCTCTCCGCCGCTTCGAAGGGGAGAGGTGCTCACTTCTTGAGGCTTCTTAAGAGCTTTAGTCAGAAGATAATCTCGTACAAATTCTCGAGAGCGTGCTTCAATTGTGTTGCCTAGAACAAAAATGGCACTTAAAAAATTATATCTATAGCTGGATGGAGTTGCCTATATAAGTCCGTCGGGAGTAAATACTTGCGAACAAGTTGCTGCCTCCCGTTTTGCCGATGTTTAGTACAATCTCACGATAGTCTTCTCCTAGATCTAAATACTTCGTTGCGAGGCGCTCCAGAGCCGTTGAAGAGAGCATTCCTTCTTTTTTTTTTTTGCTTACTGAGATTACTTACATTACATATTACTTACTTACAGAGCCAGTACGGACCGCCCATATCGTAAGGCATTCATTCGTTTTACCAGCCATAACATATTTATTTGTACATGCAGCTTTTAAACAGTTCATGTTCTTCTGTGTGTGTGTGGAGAATGAACATTGTCTTGTATCCCAGCACCCTCGGAAGTCACGTTTGATGAAGTGAATTCATGCAGGACTGAGCCGCTTCTTTCACTTACCTAACGTATATTTTTTTATTCGTATCCCGGGGTCGGTTTTGCCACACTCTAATATTTAATTATTTGTGCCAATTTTTACTCAGTATACGCAGGCAGTCAATCACTAAAAAAGAACTGAAAACCTTTTTAAACAAATGAAAGACGTTTACAATCCCATGTAACGCCTAATTAGAGCGCAGCTCTTGAGGAGGAGGAGGGAAGGTACGGATAGGAGGGTATGCCCCTCCTCCTCATCCGTACCCTCCCCTCTTACTCTCCTGCTCGCCTCACAATTAGGAAAAAAATTTACCGCTAAATTTAGGGCAGAGTTTTTCCCGTAAATTTAGCTGGGAAAGTTTTCCCGCTAAATTTAGCGGGCAAAATTTTCCGCTAAATTTAGCGGGTAGTTTTTTTTTTCCTAATTTAGCGGGGAAATTTTCGCGCTAAATTTAGCGGGGAAAATTTTCCGCTAAATTTAGCGGAAAAATTACCAGCTAAATTTATTGCACAATTTTACGCTAAATTTGGTGGGCAAAAGTTTATGCTAACTTTAGCGAGAAAAATTACACATAATACAACGCGCGGTGACGTCAAGAGTGGCGTCACTGGTAACCCTCGTGACGTCACGTTTGACGTCATTTATGACGTCACTGGTGCATATGGGACGTCTCCCAAGATGGCGTCATACTTGACGTCACGTGTGACGTCATTATGGGAAACGTCCCATAATGCACCGCTCGGTTACGCCGACGGCGACGCCGCTGAAGCCGGAAACGGGCGCCTTAGAGCTCTAAAATTTTTGTGTGGGCTGGGAGAATCAGTCTGAAATTTCACTATGCGTTGACCCCCGTGCACCGCCTTCTTAGAGTGCAGTTCCAAAACCGTTGGCAGCAGCGCACTTTTCGATTCTGTCATACGAAAGAGCAAAAGCAGACCTGCAAGAATTTCTTCGATACCCTCCACTTTTTACAAATTTTTTATTCTTGTCCCATCTTGTCGAAGTCCCCGGGGCATTTGTTCCTCTGCTATTAGCTTCCATAGACAAGAATAATTATAATAAATGACGCTATTTCGAGGTTCTAGGCTATTAATTAAATGACATGTTCGTTCTCGTTCAACGAATTCTATATTTGTAAGAAAACCGCCGACAAGAGACATTCGCTATAGAATTATGAAAGATTGCTCAAATTTAGTGCCAATTAAGGCGGTTAGAAGAAGAAATAAAAAAAGAAGCGTTTAGCAGAAGAAAACCGATACGTTAAAAAATACGCACGCAACAAAAAAATTAGTCCGCGTTGTACTGAAAAGCTGTTGATAATTTTACTATATATTTAGGATAAGGTGAACGGCATAAAGGAGTGGATGAACACGACGTCATAATGTCGGATACTTTTCTTTCTTTTTCTTTTGTTTTTCTTAATCAATATCAGTGGCATCGAACGCATAATGACCGCAGCAAACACCAAACTACGTTTTTGTTGGTTTTTTAGCGTAGACGTTAGTTTTATTTACGTACCGTAATGACCACCACCACCACATCAACAAGTTTGCATCAGGCATTGTAGAATTCATTTCTTTTTGTCTCAATTCCTTCCGCTTTTCTTAATTTTTTTACAAACTAGGTTTTTTTTTTTTTTTTTTTTGCACTCAACGTTTTTGAGGCAAGGCGCGTCAAACATAACTAAAGAACTTTCAGCACTATTCTGTGGCATGAATCTGACTATGGTCGCTGACAACCAAAAAACCACAGGGTGTGGCTTCATGAGTTCCCGATTCTTGACTTGTTCTTAGGTGTTCTTATTGGGTAATGGCACTGTCTCACTGGGTATTAAGCAATCATAGCATGCCCTGAACTTGCCACGCCGCGCGTCTCTTAAACCATATAATTCTCGTCTTACGAGTCGCAAAGACGCAGCGAAGCCTCATCAAAATATATTCTTACTGTGAAACGTAGGCAAACTAAAATATGACAAAAAAGACAAGTTATTGCTTCTTATCTTTGCATACATTCGACATGAGTATACACAGTAAAAAAAGTATGTGCGTCTACTTTCACGCGCAACACTCGGAGAGCCAATCACCGCAACTTACGGAGTTAGTTCAGCGAATGACGGTGCCGAAACATATGTTTAGAACGAAAAACGTAGTCTGAGTTATGACATTAGGCAATGCAAAACGTCACGCTTGCATTGCTTAATGTCACAACTCAGACTGCGTTTTTTGGTCTAAACATATGTTTCTGCATTGTCTTTCGCTGAGCTGCCTCCGTAAGTTGCGGTGATTGACTCTCCGAGTGTTGTGCGGGAAAGCAAACTCACGGGCTTTTTTTAGAGTATAGACGCACAGACTTTCTATAGAGTGTAAGCCCCCTTAATAATGGCATTGATATTGCCAGTCCACTCGAAGTTTACCCCAAATAAAATTAACAAGGACAAAAAAATCTATAATTAAAGTGTTGAAACACTGATGTTGCTTAGACTTCAACAGAATACTATCATACACTCTAAAAAAAAGTTTGTGCGTCTACTTTCACGCACAACACTCGGAGAGCCACTCAACGCAACTTAAGGAAGCAGCTGAGCGAATGACAATGCCGAAACATATGTTTAGACCAAAAAACGCAGTCTGAGTTGTGACATTAGGCAATGCAAAACGTCACGCTTGCATTGCTTAATGTCGCAACTCAGACTGCGTTTTTTGGTCTAAACATATGTTTCTGCATTGTCTTTCGCTGAGCTGCCTCCGTAAGTTGCGGTGATTGGCTCTCCGAGTCTTGTGCGGGAAAGCAGACTCACAGGCTTTTTTTAGAGTGTATAACCAAGTTGTACACTTATACTTACTTATACATTTTGTGGACCAATTAAAGCCTTGCAATTCGCGCAGATTCCGAATTAATTTATTATAACTCGTTTCGAAGAGAGTCTGATGGGTACACGTTCGGATAAGACTCCTCTACTCCGCGGGCGATGCCATCGCTTGACACTCGCCTACAAGCGCCCTTCGTCGACCACTTCACTCGGAAGAATATTCTTCCAAAAAGGGCGTGTCGCGATCTTTGAACACGCCTTTTAACGGGGAAATAAGCTACGCACGATTGTGATTCCTGGTTTGTTTGGACGCTTATATATAGAGCGTCTAGGTTGAGCTGTCACCACAAAAGGAGGATCTCAGAATTGACTTCAGTGCCCCTTTAAACGCTAAAGCCACAGCAATCACTGCGAAGTGTAACTCCTAAAATCTAATAAGAGAAGGTGCTCCAACACTGTCCCTCGATTTGGGAGAGGCGCAGCACTGCGTTGCCGTGTCTTGAACGCTCAGAAATTAGTCGGTTTGCCTATAAAACATTACCTAACCAATAATTTAAAAAAAATTGTATTTCTTTTTTAGGTGCGAAGCTCCTATTAGTGCCGAGATGTTTCGGTGGCGCCCTCTTATGGTCTCCCTCCGTGACGTCAAGACTATGATTTGCCTTACTGTGACGTCACCAGTTGTTATTCTGGCTACTTATTATCGGGTGCGACGACGAGTTCGATGGTGTGTTTAAAAAGCACAGTGAAAGCTAGGAGCCATCGCAATCCGAATCTAACACCGTCAAAGTTGACAATCTGACAGTGCTCATATGCCCATGGTTTGGCCAATCGTGGAAAGCTGACCACAGCTACGCTTTTGGCCGCGCACATCGCTAATAGGGTCTAGCTTTGTCCGTCCGGCGTCCGTGCTCACAACGATCTTGCTGGTGCTCGGGCTCGTGCTCGTAATCTCACATGCTCACGTGCTCGTGTGGGGCAAAAAAAAACATTATGAAAAAAGATATTTGCGCAGTCTACATGATTCGAGCCTGTGCGGGGAGACCCCAATATATTTCTAGTCCATCGCCTTAACCACTCAGCCACAACTGCGGGACGAGGGGGGGGGGGGGGGGGGGGGGGGGGGCTTTGAGATGTGGTAGTAGCTCAAGAGCTGGGGATGTGATGGATGAAACGTTGCATGTAGCCGCTCAACGTCTATAGAGGAGAGGGCGCTGCAGTCAAATGCGTATATAATCGCGTTAAACTTTGCATGCATTGGCTCAATGTTTATAGACGAGAGGGCGCTGCGGTAACGTGCTCAACTGCGTATATAACCACGCTCCATACCGCACATTCTCTTTCTTACATGAACCGTTGGCTTAAGCGGTGGAGATGCGTTCCCACGGCTTCTAGCGGATACAAGCTGATCCGCTAGAAGAACCACTGGCTCTGCATTTCACCGACCATAAAACAGTAATAATGGAGTCGAAACGCAACCCGGAACTCAGCACTACCTATGAGCAATGAAAAAAAATCAACACCATCAGCGCTACCTATGAACAAAATCAGTATCATCAGCACCACCAGAGCTTCGCCCCAATCAACATCATTCACCACGTGGAGATGGGGTAATTTTTTTTAATACATATGTTGTTGAAGACAAGGTAAAAACACAAGCGAGCTTGCGGAGAACTTCCATAGTAACCGGAGACACGAACCGGTTAAAAATATACGGACAAAACAACAAGTGTCTTGTTGTTATGTCAGTTTTCTTGTCGTTCCTTGTCCCCGCTTGTTATAGAAGTACATGTCGTTGTTGTTCTGTTCTTTTATTCTGTGATCGTCATTGGTATTGCCTGTAGATTTAAACACCACAAAGACAAGCATCGCACGTGTTAGGAGAAAACTAAATGAAAAGCAGCTTAGACATTGATATTCTCAGGATTGCTTCGCCCTTTGGTGACGAGCAAATTGCATCTAGCGGTCACCTGAGACGATCGAGAATAGAAAAAGAGCGGCGGCTTAGAATAGCGCAAGTGCGTCATTGGCTTCACTTCTACCCTTCGTTTACTAACACCAGTTGCAGTTGCGCAACAACGCTTCGACGTTAGTCATGTTCGCCTAAAGAAAAGGGGTCACTAAAAAGAATCGTCGGTCCCGTTTAAAAAAAAAAATGATCTTACCAAGGTTTTGTTGAACACTTTGGTGCACCGATCGGGCACAATCGTACAGCGATCCGTCATGCACGATACGTGCGCGATACGATCGTGCGCAATCGAGCACCGAAACGGGTATAAAATTTCGGTTCAATTAAGACGTTCACTTTGAGAAAAGAGCCACGACAGATCCACCGTTCTAGGGGTCTGAGATAGGAAACGAATTACCCATTCTTCTTTTCGTTATAAATATACAAAGGAGTCTGCGGTCCACGCGATTTTTTAGGGAAAAAACAACAAAACAAGTACGCTCGCAACACACCAAAAACTTCCTGCCCGTCCTCTTTCTTCCAGAGCTCTTGGATAGCCCGTGACCAGGATATTCGCGTTGAGAAGCTCGCTAGGGGCGCTTCTGTTTTCCTCACTACGGGCAGCTCGCGTGCCACCCACGGGGTTATGTTCTAAGTTTGATAGTACATAAAAGCTTGGCATTTCACGCGCTTGCATCAGCAGAGGAAGCTGAAGTATCCTAACTCTGGGCTGTGAAAAAATTCCACCAGGTGGCGATACTCAAACTTCTCCCCGCGAATACGGAAGGAGCTTGACGAAAGAACAGGCAAAAAAAAAATCGTTTCCATTAGCAAAAAAATAAATAGAGCTTGTGATATTACATTTAGAACGGCGTTTCTCGTAGTCAAGTTGCAGAGTTTTTTTCGTCGATCAAAGTTTGATTTTCTGCCTCCAGCGTCAGAGCGCCGATTTTGGGCTCGTCGGCCGGGTTTTGAACCCGGAAACATTGAGATCTATTCGCATTTCAAAATTCCTGGAAAACAACTTTTCCGCAAAGTACATGTTTGGCAAATTACGCCGTTCTACGAAGAGCGTCCAACCAATGGAAATTTGACGGGAAAACACGACCTGCTCAAAATCGTGAGCAAACGCAACGTCAGGCTCGTTTTCCCTGCGCATTTTACGTCTTTAAACAAAATCGTCTTTTCGGATCTCATTATTTTCTGAAGTCACTTCAAGAAACACACTGACTGCCTCATCGCGTATACACTGCTAAAAAACAGAAACGCGTCTTTTAACGCACTGACTGCCTCGTCGCGTACACTGCTAAAAAACAGAAACGCGTCTTTTCTATGTTTTGTTTTAGGTGTTGTCCGTAAATTTGCGTTGAAACCATCAAGGCTGCGCCTATTTGATGTGAAAGCGACTTGACATTTTATTTTAAATTATTGATGAGGCAAATTTGAGAGTAAAACATGACAGATGATCGCACAGATAATTATGACTCGTGTTGAGCTCATTTGACTAGCCAGCCTCTCTTCGTAGGAATTTGTTCCTGAACTCTACGACGCGCGTCTTTCTAAAAAAAAAAAAAAACACTTCACTTCGACATCACTTTGACGTTTTTAAGGTTACCAACCTACTCTATGCGTTTTTGATATTCAAATTTATAGAGTAGCGCGATAGCCATGAAATGGAGTGACCGGAAATATGAAGGGTTTGGCATGGTCCGTATGAAGAGGGGAATATCAAGATCTGTTTCGTTTTGACATTTTTTCTCGCATGCTAGAAGAACCCACGACTCAATTTTCTTCGCTACGCCCCCACAATCAAGTAAAGCAAAACCGGCGCGGTTTTTCTTTTTCATATCTTTTTTTTATAGATGCTAAAGTATACACCTTTAAAAAAATACGTATTCAATATGGGAATATTGTGTCGTGATTGGTTGCTTTTATTTTTTAGCTGTTGTGTTTGGTTCAGTTACCTTTGTTGTTCCGCAGTTCTTACAAGATCTGAATAATTGAAAACTCCAAGACCAAGAACCTTTTACCCTGATTTGTTTATATAATAAAGTGAAATCTTGCGAAACATCGAATCTGACGTATTGGCATTGTATTTTAGAGCTTTTCATTTCTTTCCTTAAACTTTCTTTTTTTTTTTTCCAGAAGTTAACTTTTGGAAAGTATTCCGAATCGCTGCTGACGTTTCTTAGAGCAACCATCGATTATTCCTGCCATGTTTCTTGCCCTGCCATGCTCTATGTTTTCATCGTGATTTGGTGTTTTGTATTACCAAGATCGAACGCTTTCTACCTGCGTTTACCTAGCGCAACGCGCGGAACGTTCTACAACAAAAATCAAACTAACCCAGAGGCTTCAAAACATCTCCCTTAGATGTTGTGTATGTGGTCCAATATTGCTTACCTGAAAAATATGAATCGGTTAAGAGAATACCTCAATTAGCCGTCAATTGGGTTTGCTGAGGTACGGCATAGTATTATGCATAAACTAAACAAAATCCTTCTTAATTTAAATTTTGTATTATAGAACTTCAATATATCACAGAAACACGGAAAAGTTTGAAGCTTCTTCCCAATGGTATCGTTACTCATTATCATTCGTCGCGGAAACAGGGTCAAAGCTCAACGAGCAAAGCGCAAGGACAAAAAACGAAGCTAACCACGTGCGAAAACGGGGATCATGATATAATTATCCGAGTTTTTACAACCGTGAGCCTCGCGCCTGCTGCACGAGGCTCACCTTTAGCACACCATTGCGTTTCTCATCATCTCCAAATATTTAGAAAATGTATCGATTTAGCGATTTGTTTATGACGCTCAACAAGTTTATAGCCTGAACCAGATGTTTTTGTTTCCACTGATCGATGAGTTAATTACAAATTGCATTTAATTATGCGACTTGTCACGACAAGTATTTTCCTATAATACGTCCCCTTAGCCGTATAACTCACCTGCACAAGCAGCATTAGTGCACCTTTCGTGGTAATTTTTTTTTTCAATATTTTTCTTTGAAGTAAATACACTTAACCAGCCTGTTCCCATTTTCGTTTTACTTTGCCAAGTTTTTACAACTATTTCGGTCATTTACGTCCATTCAGACTTTTCACGTTCCTCAGAGCAAAGCGTCCTTTTGTGAAGCAATGCACCTATTTGCTTTCCTCCAACATTTTCAAACATAACTCTTTCTTTGTTTGTCTCTATCTCTCTCTCTTTTTACACACTTGTTTTTTGTTGCAAAGTCACCCATAGCACCACCGCTCTTACAACGATCTTTCTGCTGAACTATTCCCTGTTGGGCATTTTAATCAAGCCGAACATATTTATCGGCGCTAAACTCTATACAACTGTTTTCGCACCTCTTGTTGGCGATTTTTTCTTTTTTTTTTTTAGCTACTCAAACTCTGGCGGTTTTTGGAACTAGAAACTAAACACGCACATGTTCGTAATACCCAGGATCTACTGGTCTCGGCATGCTCACCACCCGTGACAGTATTACCTCTAAATTCAACTCAGCGGCTGAAAAAAAAAAAGTGAAAGCCGCTTACAAATCCCTGTAACGCTGAATTAGAGCGCAGCTCTTAAGGAGTATGTAAGGGTACGGGGGGGGGGGGGGGGGGGGGTGTCACGTGACCTTGGGGGGTCACGTGACCTGGGCATGCCGCGTGACCACCACACCCCTAGGTCACGTGTCCTAGGGGGGTCACGTGACCTCCGAGAGAAATTTTTTCGATAGATTTAGTGGGCAAATTTTTCCGCTAGATTTAGCGGGGAAATTTTTCCGCTAGGTTTAGCGGGGAAACTTTTCGCTAGATTTAGCGGGCAAATTTTTTCGCTAAATTTAGCGGGGAAATTTACCGATAATGCACCGCGCGGCTACGTTGACGCCGACGCCACTCAAGCCGGAAATGGGCGCCTAAGAGCTGCGTTCTAAAACGGCAAACGAATGTGTTATGCTAAAACCAACATTCAAACTTTCCCGCGCTCTCCAGTAGGGTGACGTCGCGTGTTGAATAAGTGGTGAGTAAAACAGGCAGTCTATAAAACACACAATGTTGCGGATCTTTTTTTTTTTTTTTTGCGTTGTGGCGTGGGTTTAACTAGCGTTCATTTTACACCATAAAACGCTTTGTAACTCATCCGCTAATTCGACCATATTGTCTCTATTATAACACTTGGCGTAGTATCGTTTTCAATGTAGCCAGTAAAGCATTTTAGTCTCTCGGGCCAAATTTTAAACATTAATATTTTCGCCAAAAAGAACAGCATTATTCTGACTTGCATTTCGCGTTACAAGTTAAGGTGTCTGTATCAATGTATTGAGCCAGTTTGGAGACAAATAAGTAACTATATCAAAACCTCGAAAATCCTCGAGGACAAGGCGTGGGAAGAACGTCGGCCAGTTCCCTCATTTAAGCGAACACTGCATCTAAACAATTTCCAGACTACCGTAACAATAGCCTCCACGAAAGGGTAAAGAAAACAAAAACGCTAGGGTTATCCTTTTTTTTCCCTTTTTCTTTGTGGTTATCAATTTTGAAAATGAGAAACGTGGTTGGCCGGAGAGGTGTTGCAACAACGGCTTCTAGTTGGTGTTCTAGACGAACACCGGGCTTGTGTTTCGAACGGAAGGCCCATCAGTCTCGGGCAGACGTTGAGCGATATGAATTCTGTCGCGCCCACAACGCCCGCAAAAAAAAAAAAAAATAAATAAATAAATAAAAAAATATATATATATATATATTAAATGAATAAAAAATAATAATAAATAAATGAAGTACCCTTGGGCGACAGGGCCGTTGCCGGACAATGTCGGTAGAAGCTTCAGTGTACTGGAAGAGACGCCCGCGCTGCACGCGCGGTATTCTAAGCCGCTCTTCTCATATGCAATGCAAATTTACGCTGTCGGAAATGGATAACTTTGAACGCAAACACTAAAGTACTATCCAGTAAAATTTGTATTCGCAGTTATACATATCTTAACTCCTTTATTGGTAAAAATAAGCAGAAGGGGATGCTGTAAACTGCCCGACAATTTGAGCGTGAACACGCCATCGGCAATTTTTCGCATTGAACAGCGTCGTATTTTAACCACTTAAATTGGTGCCTCAAATGAGCCCTTTTCGTGGCATCAGTAGCTTTGATGGCGCAATTTTAATTTAAAAGAAAAAACAAAAAAGGCGACGATGTCTGTTCGGGCTCGGCGAGTCACGATTTACATATTTTACAACAGATACGCAGTTTGGGCTGAATAGAAAACTTAAAAACAAAGAAGAACTTGATCAACCTGGATCTTAATAAAGTAACTGAAAACAACAATAACAATTTTTATTTAAAAAAAGTCGTTTATTAGATGCTTTCAATATGCAGTATTAACCGTAACTGTGACAAATTCTAATAAGAATTATTGGTTGTCACAAAATGTTTTCTGAAAATTGTAACATCATCGTAGTCACTAGAAACAAGTTTTCTTATTTGAAGGCTTTCTGAAAAAATATCTAAAAAATAATCTTTTGTTTCATCACATTATTGGATGTATTCGCTCAATCTCTTTGTGTTATTTAATAATCACCGAAAGGAGAGTCCTAAATTGACCATGAAAATGATTTGTAAAAGCAGTTTGACGATGGAAAAAGATAGGTGTCGTCAAGCGAATGTTGACGACGTTCTAGTCCGAATATGCACTTGCGCAAAATATAAATTAGTTTAAGAGATCCAGCAAAAATCACACCTCGACCAATGACAGCGACGCCCACGACTGCGAAAAAAAAGAAAAAAAAAAAGCCAACTTTATATTTACGTGGTCCGTGACATCAAAGTAGGCTCGTCGGGCGATTGGTAAAGGTGGACACAATACGCTCGTTTTCGTTTTCGACCGTGATTGCGCTTCTTTTTATTTTATTTTAGAGCGCAGCTCTTAGGCGCCTGTTTCCGGCTTGAGCGGCGTCGCCGTCGTCGTCGTCGGTATCGCCGTCGGCGTCGGCGTAACCGGGCGTTGCATTATGGGACGTTTCTCATAATGACGCCACACGTGACGTCACGTGCGACGTCACGACGGTTACTAGGATTACCCACACCAAGGTTACCCTCATGAGGGCAACCCTCGTGACGTCACGTGTGATGTCATAATGGGAAACACGTGACGTCACGTGTTTCCTATCCATGTTTTCCACTAGGGTTTGGCGTAAACGGTAAGCTAAATTCCTCCGCTAAATTTAGTGGGAAAATTTCCCCGCTAAATTTAGCAGTAAAATGTTGGTAATTTCCCACTTAATATAGCGGTAATTTTAGCAAATAACTTTTCGCTTAATTTAGGCAGGGCAGCAGGAGAGGAGGAGGGGAGGGTACGGAGGGGGAGCAGGGGTATACCGTCCCCTCCGTACTCTCCCCTCCTCCTCCTTTAGAGCTGCGCTCTAATTCGGCATTACAAAGAATTGTAAACGTTTTTCATATTTTCTTAAATTAATAACAATGAAAACCATATATTTTTGTTTGAAAGGATTACTGCAATAGAAATAAAATACTAATTCAGTCCGTGGGCTCAAAGGAAAGCAAAGCCGAGCGCGTTTCACTCGCGCATAATGGGTGGGGACTTACTTAAAAAGTGTTTAGTGTAAGACGAGCAACACAAGCTTCTTTCTTATTCTTTTTCGATTCTTTGTTTCACTGTTACAACTTGACTCGCGGCCGTTTTCGGTATACTCCTCCGGGTTCATGTCAAAAAGCTTCCGTCAGATCTCGTCCGGCACGTCCCAATTTTCCCTGCGCATCCTGCAAGACTCATCCAACGAGAGCTTCCTGCGCCTGTGGTGTACTGAACTCTTGTGCACGAATACGCCGAGAAAGTGATGGAGAAGAGAAGGCGAGAGGGCGCGGGGATGTCAGAATGCCGAGCTCTGATTAAAAAAATTGGTGGGTAGACCTAGAGCCACTGAATGTTCCCAGAGTACCAAATTCTATTCAGTAACCTTACCGGAAGTCAGTCCCGCAGAATCCAGTTCTGATTGGCTGGTTCAGCCTGTAGCGGAAGTTATCAGACGGCCATTTTGTGGATCGGCCCAAGACAACGATGTAGTGGGCCTTAGAGCGATTGACTGGCAGCTGAAAGTGACCCCCAATTGGCCGCCGCCATGTTGCAGAATTTTGACCATTAGACACGTGACCTTATAGTTGTTCGTCTAGATTTTAACGAAGTACCGCGCTCATATAATTGCCTATTGATATTTAATAACAATACCGGCAGATAAGTTATGGTTCGTTTAAGTCCAAAATGAGGGCTTTTACGACAAAAACTCGTGCAGCTTCGCAATGCGTCCGATAGATGCCGTCAGCTGCGGTTCTGTAGACACTGACCTCCGGGGCTGACATAATTGAAAAGAATAGTTTATTATGTTTTTTACAGCGATCGCAATACAACTCTCGGCTCAGTTTTGCGTAAAAGCCTCAGGATTTGGTACGGTCACGTGTCTAGAGGTCAAAATCGTACAAAATGGCGGCGGCCAAGTGGGGGTCACTTTTGCTTGCTGAACGGGATACCAGTTTATCACCCTAAGCCCCACTACATCGTTGGCCCAAGATAACAAAAAATGTATAAGACATTTACGTGTTACCATATTGCCTCTCGGGCCGAATCCGGCCCACTGGCCGTAGTTTGCCGACCCCTGCCTTAGACTAATAAAAATATATACTTTATTGCATTTTATTTTATTCCTTACACGAGATACTGACCGGAAGGTTGCTTTGAAGGAGGATGATGGATGTAAACTACTAAATCAGTCACTAAGCTCACTATATAATGCACAATTATGTAAAAGACTCCACGCACAACCTGCCACTCTCTATTAGGGCGCATTCACACTGGAAGCGAATGCGCGTTCGCAGAGCGTTTGCGAACGGGGTCGTATAAAGATCCAGTACAATTGCACGCGCATTTGATGACATCAAATACGCGCAACCGCGTTCGCAACCGCTTTGCGAACGCGGATCCGCTTCCAGTGTGAATGCGCCATAACTGTGCTTTCATGCTGGTTACATTCGCAGATTACCTTCGGGAAAGGTTTACCAAAAAAAAGAAGGCCAGTGAACAACGTGGTCCGAGGCACTTTAATTTAAAAAAGAAAACATAAACAAAGCTAGCGTTTCTCACTCGGTCCATAGCACACACCACGTGTGCTATGGACCGAGGGAATAAGCAGGAATTTAGTTGAAACGACTCCGGCAGCCAGTCGTCGCTTCTTCCTGTATGTTGTTTTGAGGAAATATTTGTTTACTTGTTTAACAAATCCCGAAGGAATCAACTAAACAACTTGTAACTAATAAGGGACCAGCGCTCACAGACCACATGGGTACCAACCGAATACGCGGAGTCGCTTTTACTGAAGTGTTTACTACACGTGGCGAGATTTTCTCGATTTTCGCTTTCCTGCTTTCAATTTCATAAGATATTCCTTTGCCAGTTTTATTTTGTCTGAATCACAATAAAAAAAACACACCCTATTCACCGGGGTTAATGCGGTCGGGTAAAGCGCTGGATATCTATTTTTTTATCCAGCATTTTTTTACTAGAGTAGAGAACAGCACACCGCCATCCGAGCACTTCGGCCCCTCAGCGCCAAATGTGCGTGTTAACACAACTACTCGAGCCACGTTTTCAAGCTTCGGTAAAATTTGCTACTACAGATATAACTCGGCCAAATAAACATAACGCGTCAAACAGGCTTTGCCACGCGTTGCCTAAACAGCGCATAAAGCGAGCTGACGAGCCGAGGGGTCCAAGATCTGCGCGGTCTGTCCTACCCGCTACGTCACAAATGATGATGATGATAACTAGAGAAGCGTCCCCCGTAGTTTCCGCACGCCTCCAATAGGCTGGTTTACACATCAGAACTGGCTGCATCCGCAACACCGAAATCGACTACACCGACAGGGACACCTTGACAACCAGAACACAAGACTACTTCAGAAAGTCACCTCCTGCACTGTTTGTCCCGTTGTGTTTGTGGCGAACACGTGTCAAGGTGGTTTCCTACTTTTTTATGGACGCCGCCCACGCAAATGCCTGAACCAGCCTTATTTGTTTAATGACTCTACGGCCTCTTTGAAAAAAACAAAAAGCACCATGTTCACTGCAAGCCTGACCATACCCCCGGACTTTGCCCCACACGTTCCCGAAAGTATGCGAATCCGCGCGGTAACGATTCATTTTCCGAATTAAACTCTATAAGCTCGCACTATTCTTCAGAGCAGCTCCGCGAAGAAACGACTACCGCGTAAACGGAGGCTATAATGGCGCGACAGCACGTCTCGTCCCTTTACCCGTGCTCGTAGAAAGTCAGCGCGACTGGACGATAATTACACTGGCCTGTCCCCAGGAGTGCGAGGCGAGCCACTGCCGTCGTCGCGGCTGGCACTGGGCGTCCGAGTGGCAACCTTCAGTGGAGCACTCCACCGGTTGAAAGCAAAGAGCTCCTCACTTTGTATGCATGAGCCGCCGCGAGAATGGCGAGCCCTAAACACGTCCCAGACCCGGGCTCAGTATAGTCCACCGGTATGCAGGACGTGATCTAGTTTAGAGGCAATACCCAGCGTGCTGTTTTGCAGCCCAGCACGTGCGCGTTCGTTGTCTCGTAATGCAAACTAAAGTCACAGGATTCTGGGAAAGTAGTGCAAATCTCCCCGTTAGGTCGCCATTTTGGTACATGAAATGGACAGTTTCTCTTTGATCCATCCATTCTCGGTGAGCCAATCCAAGTTTGCGATGAAAGGTTGCTTTGTAAAGACATTTTTTGTATGCCGAAAGTTCGTTATTTATTCACAGGCGAAACAAGCGCACAAATTCGCAACCGTCCACACATCCGTCGTCAGTGCTTGCCGACATCGAAAAATAATTTCCTTGTTTCGAAGTAAACAAGAAGAACAATATCATTTAGAGATTCGTGAAGATTAGAACGATTCATTACTTGATCGCCAACGCGGAATCAAAGACCGTTATGATAGACCTTTCTCAAAAGTACGTCTATCACCTTTGCTGGTCGCCATTACTTGGACACGAGGCGTGTGATTACATAGATCCAAGACCTCACCGAACGCTGACGGAACCCTCTCGTCCAATGCATGAACAGAGTACGTGATCAAGCAATGGCAGACAGGCGATGGCGAGGACTTTTGAAAAGGGTCGAATGCTTTCAGTACGATGACACTCCATATCGATTTTGGCGCGACTAATTCAGAACGACGCTTTTAAAGATTTGAAGAGACCAAAATGACGATCGCCATTGCAACAGAAACCGATCAACCAATCTGCTTGCAAGGTTTCGGCAGTCTATGGGGTAGTACCTGCTTGTGTCCGGCTAGTAGGCAGGAAAGGCAATGGCGCTACTTTCCGGGGATACTTTAGTGCATGTAAGACACGCGCATTACGTCCGTATACACAAAATGGCGCCTACCACAAGCGCTTCTTGGTGGAACTGTAGAGCCACTAAATAAGGCTGCGCTTAAGACTGGCGACACTTCAGCCATTTTGGTGCCTAAAATTGTCGTTGCCAGTTCTCTGAAGCATTATCCGACATCGTAGAAAACTGTTTTATGTCCACCAGAAATGTTCAAACTGTCCTCGAAAGAGCAACACGATATGGTCTCGGTTTCTCGTCGATACCTTATATAGAAACACGTAAGGTCGCTTTTTCTTTTTTCTTTTTTTTTATCATACCGATCGCCGATTGCTTCCGCTCTTTACTGAGGACTACCACGAGAAATTCGGCATACGGAGTGCCATGCTCTAATGGTAGCATATGGGAATGGTCTTACGGTCACTGGCGGGAAAAGAATGGCAGAGAAGTGCTTCAGTTGTCCCTCCTCCAGCGCGCAGCTTTCTGCCTTAGATAACGGTTCGACCTCTCGGGAACATCGAGAGCGCAGGCGCAGTCAAACTATGATGGTATGCACTGAGAAACTGAGGGAGAGGAGGAGGACACGAGAGGGGACGTCAGAACGCCGAGTTCTGGTTGGAATGATTAGTGGGTAGACCTAAAGCTAGCTGCCGTTGTCTCCACTGCACTCGTCCAACGCGCTAGAATGAAGAACACCGGCGCCCAGTGTTTGACTCTCGCATTCAAACGCGTTCGACGAGTGCAGTGGACACAAGGTCAGCTAGCTTTAGGTCTACCCACTAATCATTCCAACCAGAGCTCGGCATCCTGGCATCCCTGCAAGCTATCTCGTCTACTCATGCCCCTCAGTTTGTCGGAGCAAGGGCAGTGAGTGCCTGGGAGGCTAGGTATTTCGGAGATAAAAAAGAACGCCCTGTACTTCCTGTCCTCTCAGTCAATTTGTGGTACACCTGATTTGTTCGAGTTACCCGTACCAGCTTACCACGATGCAAAAAATGCAACGCTGTGCAGGAAAGTGCAGAAAAATAGACTTGCTCCGTGTTTTTTTTAGGATTGGCTGTTCTCGTCTCGTAAATTTTATTCAACGGTGTGCTCCTGATGCATTTGGTACAAAAGGTGTAGGGAAATGGATTGTAGAAATTCCAGGCATATGGTATTCAGGCTCAGACACGAAAGCAAAAGTGAGCGTGACTTATTTCTTTAATAGCTGCGTGTCTTCGCTATATGGTACGGGATGATGGATTGGTATGCGCGTGTGTGTGTCAGGCAGATCACTTATTAACATGCCGTTTCTCAGGTCTATGGATTCAAGAACAAAAAGGTAGTAACTTTATTCCGATTCCCGCCATTTACTTTATTTTTTCGGCTATACGCTGCGAGCGTTTTAAAATCGGCTCGCCTCTCCATTGCAAAGAGAAAACAACAAAAAAACACCTCAGAATTAAATTAAACTGGCAAAATTACTCGTTTAACTCCAAGAATAATAGCGTCAGTACGGATTTCATTATAAGTTAGAAGTAAAATATGGGATCATTTCTAAATTCCGCGTCGGCATTTTAGCCATTGTGTTCTTATAATTTGACAGTACTTCAACACACAGGAGCAAAAAAGGGCGGCGGACTGGAAATTCAATGAAATCATCTCGATAGAAACGCTGGACCCTAAAATATAAAATTGAATTGAGTTTAGGCTCCCCGGTAATAAACGAGTTTCACAAGGCCCCGAAAAGGCCTTGCGTCCTCCCCCCCTCCCCTCCCTCGTCTTCTTTAGGGTATAGGAACAGCAATACTAACAGCTCAGAATACAAACGTCATGATAAGACGTTTATAACCTACAGACGCCTGCGTGCCATAAGGCTGTCCAAAGAAATGCTATCGAATTTAGATGTTGGAGTTCATCTAATACGTGCCAATTCAACGATGGGCATTTGGCAGGCCTTAGCAAAGCACTGCCAGTTAGTTTTGGCCACCCAACGATTTGGTTTTTCTTTACGTTCATCCGAAATCTTTGTTGCACCGTGCATTCTTCGCATTTAGCTTCCGTCAAATTTCGCGCACCTCCATCGGCAATCAAACCAATACCACCTCGAAGACAAGGCCTACTCATGACGTCATGTTTAGTAGATCCCTGACCCGCCCCAAGCGACAAACAGGCCAAAGCTTGACGAAAGTATGAGCCGCGTCACAACTACGTCGCGTTCACTGGCGGCTACAGCTGTGGCGTGACTACTGAGCGCGAACTGATAGCGAGCTTCCACATTTCATTTGCAACGTTCACGCGACACCATCAAGATTGCCGGCCTTAGCATCCTATTAATCGACGTTACTAGAACCCCTCAGTTGGGAAACTGCCATAGATCTTGCTTTTAAAAAGTGGTTCTTATCCGTACTCGAGAACCGAGCTAATGGCGATCGCAACGCCGCCGTTTCTCCCGTAGCGTCCACACCGGGAACTGCACTGCTGCACGTCGAGTCGGGCAAGGGCCGGTGGCGCTAAAGCCCCTTCAAGGGGTTACAGTGTAAAGGGGTCATGAAACGATTTTCCTACTTCTTTCTCCTTAGCTTTAATCCTCAACTCAAATGCGAATTGTGAAATCACGTCGTCGTGATATTCTTCGGCACCGTTGCGATGACTCTTAGCTTCCATCGTGCTTTTTAGGCACACCATAGAACTTGTAATTCGCCAGTGACGATAAGTTCCGTCAGGGCACTTATTGGTCACAAACGCGAATCCAAATACTCGTCGATTAATTAATTGTTGACGAGCGCATACGTCCGAGTGACGCAGTTTTTGTGTCCAATGCCTGAGCTGGGCTCGGCTTACGTAAGGTTGGCACCGCTGACGCGCTTTGGGAACCGCGGATGTATCATAGTGAAAGGCGGAGAGCTTTCGAAGGAAAGACGGTACAAAATAGACCGCTATATTTTTAAATGTTCGTACCGAAAAGCTGGACTTAGACTTTCTACCCTCTTTCTTTTGGCCAACTAAACGATATGCGATTAGTAAAGTCCCAATTTGAAATCATCCTTTCATGCTTCAAAAGTAGCGCAAGGTTCATCGTTGCACGAAGCACGTGCATCGTGCAGCCCTTGGAAAGATCATGGCGGCACAGCGCAGCACTGATACAGTGTACTAGGAACACTGTAGTACTAGTATTCTAGTAAACTGTAGCACTGATCTAGATTTCAGATGCCATGAATTTCCCAGCAGTCGCGCGCTGCTCGTGCCTCGAGCATTTCTACAACAATGAACAGCGCCACTTTTCCCAGGATAGAAGGGCTTTAGGTGGCGCCATCTCGCAAGGTCATCTTGCAGTAGCTATGTAAAGCAGCTTTCATGCTTCAACTCGTCGCTAAAGGGTGGCGCTGTTATCGTATTTAGCTCGGTCTCTGTGGACGCCAGCGGCCCAGGTTTTAAGGGTGAGTTTCCCAACTGAGTGTTTTAGTAACATTGCTATTAATTTAAGCTCTCCCTGAGCACGACTAGACCCACCAAATGAGCTGGGCTTAGAGTTTCGGGACTCCGTTCCTCGACATTGTCGTGGGCACCGCCATTTTGTTGCTTGTGCAGAGCAGACGCAACTGCCGATCGTCATGATTCAAAAGTGCGACTTCCTCAGCATTAGATTCGGTGTTAGGAAGCTGATGTAATATTGCTTTGCTTTGTCACGATCTGTTTAAACATTTGTGGTGGACGGAAAAGCATTTTCTGTTATTTCAGGTAAAGCTTCAGAAAACTGGCCACCATGATTTTAAGCCACAATATGGCAAAGTGTCCTTACTCTGAAGCGTAGCTTATTTAGCTGCACTAAGCGCGACCACTGAAGCAGGCGATGGAACGGACAATGTCGCACATAATGTAGCAGACGATGGAGGTCATCCAGGATACCTAGGGGGCACTGGGGGGATCTCCTAGTGATGACGTTTAGAGGAGGAAACGTGCAGGCCTTGTGTTTTACGTAGTATTGATCAAACTCGCCAATTAAAGATTTGTTTTCCGACGCTTTGCCTCAGAGCCGACGATCCTGCTTTTTTCGAAACGCGGGACTTTCACGGACCCTCTAAACTTTGAGATAATGTCACTCTTTTTACCTCATAATTGTCTTTATTCTCTTACTCGTCTGATTTCGTAATCCCAATTTTTTCCTCCCTATACCCTTCTCCGAGTCCACTAGAATCATGCGCTTAGGCTAACCTCTCTGCATTTCAATCCTTTTATCACTTTTTGACTGTACAAATGAAGCAGGAAAGAAAAATGAAAAGAGAGCAAGTGAGTAGGTGTCTCACCTTGTATAGGTGGCGAAAACAAACTTTTTTTTATATATTTACTTGCGGCGTCATTGAATTTGCAAGTCAATATAAATAACGAGGCCTCCAACAAGTTGGATTCGTATTCGAACTTCCTGACAGAACAAACGCCGTGCGCGGTGCCAAAAGCTTGAGCGTAGCTCCACTTCGGATGCCCACCTTCGCGAGCGGACCTCCAATCATCCGTCTGCTTCCGTTCGGCGTTCTGCAGGGGGCTTGCATTCGGGCCTACTACAAACACGCGTTTTCCTGCTTTCCAAAATTGCTTCGCCTCGATCGAAGATCCAAACTGAAGCGAACCACGGGTCTGGAAATATGACGAATGGAAAGGAACCTCGGGGCCTTCCTTACAGAGCACACACACACACCAGCGTCCGGGTGATCCTACAGCGCGCCAGCGGGGACATCCAAACAAACAGGCCTCGACGTCTGGAGGGGCGATCCTGAGCCGAACACTTTGCCTAGAACCTGTGTAACTGTATAGGATCAGGAGATTTCATATTTGTCTTGAGATTTTTAGTATCAGTATTTTTGTTTCCTAAGTACGTTGTTGACTCTTTTTTTTCTTTTTTTTTTTTTCACGCGTTTTCGATTTTTACAGAACCTGCTTCCAAGTTTTACGATCCCAGGCCTATACGAATGTCTTTAGTATAAGATTAAAACACACCTACTCGGTTATTTTTATATAAAGAGGATGAAATGAAAAGGGTGCCGATTTTTAATGATCTATTTCTCTATTTTTGCCGTTTTTACATCGCGCTTAACTCGGCATCATATTAAGAAAAAAACTGCCTTGTTGTAAGCACCATGAAATCTTAGCGCTAATTTTTTTGCCTTGGATCTCAATGCCCAAAGCCTTCAATGAACTACAAATACTATATTGATATTTCTATAAGTCAAAATATAAATATTGACCTACCAAAATGTTGTTATATCAATCCCAAGTACTAGTAATATTACAATTCCTAATCCTACAAAATTTGGACTAGAAGATGCAGTATCGATACATAAAATTTAAATGATGTCTATATAGAAATTAAAATATTGCAACATTGTGTTGTTCATTTAGACCCTCAAAACCGTCGTTAAGTTAATACTTAATGAGACAGCTATATTACAAAATTACTATGTCGCGTTTGTAATATCAATGTACAGTATTGCATTTCACGCACATTTTCTGCGACTAGAGCTTTCGTAAGTCATTGTTTGGTATATCGAGGGAATCGGACACCTCGAGTTTCTGAAAAGCACTTCTCTCCGGGCCGTTTAAGTCTACCTTTAGCTTCAAGAACAACTGGCATATTTTCTTAACGTAGTGGTACTAGACGACAAAAACGCCGAAGTGTTAATCGCGAAGCAAGAACAGTGAACATAATATGCCACACCGACTGTTGAGCGAGTTGGTACCGAATCTTTGAAAACATATTTGCACGTGTTGACACGGACAATGTCGTCTAGTCACACAGACGTTGCGTTTTTTGTTTTCTTATAAAAACAAGCGGTTTATTTCGACGATACCCGTTCGTCACCGAGACGGGTATCTTCCTTCCTCCTTCCGAATCTCGTTCATCTCGAGTCTACTTCCTCTTCTTCTACGTGTCCACACACAGCCTATCTAGGTGACGTCACACGCCGATGATACCACATCGCGTGAACCGGTTGAGGCATGCGTTCGCGGTTCTCGCGCACACGTGCCGACGGCTCCTGTTGTTGACAACACGGCCATCCTCCATCCCAGTCGCCCCGGCTGGGTCTTCTCGTCGCTGGAACTTGGAACGTTTCGGCGAAGTGATCATCCGACTCACGCTAGCTCTTGCTGAGGTTCTACCTCTGCTATATCTGTGTCGCTTTCCGCTTCCATTGACAGGCCGTCGTCGCTGCTCTCGGTGCTACTCTCAGCGCTGGCCGTGAAGCGCTTCATCTGGTCAACAGCGGCAACGCCTTCGTAGAAACGTTGCGAGCGTTGGGTCTCCGGTAGATCCTGAACTTCATACCTATCGTGAGGTAGCTTTTCCACAACGATATACGGGCCTCGATATTTGGGGCGCAGCTTGCGCGACTCACCGGTTGCCCCTGGCTCTCTCTGGAGCATCACGATATCACCTGGCTCGTAATTTGGCGCGACTGCTCGTTTCTTATTGTAATATTTTCTCTGGATCTCTTGATCTTGACGTATATTTTCTATGGCCTTTTTTCGTCGTTTGAGCACGGTAGCGTCCAAACTTTTCGCAACAGCGTCGTCGACTTCGTCACCTGTCGCGTTTCGGGAACGAAAGTTGAAGAGAAGACTGAAGGGTGTTGCTTTAGTTGCTCGGTTTAACGTGTTGTTTATTCCCCACTGAACTTGAGTGAGCGATTCGTCCCAGTCCTTTCCGTCACTCCTTTTCGGCAGACTGTCAATGGCAGGTGTTATGATTCTGTTGTATCTCTCGACTTGCCCGTTCGCTCGGGGCGTGCAGGCGGCATTTTTCACGTGGGCGACGTTGAGAGACTTACAGTATTGCTCGAACTGTCGGCTGGTAAAAGCGGTGCCCTGGTCGGTGACTGCGTCGTTTGGAAAAGCTGGGCCGCTCCTTCCAAGGCTTCGCGTACGGCAGTTCGTATCGCGGCTTGCATGAGCACTTGAAAGTCAAGGACTCCGGACGTTGCACCGTCAGGAGCTAGGCCGTGGTCGTTCGACGTCGCGGTGTCCCCGGCTTTCGTCGTCAAATTGTCGTGTTGGCGATCGTCGTGGTCCGAGTGTCCGTCACGCACCTCCGCACTGCGAAGCATATCTTTGGTCGTCGGATCATCCTCTCGTGGGGTCCCCTGCCCTTGTCCTCCTGTCGTTAGCTTACGTCTTCTCGACATCGGGATTTACGTGGACGAAGCTCTCGTCGAGGATCTCGGGTAAAGCAAGAATTCGTAGAGCGCTACTTACGTTGTAGCCTTCAATCCGAACGGCCGTCGGGGCCTCTCGATCCCACTTCTGAGCTTTTCTGTAGTCACACAGGCGTTGCGTTTTTTGTTTTCTTATAAAAACAAGCGGTTTATTTCGACGATACCCGTTCTTCACCGAGACGGGTACCTACCTTCCGAATCTCGTTCATCTCGAGTCTACCTCCTCTTCTTCTACGTGTCCACACACAGCCTATCTAAGTGACGTCACACGCCGATGATACCACATCGCGTGGATCGGTTGCGGCATGCGTTCGCGGTTCTCGCGCACACGTGCCGACGGCTCCTGTTGGTGACAACAGTCGGAAAGAACAGACAGTACAATAGTACATTGCGTTGTCTGTTCTACCCTCTTGTCTGTGCCCCTAAGCGCAACCACGTTTTCAAACATAATACCACGCACTGAGTTTCTTAAGTTGTCAATGACAATGGTATTCTTTTTTTCAAAAAAAATCTTGAGATTCTAAAGTTCACAAAACGTGTGTGGCGAATCCCGGAAAACTTATGTCACTCCGCAGCCAATGAGAATTCGATGTCAAAGAGCGCCCAAAAAAACAACCACGAAACAAAAAGAAAAAGCGAAAGTATTACGCACGTTTCGCCCCTCGTGAGTTTAAACGGACCACCATGCAGTCCCGATAAAGTGTTCAAGATAGCTCGAATGGGGTCCGGACAGAGCTGCCATCTATTTTCGTGCCGCAACACCAGTAAGTCAATCCTTAAGCTAATTCGCACTTTCTTGCTGTTTCGCAGTGCCGAGTTTTCTCTCGCGACACGAGAGGCGGCGCTGCTGATTCGTGTATAGACGGAGCAGGGACGACAACGCCATATGTAGGGTCAAATTTGTTTCAATTTACGTGTATATGTACGTTTGGCTACGCTAATACATGTGGACTGAGACTCTTGCTTACGACGCACTTACGTCATCTGACCTCATTTCATTTCTGATTTAACCGTCAAAGGAAGGTCCGCATTTAGATCGTCTCTTTGGGCAAATGAATGAAAAAAAAACAAAAAAACAACAAAGAAACAGAGCCGCGGCGCGACGCCTTTCAATAGATGTCCCCATCGTACAGGAAGATGCAGAGATCGATGCTCCCTCGTGTATAGAGTTTGAGTGTCTAGCGGAGCAGGTATTTTAGAAAGTGATTTACGAAACAAATTAAACAAAACAGAAATACTTAAAGAGTAGCGGAGAGGATCGTTCAGCGCCACGTTCAGACGAAATTAGCAAGTTTCTGAGATTGTGGAACTGGACTGCACGCTCAAGCCGGATGAAGCTTCGCTCTCGCGTCAGCGAACATATCAGTGTGAATTGCTTCCGTTCTTTTATTCATATTTACATGTTGAAAAAAGAAAAGGGGGGGGGGAGGGGGGTGGGAGGAGTTGTTTGTAGAAGCGAAATGAAACACAAAGAGATCTGTAACCCCCCCCCCCCCCTCCCTTCCCGCGCTCTCTACTTTTCGAAGCATTCAATACTCCTGGACCCAGACGAGCTTGAATGAACGGGTCGCTTTCTAAAAGGTTATATTTGAAACGTACGCACATTTTGCAGCTTATTTAGCCTTTGGTATTAGACCCACTATAATGTTTCATCTGTTGCAAACAGGTTAGAAAGAAAATCTCAGAACAACATGTTCAACACATCCCCCCCCCCTTTCCCAAATATTTCCTAACACAAATGATATTTGTACAGTCGCCGCAAACGAAAATTATCAAACTAAAAAAAAAAGACTCTTTAGAAAATAGTCTTTAAGAACATATTTTTTTTATCTTGTTTTATACTGGCCCTGTAAGACCTAAGAATTATAAAATGTTGAAGATAAATGAGGTCGTATCAGGCTTCAGTGGTTTCGGGCTGGTGCAGTTGTTGTGTTTCGTGCGCTAAGAAGTATTACATTTATATTTTTATATTGAATAATGTATTTACACCACTGATGAACACAATGTATCGAGCCAGACCACCAACCTGGTTCCGTGAAAAACAATTTAGCAATTTAGTACAAACGTGACACCAGGTCTCACGTACTATATGGTGCGAGTATATCAAAGGAGGAACCCATCCGAATCAAAAGTTTTTAATAAGAAATGAGCTTACCGTCACAGAACTTCGGATCTTCAGAAATAATGTTTGTTTTCTCGCACTGAACTTTTGGGATAACTTACTGCTTTCACGGTTTCACACTACAGATACACCATACATACAGGATACTTTTCGTAAATTTTTTAACATTTCTAAACTTACATTTTTGGTCCGACGAAATGTAATTTGATTCATTTGGGTACCTAATTTTTTTTAATGTGCAAATTAAAACATGTAAAGGCAATTAATAAATACATAGCGTCTAGACTCTAGAAAATACCTTTTTTGAATAAGGCCTTATTAAATTTCGTGCGCCGAGTAGGCTACTGTTGCTTGAGGAACCCCTTTAAGTATTACGTCCAGGTGTAAAAGAACTATTACTTGACACTAACGCCTTTCAGTGATTCCGAACACTAAAAAAATGCGTTAACTTTAATTTGAGTTTGGGAGTAGTGTGGCTTACTGCGCAATATTGTCATATACCTTTTTGTGTTAATCGCAATGTTGTTAAGAAAGCAAAATAAAAGTATGTAAGACATTCGATTTGCCTATAGAAGAGAATACTAGTATATTTCTGGAATATAATAATATTTAAAACAAAACTCAATCTCAATCACATGTAGAGCAGCATCGCATCAATTGTGGATATGTTAAAAATTCAGCTTTAGATGGTTGTGTATTAATGACAATAATAAAAATGCACGCATGTTGCATTATATTGGTATTGTCAGATATTAGCGAGTTTTCCTTATAGGTACCACATTTCAAATTTTTGTGATGATTATTTGTGAAACACTCGGAAGATAAGAGCGCCCGAAAGCTATCCAGCGTGACAATGGAAAAGAAGAGTGTGTAAGAAGCCTTGCCAAGTAACGTTGCGATTAGCTCTTTGGTAGATGATAAAAATGATAACTAGATGTCTAAAGGAGAGGGGAAGTTTTGCAGGCATAAGTAAACTGCATCACGCATATTGGCTGCCTCACACTCGTAGAGGGTGTTGACTTTAGTCTAGGAGTGACCGCCGCGGAAGGCTTTACGAAAATACCGCCAGTCTGCCACATTAGTCCCCAATGGCAGAGCGAAAGAACGGGCGCATGCGAACCGGTGGATCAAAGTTTTTACTGAGTCGAAGTCTTGTTACGGCTTTGTGTAAACTACACTTTTCTCATTTATCGAAGCTGGAACATTAAACGACATTAAACAATGGCTTGAGAGGGGAGCCCTTACTTTCGAGTAGCTACACTATGTTGCACCATAATGGCTAGTTCACACACTTGCGACTGCTTAGCACCGGAGAGGCTTCAACACCGGTTCTGGCGTTGTCGGTAGTAGAACAGCCGAAAGCGTTGGTAAAATCTTTATTTTAAGCAACTTTATATCAGCAATAAAAAGCATACAAAGTAAGCAGGTCCTTTAAATTTAAGCGAGTGTTTAATCATCAATTCGCTGAGTCCGCCTTTGTTACGAATACTTGCTCGAGGGAAAAGTTCAATCTTGTTTTAGAGTTTTCTCGTAATATATATATTGCTCTGAAAGTGCACGTGGGCTTGTGTTATTGTGCTTGAGGCGCTCGACCCAGAAACATAATCAGGAAAATGGGAAAAAAGGGGATTAACGCTGACCTGATTTAGTGAGTATGAAAACAACAGGTTCAAAAAATTAGGACTGTTACGAAATTTTGACCTTCGAGTTTTTGTTTCTTTTAACCGATTGGTGTGCCTTGTGGGCTTGGGGGGCTATATAGAAGCCGTCAATTTTTTCCCTTTGTAATATTGACTCTTACAATCTTGAAACTGTTACGAAATCTTGACCTTCGGGTTGTTGTTTCTTTTAGCCGATTGGTGTGCCTTGTGGGCGTGAGGGTTATTCAGAAGCTGTAAATTCTTCACTTATTTAATACTGACTCTTACAATCTTTAAGGAAAACAATTTCTGTGTTTCTGGGGTTTTTCACGCTAGATGGGAACTGCAGGCTCATGAGAGACACAGGTGTGATAAAAAATTGCAAGTTTGGGGTGCATACATTGACTCGGAGCTAGATCATTATCAGTGAGTTGAATTATCCACTAAAATGACGGATCTGCAATCAAGCGCGTTGTGCGGACATATTTTGGCATTTTACAGGGCTGAACGGGAACTTTTAACGTTCAAATCCATCGCAAAATTTATCATGTAGAATTAAAAGGTCCCGGTGTGCCGTAATATGCCAATCTGGTTGGTCTTCTACTCTCTTAGAAAACGTACCTCTGCATTATGGAGAAAAACAATTATTTTCTGAAATTCGGGTATTTCTGTGTAAACTCATATATAGGTATTTGACTGGGAAAGTAAACTTTGTTGGTTAAGGTGCAAGAGCCATAGTCACTCCAAGCCACACTCTGTTGTGACCCAAAATAATTGCGCGTAATATCATGACTCAGCACGTTTCTTAGCTGGGATCACAAGTGACCCTATTAATGACGCCGTTGTTTTGCGAAAGAACACAATATATTTCATTTTCTTTTTTTACTCAAACTGTTGAAAGCAACTCGCGTCCAATTAAAAAAAGAGTGTGGGTAAAGTTTGTTTACTTCTCGGCATCCACAAAATTTTCTTACCAAATATTTTCGAAGTAGATAATCGAAGGTGATTAAACAATACCACTGTATAATAAATTATCTTAGTTGCTCTTCTCTGCAGAACATGGAGACAGTCAATTATGGAGAGGAATGGGATAATCCCAGTGAATCACAAAGCTGAGAATACGATTAAACTCAAGGAAAAAACAGTCACATGCACAGGGTTCATAAGCAAAACGTTAAACGTTGTCCCTGTGCACATCGCATGTTTAAAATCATATTTCGAGCTGCGTCATTCGCCAGGATCCTTCTGTTGTTCTCTGTGGTGGACCATCTTCGTTGTTGAGCACAGAAGTGAATTCACTGGTCTTTTTTTTAGAGTGCAATTCTGTATGCACTGCATTCGTCCAGAGGTGAGCACGGACGGAATACTATAATGCGTATTACCCTCGTTCATGCGCAGAATGGACCATCCGGAGATGAAAGTTGTGGCTCTGTGGTCTCTGGTCCTGCTGCTCACGCTAAGCTCAGTCAGAACTGCCTCGTTTCAGGTGAGTCGAACGACGTTCACAGTAAACGTGTTCAACGATATGGTTCAGTTACGTTAACTGAACCATATCGTTACTTGAATCAGGCGTGATGTATAAAGTGACCCAAAATAAAAAAAAGGCTGCATTTATGCACTTTTTTTTTTATTTAGTCTTTTTACCCCCGACTAAGGGAGCAACAATCCTAAAATTACCGTGGTATCGGTTTTTGCTAAACGACGGAACCAGATATCGCAAAAGTACAATCCTGTAGTTTACCACAAAGGTAACGGTAATGATTCGTGGGTGTTTAAAAAAAATATATTTGAGGTAGAAAGTGTCTTCAGAATGGCAAACTGAATTACTACACCACACACACACACACACACACACACACACATGTGTGTGTGCGTGCGTGCGTGTGTGCATGTGTGATTTTCTTTTACATAAAGCCACGCAATTATCAGTCACCAGAGCTATAACACCTAGATCATTCCCGAAGCTGACTTCCTAGACTTCTTAACTTGCGTTCTGCTGGATAAGCCACAGCTAAGTTCTTTGGATAAAGCCACGTAAAGAGAATGTAGCAACTTCGCCGACAGACCCTTTTCAAAAGTGCACGCCATCTAGGAGCTGCTGCGCTAATTATCCGAGTCCGCCATTGTTTGGACAGGTTCGTTGAGCACGTATTGGGTACGAGGGTCGCGTCAGCGTTCGGCGAGAACTCGGAACCAGTCACACGCTTCGTGCCCGAAAAATGGCGACTGCCAAAGTTGCTCAACGTTACATCTGAAAATGGTCGAGTCAACTACACGCGACGCCATCTTGCCTATGCTTGCTCGGAGTTTCTACGCTGCAGTTTCCTTCTCCCGGTTTTTTTCTCCTTGTAGCTTTTGTTTATGGCGTACTCAGTTTTCTCCGCAAATACGTATTCGTCATGTGAATGGACCATTACGAGTACGCCGGCACGACGCGATTTTGTTTGTTTGTAATGCGATAAGTCGGAAGAGGTCGGGTTTTGTGTAAATTTTTATGAGATTACGAGCAACTTTTTGTACAAGTAGGCATATACGGTTGTCCCTAGATAAAATTGCCATCTACTTACGTTTGTATTACCACAGGGTATACAATTAAAATCAATAACTGTTTACTCTTTTTAGCTTGAAACACAGCGTTGAAACGTTTCACTGACAGCTTAAGAAAGGCAGGACCTGGTTCGTCCCGAACGTCGAGAAACAATCAGGGAGTGAGAAGCGCGAATATATTAAGCCGCGCCCGGTGTTACTTAAAGGGCTTTTTACTAATTTTTAATTTGCACCGAACCTGAGCGCACTGAACGTAGTAACTTAGTGAAACTTTCCTTTTCTCAAAATTCCCTTTATTTTAAAAGTTATAGGCAAATTAAAATTACAAAAACAAGCAAAAAATATTTCCCTCATGACGTCCTTAATTGCTTGAGAGTGGCCGTGAACTAGAGGAGGGGTAGTGAGCTCATCGAGCGCTCACGGCTGCCGCACTCCGTGTCGACGGCGCGAGAGGGCGCCATTAAAGCGTGTTCTGTAGAGTTCCTGTATATGGCTACCTACGGTAGCGGAGTTGCGCATTCAGCCTCGACGGGTGACCGTAGCGCCGGCTTTCCTCCACGCCCTGGGTGCTTTGCTCCTCACGTGACTAAATTTGGTGAATAGCGGCGCCGCGCGTGCCGCCGCGCATGGAAAACAGGAGAGGAGGAAAAGGAGGCGGAAAGCAGGGAAACATACGCCGGGGCAAGAGAAACGTCGGCGGAACGACCGTAAAGGTGGCTGTCTTACACGGCGCCGGATGCGTTGCTCCTCACGTGATGGATCTCGGCCAATAGCAGCGTGGCGGCGTGGGGAAAACAAATGCGCAACTCTGCTCCCCCTTCGGGGAGCAGAGTTGCGCAGTTGCAAACTAGAGTTCCTCGATATGCTCCCCCTTCGGGGGAGCATATCGAGGAACTCTAGTGTTCTGGATAGGCTGTATGCAGCGGGCAGCCAGAGCGGCTCTCATTGCATTTGCTGCGCGATTAAATACTAATTCGGCATGACACTTCATTGGCCACAAACGACAGCAAACACGGGGTAAAGATCAGTGCAGAATGGGAGCTACTTTGCGCTGCCATACCGCGAAACGGCCAAACCACAAGACAATGCTTCTCGCCGAAGGCCTTCGGAACGCTCGGAGCCGGTCGGATCCTCCCGCCCATACGACCGCAGCGCCGCCGCGCACATCCGGGACCTATCCGTGTCCGGCGCCTGATCCCACTACTCTTCTCTAGTATACGCCGCCTTTTCCACCGCTTGGTGGCGGGTATGTCGACGGGTCATTTCTTGTTTCCGTACTTTATGAACTGCATTCGTTTTTTTTTTATCTAAAATTCTGAAAAAAAAAAAACTACTTTTATAAATAATCGAAACGGTTCGGCGCCAGTTATATTTTGTATTTCGACTAAAGAGAAGCTTTTAGCGGCTCTGACCAGTAGTAAGCCCAGGACCAAAGACGTGTCACATTTTGCGCGCTTTCGGTACTGCGGGTCGCCCTCGTCGGTGGAGGAGGTTTCCGCGTCGTCCGGTTAAAATATGACGCACAGATATTTAGTTACTCTCTCCTCGCCCGCTGGCTTGCCCGAACCCCAAGAGACGTGGAAACCGCAAAAAAGGTAGAGGCTTAAATATGATTGCAGAGCCCCTTTAAGCTGTCTGCTCTTCTGGGACGTTGTTCTTTAGTTACCAACGCACATTAGCCAAATACCCTGTGTCCGATGATTCATTCGATTGTGACAGCCTGTAGCTGAGATAGTTGATAATTTACGCTTCTGAGAAATGCCAGCTGAATGTAGGAAGATACACGAAGAAGGGAGAGAGAGAAAGGGAGAGAAAAGGGAACAAGCTCATTGCTGGTCTAGCGACCATTTACTGAAGATAAACCTCTTTTTCACCTACACCCCTTAGTTGCGAGATATGAGTATTTCTATATTCAGGAGCTACCTTCGGATCGTTGGTTTTCATTTTCATCCTTCGGATTTTCTTTCCTGCATGAGGAGCTCCCCGCAGGTACATATTTCTTTTGGGTTGTAGCGCGATAGAAGTGGCGCTCCCGCATTCGTCCTTGTTCACGTCAATGGCCAAGACCTCCAGGATTTCTCTTCCGAGCTGTTTTCGGTGTCTAGCCACGATGTTTATGTGGTGGTCATCGGGAACACATTGGCACACCCGACAGCACCCCGGAAGATAGCCGTCTGCTGTTAGTGTATTTACTGAAGCTGCATGTTCCCTGGTGCAGTCTTTAATACATCTGCCAGTTAGGCCTTTGTAACATTTTCTTCATGGCAATTGAATACTGTATACGACTCCCTTTTTGTTTGGGGCGTAATGTGTTTTGTGTGCGGTGCCACAGATGTTCATTTCGTTGTTGTCGGCCTCACTGTTCACCCTATGGCACATGGCATAGGCCTTGTTGGGAGCTGAGCAAACCACATGAACTCCCTGCCGGCCAGCGATCTTTTTAGGCGATGCGTAAACCCGCTGAGGTAGGGCACTACCCTTCATTCACGGAGGCTTCTAATATTCTTCTTTTTGTCAATTGAGAAGGTTTCTTTTTTGTTGTTTGTAATGTTGTCTCTGGTTCCTACCGTACATTCTTCAAGATGTACGGTGCGATTCACTAAGACTCATTGAGGCTTCTAACAGAGGTAAAGAAATAATCGGCCAATCTTCTCTGAAGTTGAAAAAGCGGCGAAATTGAAAATTCAACGTAGACGCAAACGGTAACATAATGTCCATACGCGCGAGGCAAGGTCAAAAACCGTCGAAGGTAAACCGCCAGGTAAACGCCCAGAACCTGAATAAAATTTTCCTTTCTATTTTGGGATCCCAAACCACTCCAACACCGAGTCTGCCAAGTACTGGAAAAGCTTTTATGGCTTCACATTTTCTGCTTGATGTTGTGATTCGTAAAGGTTGCCTCCTAAGGTCTCCCTTTTTTGTTAAACTTTCTCATTCCACCACGCGCTACATGAACGAAACCAAAAAGTAAAATCGTTCACCTGCCTCCGAGAATATTTGTGTGAACGGTCAACACATATGGATTTATATGTTTGTTATGTTTAAATCGGTTATTGTTGAAGATCGGCGGCACGTGTACAAGGCCCAGAACGACACTCAGAGCCCATCTGCGGTGACCTCGATGATTTTCACACTTGGCAATAAGGGAACAAATTAAAAAAAAAGAAAAAAAAAACATTCCGTTTCTATTATATCCACGTGCACTTCGTGTCTTTCACCTTGACATTTCGTCTGTTGGTCTTGACCATGAACCTTGGTCGATTTTGTGATCGAAAGTTAAAATCAAAATCAGGGCAGTAGACAGTGCTAAAATATGCATTTGAAAAAAACAGAAACGGGACTTCCTCCTTGCCCAATAGCTGCCGGAAAGTAATTCCTCAATGAGTTCTTTAACATAGCTTTCACGCTCTTTTTTTATTATCTTGTTCCTTTAAATTTGCTTAAGATGCTTATCTGTAGATGATTTCAAAACAAGAGGAGGAAAGACCTTCAGCCCTGCTGAAGATTATGTTTATCCGACTGCACTATACTGTCCGTACTATTGTGTACAAATGGAATGTGAACAGCGGAGCGCATGTGGCCTTCGGTACCGGCTACGCAAACTAAAGGCCACTGGAAACTGATAAAACGGCGGAGTGAAAAGAGGGGCTACGAGGGTCCATCAGCAAGTCGGAGTTAGTGCGCACCCACGCAGCCCTTTTTCCACCCTGTATTTTTATCAGTTTTTAGTGGCCTCTAGGTTGCGCAGCATGTATGGTACGCCACGTGCTCCGCTGTTCGCATTTCACTCGTACGCATGGGCAACACTGTAACATAGGTTGATTATCGGCGTCCTCCCTGAACATGATTCATTCAGACTTTTGGAGGGAAAGATTTCTCTCCTCCATCTAAGCGCATTCAAAGCTTGATTGCATGTGCTCTTATTTATTTATTTATTTAAAATACCCTCAAGGCCATTGGCATTACAGAGGGGAGTGGGGGTTAGTGGCAGTAGTACACTTCGCAGCTCAATCTGAGCAGTATAGATTATTTATGGCAGTCCTAAATAAATGGTCAGGAACAATTGTTGCGATAGATGGTTACTTGCACTGTCTTACATAATATTATTTTATTTTCATAACAAGAAGCGGCAAACACCAATATTACAAAACGTGTGTTTTGAAAATAGAACCTAAAAAATATTTCGCTTCTCAAAGTTGAGATCAGCGACATCACCCGTTAACATGTAATATTTCGTTTGAGGCACGTAAAAATGAATCATGACAGTGAAAGCGTCTGACTCAGTTTTCTTTGCAACGCTATTAAAACAAAATTTTTACACCGTATATTAGACCCCCTTTCGTCATAAACCCACCGGCATTGGTAACAGCAAGGCACGCTGATGCACCTTCACCCCGATATGTAAGGCCATCTAAAGCACATATGATCCCGAAGCAAAGATATATGAGAAACTATTGCTCACAGCAGCATCTGATGAAGTCAAACATGTAGCTGCAAGGTTGTTGTTGTTGTTGTTGTTGTTTTAGTTAGGTACAAGATTTGAAGCGCATGCCTTCTTCTTCCTCGTCCAGACTCTAGACTGCCACCAGCCGAAGAGGGTGCATGCGGTTAAAACTATTTTTTTTTTCTCCGCGTGCCCTCGCAGAGTTCGGAGGTCGGCAACGAGCCCGAAGTGGGAGAAGTTTCGCTGGTTGAAAAGTTGGGTTGGGACGGCGGCTTGGACGGCGGTGACGACCTGGAGATCGCGGCGGCAGCCGACGACGAGAAGCGCGCCTTCCACGCCATGCGAGGCAAGAAGGACGATCCTTCCCTGGACTGGGACGAGGCCGACAAGAGGGCCTTCCACGCCATGCGCGGAAAGCGGCTCTTGGCCCCGGCCAGCGTGGACTCCTTCATCGCCCAGCTGCGCCGAGCCGTGCTCCAGGGAAAACGGGGCTCGGGCTTCTTCGGCATGCGGGGCAAGAGGATGTCTCGTAAGTCTAGTGGCCCGAGAAAATGGCCGGCTCCTATACTCCGTTTCGTTTAAAGTCCGACCGCGGCCAATTTTATGATCCGACGGAGTCAATCAAGCAGCTCCAAAAAACTGCATCATCACAGCGCTCGTCGTTTTTGTTGGTTTACTAACACTGACAAAACTACTCACGCACAGAGAATAAGCCGCGAGCCCGCGCTTTTTTTCAGCGCCTGATTGGTTTAGCCGGTGACGGCATGCCCACAAAGACACAAACGGTAAGCGCCGTGACGAAGCACTTTTGGCGCTGCTTGACTGGCTCTACCGGCTTGTAGCGACGGACTCGGTCGCGATCACCTGGACCCCCAGCCCGGCGAAGGAAAAAAAAGAGGGAGAGGACGACACCTAGGCAACGGCGCTCACGCCGGATTGGCTGCTCGAGGGGGGCATCGGTGGCCGAGTGGGCTGGCGCACACCAGCTCGGAGGACGTGGAGCGAAAGCTCGCGCTGCAGAACACAGGAATCCTGGGCTCAATCCCCACCCCTGCCCGCTTCGATCTCGATGAGCATCGTACCGGCTTGCGGTCGTGTACAACTACTGCGTGGTGCACGCTAAAGAACACAGGCAAGCGGTTGTACTGCACTGACTAAATGTCTCATCTACACTCTAAAAAAAAAACCGTGAGTCTGCTTTCCCGCACAACACTCGGAGAGCCAATCACCGCAACTTACGGAGGCAGGTCAGCGAATGGCGATGCCGAAACATATGTTTAGACCAAAAAACGCCGTCTGAGTTGTGACATGCAGCAATGCAAGCGTGACGTTTTGCATTGCTTAATGTGATTGACTCTCCAAGTGTTGTGCGTGAAAGTAGACCCACAAACTTTTTTTAGAGTGTACAGTAAGGACTCGTCGCAACTTTGAAATGCCTGACCAACTACATGTTGTCTAAATATCCACACACCCTAATTATTATTGGCTACTCGGCAACGCGCGGGAACTTGCATTTCGGATTCGGACGGCCCGTGTATCACTGAGGAGCGTGGTAACCCAGCCCCCCCGCCTGCTGTGTTTAAGCCACTTCGCGGCAAAAGTCTGCGGCTGCTCATTACGGAACTGTTTACTCACTTGCTCCTCCCTCCCCCCCCCTCCCCCCCAAATTACACGCCGCTTCACGGCGTCCAGCCGGCAACCCAAGCCCCTTTGTCCCCCATGCACCTCCGGAAAGGGAGTCCCACACCATTTAGCTGAACAAAGCTTCGTCGAAAACATTCGTTTTTTTTTTTTTTTTTCTGTGTTATTTGTAAAAAAGATATGCCTTAAATATCGCCAAATGACTCGCAAAATAAAATGTACGAGAAAAAAAAAAAAGTAAGCTCACACAGTGGATCTAACCGGGGTCCGCTGCGTACAAGGCAGACACCTTACCACTAGACTACGTTATCGCTTCGGAAGCTCGTTGTAACCGCTGCCTATGTTGACCGCGGCAGCGTCTATCTCCACGAGCCAGCCAATCCGGCGTAGGCGCCGTTGCAGTGGGCGTCTATCGTTACTAAGGTGTCCTCCTTTCCCTCTTTTTTCCCCCTCGCCGCGTTGGGGGTCCAGGCGATCGGATACGCGTGACGGAGTCGGACTCAAAATGAAACGGAGTATAGACCTTTGCAAAAATCGCCTTCTGTGGGCTTCCATATTTGTCTGCCGGGCTCTGGAACGCCTTCTGAGCATGCACAGTTCATCTGCTGTGCAGTACACACGAACTCATCTCTGTTACGTCACGGCGCGGTGGTGGCGGGTCGGTCGCACTTCCGGTCTTGGACTGTGGGCAGAAGTCCCCATGCCAGACGTGTATTCCTGCGTTGTTTTGAAAAGAATCAGACAAAAACCTGCCTTCTCGTCAAAACGCCGCGACTAGGGCCGTACCAAAAGTGTCGAGAAAGGTTTGAAGGTCAGTTTTCACGTGCTCGGTTCGTCCGAGAATCTCGATATGTGCCGTGAAAAGGGGAAAGCAGACGCCGTCGGACAACGATTGCTTGGGCGGGAAGCACTTTGGGTTGAATTCACAGATACTTATGGTCATCAGATCTATTCGTTTTGCTCCAACATGAACGCCAGAAAACCGTCAAGTTGTGCGGACCACATGCGGACTACGTCCGCATGTGGTCCGAAACTCCCGCCTGATCTTTCAAACTGTCGTCTGATCTTTCAAATGTTTCTGCGTGTCGTCTGCTCTCTTAAACGACGCCGGCCCGTAGACCAATTGTTGGCCCGGTGCTTGCGATAAGAAGTAAGTCCAGGCCTCAAAAGACTTAAATTTGAAGGTTGGTAAGCAGGCTCGATAAAACAGTAGATACAAGGAGATGTTGATCACTGTTACCAGTAGCAATCACCGACTTGTTAGGCCTAATTCACTTGGTCCGGTCCTGCTTGCTATTTTCAGCATCGACGTCGACCATCTCAGCTACGGTTCAGGCTTTTGCAGCCCGAGCGACGTCGCGACTGAAAATTGCGAGCGAAAGATCATGCGAATCAGGCTTTAGCGTGCATAATGCGACGTCCACGCGGAATGAATCGCCACATGTCACATTTTTCTCGCGAAGTTTTGCGGTGTAACGAGCCTCAGTAATTTCGCTGACGCCGCTCAGGTAGTCAGACATCGCCAGGAAGACGTAGAATCAACAATTCGAAAGTGAAAAAGGGCAGGGGGACTTACATCGACGCCGACAACATCGCGTTCCAAGGGTTTGTTTATGGGCGACGGTGAGCTTCTTGCCCACACCCCCATCGCGCATGCGCGGCGCCGGTGGCGTCCGCTAGGGCCGCTCCGGTTTGTTTGTATAGATTAAACATTGAAGATTAAACAAAACAGTTATTGCCAAAGAAAGCATTTATGACAATTCTAGGGGAAGCTCATTGTTGTTTGAGGCGAGGACGGGTGTTCTGCGAACCAGAACATACACAGTGAGGTGCCAGAAAATGGATACAGTGTGCACTGCTTGTGGAGAGGAGGATGAGACGGCTGAGCACTTCATACTCTACTGTAAAGGGCTTCACCCTATGCCGACCGAAGAGAACATAGATTTAATAAAGTCATTGGGTCTTAGAGACAGCGAAGGGAGAGTGGATTTCAAGACTGTAGAGATTACCAAGCAAAGGTTAAGTGAATGGTGGCAGAAATCGAGAAAAAACAAGGTATTTTCTTATTCACTGATGGCAAGGGGGTTTCATAGCCTCACTTTCTTTGCACTGCGGAGTGAATACAGATTTCACATTTAAATATTCTAAGCTTAAATGGTAAAACAAAATGGCTAGGTGGCGTAAGCTACCGCCCAATCCAAAGGGCTCAGCCGTTTTTATTTATCCATCCATCCATCTAAACATGAGTTGGTGTATATCGGACGCTGCGCATGCGGCCGCAGCTCAGTGACTCGGCATTTTTTGCCCGGTGATAAGCGACGAAAAGTTCTACAGGGTGATGTTAAAGCAAGTAGGCAGTCGAGCTGGTTAAGGATAGACATAGCTATGGTGTCTGTCCGTCCCTTTTTGTCTTCTAGCTCCAGGGTTACTATGACTGTCTATAGGGTGTTTGTCCGGCTTGCTGTTTCGTATCTTAGAAAGAAATTTTCTTTGTGCCATCGTCTATCAAGGATTCAGATAAAGACTTCGGTCGATGATGTTTTGTTGCAGCATGGGTCGTCATTATCCTTCGCCTAAGCAGAATACCAGGATGCCGACTCATTCCGCCGTTTTCTTTTCCAGGCACTCCAGGCAAAGAACATCCGAGGTCCACCTTTGTGGCGACTAGGGGGCGAAGGTCCGTTCTGTCCGAAGCTGAGTCCAGGCCGTACTACTAGAAGATTCCCCAAGCCGTGTGCAGCTTCTAAGGAAGGATGCAGCCGCAACTGGAACTCGGACGCCCTCACACCACGACAAAAAATTATAAAAGAAAAAAATACAAAAAAAAAAAGTGACATCATGCGAAGCTGAATCAGCCAGAAAGAGTATATAGCTACGGCAAGCTTGCCCGCCACCGCTGCCTCGCTTGACGCTGACGCCGAAGGCTGCCGCTAAAATGCTTCGGTTGGTGTCTTTGGCAATCCTCTAGCCTCATCAAAATCTAAGGTGTACCCTGTGTCGTCTATAATGAGTTTGACACGTTGTGTCATTACTTGTTTCCTTCAGTCTTTTTTTCTGCCATTTGTAAAGCAAGAAGGGACATTTGGTACTGAGCTGTCCCTGTGGAACGATCTTTTCTCTAGAGTCATAGTTTTTAGCTTTGTACCTTCTTTCAACTTTCGCCGAATAGATATAATGATTACTGATGCAGAGTCATCCTTCAGAAAAAATATGAGGGTCGGCTTCCTGCAAGCAAGGAGCATGAAATTAGCAGTGTCTCCGCGGGCTTTCAATGTCATTGCGCTTGCCTTGCACAAGCCTCAAACGAGAGCAAGTAGATACAGCGTTTTCCAATTGGCAGTTTACGGGAGCCTCAGCAGGCTATCCCGGGCCTTTCTTTGAGGCCCAACACAGTATTGTGCTAAAGCAATCCTTAAGCAAGAGGGGTATGCAAGATATCTGGGGGGTAGATTGGCTCGATCTCAGAAGTTTATTTTGTTGGTGGTAAAGTGCAGTGAGCAATCGAGTTCACGAAAATATGCATAAAGATAGGCATCCCAACTAGCTAGCAATAAATGGGGATATAAGTTGCATTTGAAAAATTAAAGATCCACTCAAATTAGTTCTTCTGCTTCGGTGTCAAAAGACATTGCGCGTAACGACGGCGAGATTATAAGGAGCTCGAATACTTCAAAGCTTTGTTCCACATTTTGAGTTCGTGCTGTAAGCGCAGGCTGCATTCCACAATAAAATAGGAATGTTGAACTTAAAGGAGTAAACTCGTTTGTAGCCCTTTTCTTTTTAAGTTTTATTATTCTTCCAACTTTTGTTCAAATAGTTTTAATGAATATCTTACTAACTTGTTTTTTGTTCATATGAATGTTTATAACTTTGTTCTTCATTTCATACTTGCATAACCTTTGGCATCGTTTAGGCAGTCATAACTGCTATTTCTATATTTAACTTGTTTCCTCGTTTATTTGGGGACGTGAGCGTTATAGCCAGTCAGTTTTGTAATGCGTCATTGAGTTATACTTCTTCAACGTTAAGCAACACTCGACATTGACTTGCGTCATTAACATTCCCTACGAACACATCGTTACTTCTAGAGAATTTTACGGCAGTCTCTACAAACTAGACAAGTACGCTTCTGACAAATCACGTAGGAATCCCAAGATTCAACCGCGTGTGTTAACCCAGAGCTAATTGTCGTTGTTTGTGCTACCCCAGTGTTTCCGATACTCTGTTAGGCAGAACATCTAGGCGCGGCTCCAATTCAATCTGAGCTTCAAGTGTATACATCAGTCACCACCTAATCCTAATTTATTACAGTTTTAAATCGAAGTGTTCGGCGCTCACTTTCGCCTGGACGACAACACTTAGTGCTCAAATACTCTAGACCTGAGGTTATTTTCACTAAAGTCGATCGTTTGATAAAAAGGTTCCGCAAATTATTTGTCTTTCTACTCTTTATTGCAGTTTTTACTATACTGACGAGCACTTTCGTAAATTAGAGCTGTAGCCTCGGCACTCTTCGAAATGCCCTTGTGTCCTCTTTCCCACAGCGCACGCGGAGACCTATTTACTTGGACCCAGAGATAATGCTCAGCTATATGCACCGAGGCGTTTCGGTGGCCCCGTCTAATGGCTCTTATCTGTGACGTCACGACTATAACTATCCGCCACCAAGAACGGTTTCGGTAGTGTGCGTAGAAAGAATGGTAGAAGCTTTGAGTCGACGAATCGGCGCCACAATCGACAGTCCGACAATAAAGATTTGAATCCGTCGATGAGAGCAGAATTAGTCCTACTCGAGGCGTCAAAGTGAGGGTTTGGCCAATCTTTCAAGGCTGGCCATGGCGACGGATTCGGTCGTACACGCCGCCAATGAAGCCGACGCCGAAAAAACTGTTTTGACCTGAAAACAAAGTCTGCGATGTGTTACTGAGCATGACGTGATGTATATGTGAAATGGCATGCCATGTGTCACCTGACGCACATTATTTTCGAGAAAAAACATACTTACGCCTTCAGCATTTTCCGACCTCTCGTTATATATACCATTCCAACATTCACCTTCTGCGGGCTACCGTCCTTGTCTAGTGATTGCTTAACACGTTCTGGGCACGCGCAGTAGCTTTTCCTGCGGAATATTTTACGCTGCGCACGCGTCCCCTGCCCCGTGTTTCGGTATATTTCGCCCAGATGATAATTTCCGGAAAGACGCATATGCCACAGTGATTAGTTCTCCGAGTGCCCTATGAGAAAAAAGGCTCGGTAAAACTTTTAAAGAGCGAATGATCGCCATATCGAAATGTCATTCACGACTAATTATCCTTGTGTTTATTCATATTCAGCACCATTCAACAAATTTAACAATGTATACGGTCGTTTTTCTCTCTTTTTTTTCTTTTTCGTTAACCCGATTAGCTAATCATGGCTGGCAAAAATATTAAAAAAAAAACGTCTCATGAATTCAGCCGACCATGACTGTCCATGTAATAGATATGGCTTCGCGCTTGTCTTGATGACCGTTCTTGGGGTATTGTGAAGTCACTATAATCTACGAAAACATATATCGCCCAGTGTAAATGAGTTGTTTGAAAAAAAAGTGCGATAAATTTTACTATTTATAACATATAAGAAGTTTGTTCGGGTTTATTCCGAGTTACGTCACTCTTAACATTCCTGCCTCAGAATGTCTATGCCATGTTTCATGCAGACTTTCATGCAGAACTGTCAAAGCTCCTGGAACGAACACGTGTCTCCATCAAGCCTCTAATTTTTGCGCGCTCTAGAGCATATAAAACGCGAGGTAGAGCCGTTCGTTTTCAATGCGTATAAACCGGAGTATAAATTTTATTTAAGCCTTGTTTTCCATTGTCTTTTGTTTGAGTATCCCGCGACATCCTCCAATTAGTGTCAAATAAAATCAGGTCAGAAATCATAGGATTTAAAAATATTTATACCCAAATCTCGGGGAATTCAATCTGAATTCACTGTTGGGAATTCACTTTGCGCCTACGGTGTTCACTCCTAATTGCGCTCAATGAAACAGTGAGTGACTTTAGCTAACGTGAAGCGTTCTTCGCTGTATAAATGTCTTTAAACGAGCGTCGACGAGGTTCAAAGCACTGTCATTTTTATTATGTTCATAGTTCGCACAGTCGCTACAACAACAGAAAGTGCGTAGTGTTATAATCTCCTGTATGTTTTATATTATTAGCACCCGTAGCTCCCACCTTGCAAATGCGGTCTTGCACCGAATCGAGTAGTATGCAAAAAAAGCAAAGAAAAAGCTAAGTCCAGTGTCGTGTTGTCCGAGTCATGAGCTCTCGAACAGTTGCAGTGTTGCGTGGCATGTATCGTGGTCTCGTTTCGAAACGGTGTCAAAGCAGTAACCCCAGCAAGAGGACCTGCGACGCAGAAGCAACATATCAGGCTGAGCACCCTGTCGATTGCAGTGTACAGCAGAATGATTGATGCCAATCTTGTACAGCAGAAACTGATGTGTAAAAAAAAAAAAAAGCACATACCACTGTAGGGCTGTCAGTTCCCGTTCATTGGTGTTCGTTTGTGTTAATTTAGTCTTAAGTTGTCACAATCTCGTTCGAAGGCTTTCAATAAACGATGTTCTATTTTCACGTGGCCATTCCTCTTTGTGTGTCTTTATAAAGGCGGTGGCACAATTACGTTGTTTTTTATGCCTTAGTCCGACTCGAGCAACAAACAGCAATAACCTTCGCCGACCCTCCACAGGCAGGGGCCCATGGGTACCTTTGTCAGGCTTGCAATGACTTGCTACTCGTGAAATAAGCACTGGCTCTCACATTTGCGCTGGCTGCGTTCGAATGCAACCAAAATGACCGAAACGACCAAAACATCGCAACAACCGTGACCCATGGATTGCTTCGCGAGCCTAGAACCCCTGCATCGCTTACCATGCTGTGTACGGCGAACATTTGTCCCGATGACTTTGTCGTTACGGTCGTTTTGGTTGCGTGCGAACACAAATAACGCAGATGTGTTAACCAGCCTTTACAAGCCTGCCCCTGCATGTGTATCTTGCCGATGTCAATTTTCGCTGTTCGTTGCTCTTGCTCAAGTAGAATTAGGGTAACTAGGATTTAGGAACTTGATGTCGGTGACTATCCAAGTACCACAAGGCTAGCTTAATCGAAACAAGATGAAACCTGGTCACGGTAGATGCAGTCCACGTAGCACTAGCTCCCCTAAAAAAAAAAAAAAAAAAAAAAAACGATGTCCCTGAAAACTACCTAGTATCTACTGATCGGAGAAGTTCCCTTTCTGTTTCCATCGATGACGCAACGCGTTGGCCCTAAAGCTCCAGGATGGACCGCGTCGATCTTCGTGAAGTTCAATAAAAATTAAATTTCGTAATCAAATCATCCTCGTTAATGCGCTTTACAAAGTAGATCCACTCAGTGTTGTTTTTTCTACGAAAATATTTACTCGTATATAGATGTCAAATAGGCTAATAGATTATTTGACTTCGTGTCATGTTTCCGTCCAGAGCTCTTTCGCCATGAAGCGAAAGTGATTTGCGTTAAAGTTTGTCTGTAATGTCAAAATTTAGTTTAAATCGTATTAGGGTCAAATCCGGCGCATAAGTATATTATTTGAGACACAAACATGCAATCAAGTGTAGCTGGATTTTTCTTAGGGTTTACGGAAAGATTATGGATCAGAATCGCCAATCACGTATAGTATCTCTGTAAATAACGTTATTTTTTGCTTCTCCTTTTTTTTCTGACTTTTTTCATATATTAATTTATATACCGCGCTATGCGCTTCCTTTGACCATACTGCCGATAGTATAACCATAGGCAAAATGAGGAAACGAAAATTCCGTGTCCAAAGTGAAAACGGCGGTACGAGGAGTTTGGTTGGGGGATCGGCACCGAGAGCAACTCACTCGCCAGACCACTGAGAGCGAAGTATCACACTGTCAGTAGTGACTTCATCCACGGTTCCTGCGTTCCCGCCTGTGTGCACCGAGAAAGGTAAGAAGAGGAAAAGCATCCCGAAGACGCCGATCTACGAAAGGAAACCAATTGGGACGGCCAGCTTGGTAGGCGAATACATCTGATGCATGGTTTGCATTTGCTATAAATTTGGGTACTGGTGGTCCGAGGAGACCTGGTGTTTCTATCGAAAGCTTTGGCTTTCAGAGGCTAGGCACTTTTATTAATGTAAACAAATTGAAATAAAAATCATTCTTCGGGTTTGGAGTTCTGATGCAGATTAAATAAATATTGACGGAAAGTCCGTCTGTAATATCGATTAAGACAACCTGGAAGTTTACGTCAGTAGAGAATGAAGGAAATAAAACATTGCTCTATAATTCCGGGTTGCATACAAAGGCGGCCACTCAGTAATTGAATATATATATATATATATATATGTATATATATATATTAACGCTGTCGTTTTATCTTCAATATAGAACTGAGGGCTTCAAATATATTTTGTAACCAATGACGCTCTCAAATTCCAGGAAATTTTAAAGAGATCAGGTCTTGAAAACTTAATTAGTCTAAATAGTTTCAAAAATAAATATTTCATTAAGCAGGAAAACATATAATGTATTGGTGAAAAATATATTAATATGAAAAACGCGCGTTCAAAAACCCAACTGCTATGGCTGTTGTTGTTTTTTTTTTTTCTTTTTACGCATCCCAATTGGTTAATGTGGCCAACAGGTATATGATACTAATAAATACAGGAAAGTGCTTGAAACATTTTCTATAAGTAAATAGAAAGAAAATGGATGAGCTCGCTCCAGAATCTTAAGAACACAAGGCGAACTTGTTTTTCAAGTGTACAAGTTGCAAACTACTGACATCTATACACGTTTGCGAGCACGGCCTCCGGGTGCCGGGCCATCTTACTCGCTTGGCCCCGAAAATCCGGGACACGCCGCTGCTTACAACTTACGCCATCTCTCGGCGGTCACTTCAGCGCCCCAGCTTAACTCAACGGGAAAAAAAGATTCATATTTCTGTAATTCAGTAAAGAACCCGCCGATTTTTTCTCACCCAAAGGATTATAATAGTGACCTAATAGCCCGCCTATTTTAAAAAACTCAAGGCCACACGACCATTATATTTTCTTCCTGAATCAATGAACCGGTTTTTATAGACCCCCATTAAAAAAAGAGACCATGACATTCACTTCCCAGGAAGAAAATCTTGGCGCCACAGACACTTGAAGTCAAATACGATTATTTTATCAATCTTAGCTTTAATATATTCCAAAAGAGCATTTTTAAATTCAGGTTCAATCTTGAGTTATTGAGGTCTAAAATTCCGTGATAATCGAGAGCTTGCAATAGCGTTAAAGCATGGTTGGGCCAGCACGGATTTTCCACTCAAAACATTTACTATCTCAACAGATTAAATATGTAATAATGCGAAAACATTAACTGCCCCATGGAGTGAAGACGGTGAAGGGGTATTCACACGAGGGAGAAATCCCGGGGATTTCTCCACGGCCAGCGCATCCCGCGACGAAAACGTCAGGCTTTACGATGTGCCAAAGCCTCGCGTTTTCGTCTCGTGATGCGCGCGTGCCGGGAAGAAATCCCCGGGATTTCTCCCTCGTGTGAATACCCCTTGAAAGACGCCACCTAAATTGCTATCGGCTGAGTGTAACGAGACCTAAATTCCCATTGGGTGCGACGCGTCATGTGGCTCCATAGCAACGGGGTCATTATTGCCGAAGAGCCAGCTAACCTGCTGGCGGCACCGCGGTAAGGGGGAGGGGGGGGGAGGGGGGGGGAGGGGGGGGTATGCGCTGGGCTGACGTCAGGCGTAACGTTATGTACAACGTCACGCCTTGAGATCTAACGTTGTCAACCGGTGCGCGCAATGTTTGACGTGAAGGTGGGACGCGCGTATGCGCTGGCCTGACGTTAGGACTAACATTACGCTTTGAGGTCTAACGTCGCCAACCAGTACTTTGAGGTCGTCCTAGATGTCGTCCTCAAGGCGTCGTCCTTGAGGTCGTCCTAGACGTCCTCCTCTAGGCGTCATCCTAGACGTCGTCCTCGAGGTCGTCTGAGAGGTCGTCTTCCGCGTCGTCCTAGATGACGTCCTTGACGTCGCTCTCGACGTTGTCCTAGATGTCACCCTCAACGTCGTCCTAGAGGTCGACATAGATGCCTCACTTCGCGTTGATCTCTGGGACGTCGTCCTCGACGTCGTCCTATACGTCGTCCTAAACTTTAATACGTATAGAAGCATTACTAGAAAACATTTCACCCGCGGGACTATGATGCTTTCGCATTTCAATGCATAGCTCGATATGTATAGCATCACATTCCAGGAAACAATTTTGATCATTATTATAATTTTTTTTTTTGATTTTTTAATCTCGTCCTTTGTACAATAATTCGGCTCTCTGCGCTGTGGCGACTAAGTCCAAACGTTTTTTGGGGCAGTTGCCCCTCGCTCAGGAAGTCACACAAATCGTCTGACAAGATTAATTTTTCTCCTATCATGTACCTCTGTATGCCTATTATTATATTCCAAGAGAGAGTTTCGATATTTACCATAATTAGTTTTCTGTGAATTTTTCAATCTGGTCCGTCGCCCCGCAAGCCGTGTGTATTCGCTCCGAGGACTAAGTCCTAAGGACATTTTTCGCAAGTTGCCTTTTGCTCATGAAGGCAGAAAACTCGCCTGAGAAGCTTCAGTTGCCACTATAGCGTAGCTGACTCTATATATTACGCTAGTCTGTAGAGTACTTTTATATTTTGTCTAATACTGTTTTAGCGAGAGTATGAATATTTCGTATATCATGAAATCTGACTATTTGCTGTAGATACTCAACCTGTATATCCGGAAGTTGTTCCATGTCAAAGTACTCAATTTTTTGTTTGTATCCCTGATTCCACAAGACCATCTGAGGCAAAAGCAAACAGATTGTTATTAGACTTTTCTGGCTGTGGACATGTGAAAAAATATGTAAAAGTGTTCATTATAAACTTTGTGAATATTATTTTTGATGGTTGATGTCAAACTCGTTGCTGCGAAAAGTACTTGTGATGAACATGAAAATAGTTTTAAATGTACATTTTGAAACAGTCCTAGACTTTTATCTTCATCCACCTACATACCGCCCTCTGACAATTAATGTGTATTAAAAAAGAAAAGAAAAAAAGACTGGGTTCACGACTGAAACAGCAGCCAACAACTGCCAGGGCTCCGTGGGGAATCAGGCAGGAAGAGTATGCGCGGGTTTTTGTGATGGGATTGTAAAGCCTAAACCCCATCCCAAATCTGTGTGTTGAGTAATAGCAAATGCTTCTTTCAACTCTCCCCGGCACGTGACTATGATGGGTCTCAAGCCGGAGTCGAACTGCCTATCATTATGCTATTTCACACACCACCGTCGCAAAGGCAGTGGTAACACAGGATGTATTATATGGGACACCTCTCATCAGCCTGTTGGAAACAGCGCCTGCGAAAAAAACAAAGCCCTGCCGAAGGTAACGCGTGAGCGTAAAGCGGCGGTCCAAACCAACGCGTTTTTGTGCGCCCGAAGGTCATGCGCTTCCCGGAAATTGCGTATTTCGTGACTTCGCGCTGATTTCTTGCGCCTGCCGGTAGCGCATAAGAAAGTTGGTAGATTTCAACTTTTTGCCGAACTCGCACAAAAACGCGCTGTGACGTAGTAAGGCGTTCCTCTCCCGGCCAATCGGGTGAGGGCACCAGTTCCGGCTCCGCGTTTCTTCGCCGTCGGGCGCAGATGCTCTCCACTCGCCCGATAGCGCACCGTCCTAACCAACGCGCACGCTTGGGACTCAGAAAGCGCACCGGAAACAGCGACGTCATGAAATACGCAATTCCCGGGAAGCGCACGACTTTCGCGCGCACAAAAAGGCGTTGGTTTGGATCGCGCTTTAAGCGCGAGACACATGGACGGCAGAATCGTCCGATCGTCTAAAGGGCCACCCACACTAGCGAGAAAACGCGCCCGGCGCGCCGATAAATCGGTTAAGCGGCAAGATAAAGGGCGTGTCTCTGCACGCGCTCGTGGCGCTGACTGTGCTTCGGCGACATTTTGTTACTTGCCGCGATCGGCGTGCCACGCGCGTTTTCTCGCTAGTGTGGGCGGCCCTTTAAGCCTGGTTCACATGCAGCGGTTTTGGCCCTAGAGCGGCGCGATTTCTGCCGTCTCAGCGCTCTCGCCAGCACCAGCTGTTAAGCGGCACGAGCGCCGCGACGGCAGAAATCGCGCCGCTTTAAGGGCCACCCACACTAGCGAGAAAACGCGCCCGGCGCGCCGATAAATCGGTTAAGCGGCAAGATAAAGGGCGTGTCTCTGCACGCGCTCGTGGCGCTGACTGTGCTTCGGCGACATTTTTTACTTGCCGCGATCGGCGTGCCACGCGCGTTTTCTCGCTAGTGTGGGTGGCCCTTTAAGGGCCGCCCACACTAGCGAGAAAACGCGCGTGGCACGCCGATCGCGGCAAGTAACAAAATGTCGCCGAAGCACAGTCAGCGCCACGAGCGCGTGCAGACACACGCCCTTTATCTTGCCGCTTAACCGATTTATCGGCGCGCCGAGCGCGTTTTCTCGCTAGTGTGGGTGGCCCTTAAAGGGCCGCCCACACTAGCGAGAAAACGCGCGTGGCCCGCCGATCGCGGCAAGTAACAAAATGTCGCCGAAGCACAGTCAGCGCCACGAGCGCGTGCAGAGACACGCCCTTTATCTTCCCGCTTAACCGATTTATCGGCGCGCCGGGCGCGTTTTCTCGCTAGTGTGGGTGGCCCTTTAAGCGTGTTTCACATGCAGCGATTTTGGCCTAAAGCGGCGCGATTTCTGCCGTCGCGACGCTCGTGCCGCTCAATTGCTAGTGCTGGCCAGAGCGCCGCGACGGCAGAAATCGCGCCGCTCTAGGGCCAAAACCGCTGCATGTGAAACACGCTTAAAGCCTAGTTCACATGCAGCGGTTTTGGCCCTAGAGCGGCGCGATTTCTGCCGTCGCGGCGCTCGTGCCGCAGAATTGCTGGTGCTGGCCAGAGCGCCGCGACGGCAGAAATCGCGCCGCTCTAGGGCCAAAACCGCTGCATGTGAACTAGGCTTTAAGCGTGTTTCACATGCAGCGATTTTGTCACTTAAGAGCCGCCCACACTAGCGAGAAAACGCGCCCGGCGCGCCGATAAATCGGTTAAGCGGGAAGATAAAGGGTGTGTCTCTGCACGCACTCGTGGCGCTGACTGTGCTTCGGCGACATTTTGTTACTTGCCGCGATCGGCGTGCCACGCGCGTTTTCTCGCTAGTGTGGGCGGCCCCTAAAGCGGCGCGATTTCTGCCGTCGCGGCGCTCGTGCCGCAGAATTGCTGGTGCTGGCCAGAGCGCCGCGACGGCAGAAATCGCGCCGCTCTAGGGCCAAAACCGCTGCATGTGAACTAGGCTTTAAGCGTGTTTCACATGCAGCGATTTTGTCACTAAAGCGGCGCGATTTCTGCCGTCGCGGCGCTCGTGCCACTGAATTGCTGGTGCTGGCCAGAGCGCCGCGACGGCAGAAATCGCGCCGCTCTAGGGCCAAAACCGCTGCATGTGAACTAGGCTTTAGGGTCAAAATCGCTGCATGTGAAACAGGCTTTAGTCACCGAACGTCTAAGTCACCGAAACGTTCGTGTCTCGAAGTCGCATGCCGGGCTATCTTCTTGAATTGGTAGCCACGCTCGATACGAAGCACACATTTCCCGATGACTTTTCGTAACGTAACGTAAGAAAGCGGGTCTGTGTGAACCAGCCTTAACTCCAAAGGCTGTGCACGTGTGCGCGGGTGCCATTGGCCGCCCCCGACTGGCCCTCACTGCACGAGCGCTCGCGCAGCCGCCGAGGAGTGACCCAAAGCAATTAGCTCTCACCTTTTACCATGCATTGCTAAACATAGTCAATGCAAGACGAACTTCAGCTCGATCCAAAAGACCCTGTCTAACACACTCCAAAGATAACAATGAGAAAGCCCAGACTCAAACAAATGTCTGCACATTAAGGCACCCTTAGCATCTTTTTACTACAGTGTACTAGAATACGGGGTAGTGTTTGGACCGGCGCGGCTCGGCAATGGGAGCATGTGAGGCGCGGCTGCGCGCTTAGACAGCAATCGCGGCGCTGCAGTCGATAGACCTTTCCAGAAAAGGGCTGCTGGCCGGTTTCATTTTCAGTGTTCGTGCGTATCGCGCGTGATTTGCTCGCTTTCCGAAGCGACGCACACGCGCGGCTGAGCTGTGGAGATCGCACGCTGAGCTGTGGATTTGTAAACATTGGAAAGGTCTATAGGGCTGCAGAAAGTCACTGCAGTCCGCACGTTCCACCGCACGTGCAGGTGCACGCGCTGCACGCGCACAACCACCGCCATACTGACGTTACTGTCGATGCGCCGGTGTCAACATCTATCGCGATCTACACCACACGCCTCACACGAGCCGCTCCGGTCCCGAGACTACCTCGTATTCTAGTACACTGAAGTTTTTACCTTATGTGCGAGCGAAGCCGAAGCTACACGCGCAATCAGGTTTCGTGAAACAATTCCTGCACGAGCGGGCGTGGGAGGTAAGAACAGCCAGCGCGTACGGCTCGCACTTCTAGCTTCAACTTCGCTCGTACATAAGACAAGCACGCGAAGCAAGTGAACGTTCAGCGCTTCTGCAACGGTTGAAGAAATACATTTAGGTGGTGACAGTAGTGTATTATGATACACGATTGAGCCAGAAACAAACAAGGGGGCTGGCCCCCGTCCCCTTGTTTATTAAGGGGGCGGGGCCAGTCTCGACCAATCACAGAGCCACAGGGCGGGGCCTCTTCCCTCTCTCCCATCCCAGGGCCAGTCTCGACCAATCACAGAGCCGCAGGGTTGGGCCTCTTCCCTCTCTCCCATCCCAGGGACCAATGACAGGGCATGGGCGTTGGCCAAAGTAGTAGTAATCAGTCAATACGAAAACATGTGTTTCCATATCGGAAACATATGTTCCCGATATGTTTCCGATAACAAGGTGTCCGGTTTCTGACATCGATACTATCTATGTAATTGATATGTGGGTCATCGATCCTATCTATTGGGATATCTAAATGGCTAACTGCGTGTTTCCGATATCGATATGTTTCCGATATCGGGGTGTCCCGGTTTCTGACATCGATACTATCTATGGAATCGATATGCGGGTTATGAGGGTGTCTATTTCTCACATCGATCCTATCTATTCGGATATCTAAATGGCTAACTGCGCGCCCGCCGCTGGGTCTGACGTAGGAGTCGCGACCGGCCATTAGCCAATCCTATCCTAACCTATTCAGATATCAGAAACTGATATCTGAAAAAAATTTTTGATTTTCGATAATCGATAATTGATAATCGATCAATAAATTTATTATCGATCGATGATCGATCATCGGCCGATAGACGATCAGTGCCACGCAGTTGTCACCTGACAACTGCGAATTTTAATTATTCCGAAAGTATTTTAAAATACTTTCGGCCGATAGCCGAAAGTATTTTAAAATACTTTCGGCTATCGGCCGCTGAACGAAAGGTCGCTGGTTTCGAACCAGCGACCTTGTTCAGTAGCCCGACGCGGTAGCTCTGCGCCACACAGGGAAGTGAATATTTCATACTTAGACTTTGTGTGCAATCGTGGGCAGTGCTAGGGTTCGCCGCTCTGTTACGCTCTGTCAAGTTCAGTTTATAGTTGGTGATGCTTCCACAAGGTGGCGCTTGAGGTCGCCGTCGCCACACCAATCAGCGTACCTCGTTGACTCGTGGGAAAGTGTGGGGACACGCCGATGGATGGCGCCATGTGCAGTGTGGTTGGTGATATTCCCACAAGATGTCGCGAGTCGTGCGGCTAATCGCGTCATTTGTGGGGTGTCGCCACACCAATCAGCCTAAGGCCATTTCTCTCTTTATATATATATATATATACACACCTTCTCCATAAAGACTCCGCGCATTAGTTATGGAAGTGACACGACCGATCGTCATGCATCAAATAGCTGCCATCGTGCTTTCCCTGCCAATCATCTACATTATTGTCTTTAAACTTGCCACGTCTCAACCAAACCCTTACGGCCACTGCACACTCAAGGCAAGTTTGACGGAAGGCATCAAGGTTCATCGATGTTCAGACTGTTTTGGAAATATGTGCCTGGATGAAAGTCTACTATCCCGAGAAAATTGGCGTAAACTTGGTCAAAAATCAGACTCGCAACCTAAAACGATGTCTTCACGAGGCAGACGTTCGTGTCTTGCGGAAACATGACCTACAGTGCGAAGACGCTTGCAATATAAGTGAGTCGATGTATCTTCGTCGATGTCCATTCAATGTGCATCAAATTAGACGAGTGTTCGGTGGTAAACCCTCGATGTATGGGATAAATTTAGATCACGAGGCAACATTGCGTCTCTTGGACTTTTTGAATAAAGAGTAATAAAACACTCTACGTGTGTGTGTGTGTGTGTCTCAAACAAATCTGCAGAGTCTATTGAAAAGACTCATTGCACTGTGAAGAACAACATCGTATACATATTTTTTTTATTTGGTTTATTTTTCAAAATCACCTGCCACTGTTGTGAGAGGAATCATAGCCTCTCCATTTCACAAGGTATTGAAGATCAGGCGCACGTCGTTTTCTCAAAATCTTCTCGATGTTCCAGGCCTTGTTTTCGGGGTTGGAAACACGTTGCAACTCAGCTTCGTAGAAGGAACTGAGAACGAGCTCTTTTCTCACCATGTCGACGAGGTAATATGTTGTGGGAATACCTAGTCGAATTCTGTCGACGATAAATACCTCATCTGTGAAGGACTGTTTGTACTTTTTTAAAAGAAGGTGTCGTTCTTTGGATATGCGGACATGGTCCCCGATCCGAAAATTCGGTTTCTTGGGTGCTCCCGACGGAGGAGGGAAAAGTTGAAGAAAGAAATCTGTCTGATTCTCCTCGGTGACGTCGATGGGTCGAGCCCCCAGCGTTCGGTGGTAGCTGTCGTTGTAGGATTTTACAATTTTGGGAAGGATCTCTATTAACCGCCTCGTTTTTGCATACTCAAAGTATTTATAGATCCGACTCCATAGTGGTTTTTTGCACGCGTTCTACTATGGAAGCCTTTTGCTTTGAAAACACAGAATACAATTGAACTCCCTTCTTATTCAGATATGACACGACCAATTTCCCGTAAAACTCACGACCGTGGTCCGTGCATAGAAGCCCACTTTTCTTCATCCTACGAAAGACGATTTTAAGCGCTCTCACGATCTCTTCTTCCGTCTTTTGAGCGATCGGAACGGTGGAGAAAAATCGAGAAGACCTATCGATCACAAACAAAATGTGTCTTTTTCCATCATTATATTTGGCAATTTTTTGGATTTCCACAAGGTCCGCCTGATAGACGTCTCGAAGTCCCAGGGACAGCGTTTTGCGGTATAGACGAGGGCGTTTGGTTTCCCTAAACAAGGTGTAAGCGTCGGATCCCTCTAAAAACTTTTCCGCCTTTCTTCGTCCCGTATGTCTGGCAAGTCTACTGACTCCACCGAAGGATGCGGGATGGGCTGCTCGGTAGTAGACCGCTTTGCTTTCCTTCTCTGACGACGGCATCTCGACTTCCCCCGGTAAGACTGAGCGCGAAAGGCTGACAGGTCCAGGAAGTTATTAATTACGGCGGAAATTGCACCTCTCACCCAGGAAGGTTGTCTATTGTAGAGCTCGTAGCGTAGTAGATCGATTATGTTGGATTCCTCGATCCTCTTTCCGTGAACAACCAACTTTCCATCGGGGGTGTAGGCAATCACCGACGAAATTCTCTCCAAGAGCCCCTGAACCTTCTTTCTTTGACGCGGAGGAAATGAGGAAAAAATTAGCTCGGCCTGAAGTAATCTTCGTCTAAAATATCTTCCATGCCTTATCGAGCACTCGTTGAGATATCAGTGGAACAGGATCAGCACAGACATCTGCAGCAGCAACAGCGAAGGTCGAAGGTGAGTGCTGCGATGATGATGATTCTTGCTGCTCCGAGGAACGCTTCGGCGAAATGTTCGGAGAGGAGGATCCTGGTCGACTGGTCGATCCTGCTTTGACCACTCTTCCTTTAAAGCGATCGTAGTTTACGATGCTCGTCGGCAGATTTTGTCTGACCAATAGCGTCGCGACACGTTCGAAATGAATGGGAACTGGCATCTGTTTCGCTCGCGAAATTAGATAAGAAACCATATCAATGATATTTGACTCATGGAGAGGCTTCTCGTCAATTAAAATCTCTAACGTGTGTGGGTCCCATGCAATCACCGGTTTTAACAAATTTAGAAGTGATCGACCTTTTTCCCTATAGGTTTTGCTCAAAATATTGACGACTGCATTGATGTCGCGATCTTCCGTGACATCATTCGTCTGCGACATTTGTTTTCTCGTAAAGGGAATTGTTTCCTGATGCGTGACGTTGTTAATATCCGGATTGTACGGACGTAAACTTTCATGAAGCGTCTGAATGATTTTTTTCTTCAGTTTGACGTCCTCCGCTACCCCGTCTTGTCTTAAAATATCAGGAATATGCTCTTCTTTGTAAGGTATGAGATGGTATTTCTTCATTTTCACACTCCGATGGCCTTGGCGATAGCTCTTCCTCCGAGCGTAGATAACAGACCCAAGAGAGCCGGAAGGATCAAAGGTAAAAAACCTCCTTTCTGTATCAATACCCTCTTTATATTCTCGTGACCTTTCTTTCGGTTTCCCAATGATCTTATGAGGGGTAAAAACCTCTTTACCTTCCTTTTTATAATTGGTGTGAGTGGAACGTTTCCTCTGCAAAGGTTTAAGCAAATTTCGCGAATGATATTTAGATGTCCCTTTTTCACGTCACGAAGACTTCTCTTTGTCTGGACGATTTAGCTTTGGACAAGAGGTGCAAAAACCGTGCATGTTCCTCCAAACGATTCACGAGGAAGGGTCGTAGACGACTTCTGGTCCCTCGTCCGGCAAGATCCTTGTTCTCACGCGGAAATTATCGGGGCAAGTTTGCGACCGGTCGATCAGGATGTAACTGAATGGTGTTTTACACGCGTCCGAATATATACGCGGAAGGACATGCCCTCTCTTCCCTCCAAAGAGCTGTCGAGATAGTACCTGGAGTTGATCGACCGTCCTCACCGATCGGAATATCATTAGAGCCGTAGAATTTAAGCTGATTGTTCGAAAGTATGAATCTTGGTGAAACATGTTCTGAGTAATGAAAATGACGGAGGCGTTATAGTGGTGAGCAGCGCCTATGAAACACTCGCATATCTCCTTCAGTTTTGTCCTATTCGAGAGAAAGTCGTCGAAAATAGTTAGCGAGTTTGTTTCGGGATCCAAATTTTGTGGAATGTCCTTAGTGAACACAACGTCCGGGTGATCTTTAAAAAATGGTTGCTCGTAAACGTACACGTAGAAAATGACGTCCAACTTCTTATCAAACATTTCCTGTCTATAATGCAACAATTTACGAATATACGTGCTTTTGCCTGATTTCGGAGAACCAATCATTGTTACAGACGCGGGGCGTCTCAAATTGGAACTTATTAAGAACGACCGTCATGACGGCCGGTTTGAAAATGTGAAAGGCAGTGTATCTACACCTTTCTATATACGCCGGATACATTTACTACTTTTCTTACAAAAATACACGATTAGATGACCCGCCAGCTTCCTCGCGCTGGCTTATCATAACCATAAACACAGAAGCAACCGACCCTGGTGTCGAATTCCCACTTAACACGCGCAGCCGTTCGTCAGATCGTAAACAGATTGCTTCAAAGAGAAGAGCGGAAACTACAGAAACCTAATACGATGCACGGTGTCAAATTCGCGATTCTGGAGGCTGTCACTTCCAGATGCAATTGCTTAGAGGAAGATATAACTCCCTGAGCGTACTCCAGCTTTGTGACTCTATAAAACCGCTTCGCACTCGAACTACCCGACTCACGCATCGTTTTTCTCCTGATCTTCGCGCTACAAGGTGAGCAGACTAAAAGCCTCGCGTTTTCCTTGCTGATAAGACATTTTGTTTTCAGCATTTAGTCTTCGAGAGGGAGAAAAATTAGCTCGGTCCTCCACCACACCCTTCTTGCACAGCAAGGTGAGCAGTCTAAAAGCATAGCGTTCAAATCGCGTATAGGATTTCTTTTTTTGTTTCGATATCTCTGAAAAGGTCACCTAGACGATCCGAATCATCGAGCCCCCTCGTCACCTAATCGTCGGATATCTACGAATATCGTCTAGCCATCTCAGTCCCATCATGGTTACCTGTCATCTGTGCTCCCCCGATGACCGACAGCATTATTCCAGTGCAGACTCGCTACAAGTTCACTTAGCCTTGGTTCACAATGTGACTCCCTCGCCATGCATTCCGTTTTACGAAAGAGTGTGCGCTCTTCGTCATTATGTGGCTCAATATGAGTTACACTTAGACGAAAGAGACACAGAGGCGTACGACGTGGCAACCTTTTTTAGGCATCGTGCAGAGCATATCTCAAACGTGCTCAGACATTTTGGTCTGCCTCTGCGTTTTTATGTGACACTCAGTGTCGAGCTCGGACGTCTCCTTCCTGACGACGACATTGATGTGACTGTACACTTTTTTCATAGTCAGGTCCAAAACGCATTTATGGACGGTAATATCAATAGTTCGATTCAGCGAGTCTCCAAATTTTCCATAGCACCATTTATTTTCTTCTTCTTCTTCAGCGAGTCTCCACTGAAATAGCTGCCCGGTTGGAGCATTATCAGGAACAAGGCTCGGGATTCTTTCTTGTCGGGATCAAAGTTTGTACTATTAGTTTGGGACGATTCCTTCCCCCGACCGTTGGTTGCGGACATTTTTCTCTGCCGGAGCAACTTGCCTCAAAGCAATGCCTTGTCAGTGTCACTGAGCGTCTTCACGAATCTGAACGGGGCATGTGCTTTGTGTTTGCGGTGCCCGCCGTTTTGCATCCTGCGAGCGGGTTTTACAGAGGAAGAGCATCCTCGTATCGTGAACATATGTGCAAATATGTGTTTCCGAAAACGTTCCCTGTAACCTTCCCGCAGGACGTGGGGGCCTTTGAGCGAAATAATTGTGTCTCAGTGAATGTCTTTGGTTATGACAACGGAAAAAACTTTGTCTACCCACTGAAGGTAGTTGATAACGAGTGGGAGCAGCATGTCGATCTTCTCCTTGTTGAGAATCATTTTGTGGGCATTACAAACTTTGCGAGACTTTTTTCAAATGCCAAAAGCCTACGCTTTCGTTGTAAGAGGTGTCTGACCGGGTTTCAGAGGCAAGAAGCCCTGTCTGACCATCTCTCAATGTGCAAGGACAAGAATCCGAGCAAAACCGTCTTCCCAAACAAGGGTGACGAACTATACTTTCGGAGGACGCATGTCATGGAAGAGTTCCCCTTTTATTGCGTTTACGACTTTGGAGCGATTCTGGAACCGACTCAGCCGACGGGTAGTGTTTATGAGAATCACGTCCCCAGCTCTTTCTGTCTTCTCGTCATCCGCTCGAACGATTCGTCCATTGTTGAGGAATACCTTCATCGCGGATCCGACTGCGTAGAAAGATTCATTTTGATTCTCAACTTTCTAGTGAAGGAAACACCCCGATTGATTAGGTCGAGTGAAGTGTCTCTTGAAATGACTCAAGAAAACGAGGCTTCCCACGCGGACTCTTCCCGCTGTGGTATTTGCTACGAAAGCTTTAGCAAGAAAATTAAAACTCGCGACCACGACCACATGACGGGAGAGTATAGGCGAGCGCTTTGCTCCCAGTGTAACCTAAACCATCGAATCAACAAACGTACCGTTCCACTCCTAGCGCATAACCATTCCTACGACCTGTTTCTTTCTAGGCAAGCTTAATTTGTTCGAGTCCAAGGATATTAACGTACTCGGAAGCTCGTGCCAGAATTTCAAATTGTTAGAGATAGGCAACCTTCGCTTTATTGACAGTATCGCATTTCTTAATACAAGCCTGGAGACGCTCGTGCAAAATCTCCACTCTAAGGGAACAGAGCATTTTCGTTGCCTTCGTCAGTCCTTTCCCGAACACGTCGATCTCCTTGCCCGCAAAGGAGTGTTTTGTTATAATTTCATTACAAGCTTTGAGAGTTACGAGGGTCAAAGCCTCCCGCCACGAGAGGCCTTGTTTAACAAGTTGACTGGGAGTGGGGTGTGTGAAGAGGACTATGAACATGCACAGGTCGTTTTCGGTACCTTTGGTTTGAAGAACCTCGGAGAATACAGCGACCTTTACCTAAAGACGGACTGCCTCCTACTTGCCGATGTTTTCCAAAACTTGAGACGGTGGACGCTGGAGACGTACGAAATTGAGGCTTTACATTTCGTATCGTTACCGTCCCTAAGCTTGTCGTGTGCGTTGAAACAGTCGAAAGTAAGACTGCAGCTAATTGACGATCCTGACACCTATCTCATGATAGAACAGGGTATTCGCGGAGGGATTACCCAATGCACGACCAGTCATGCTGTCGCAAATGTTCCGGGAACGGATACGTTTAACCCGCAGCACGAACCGTCTCAGATTTTGGACTTGGACGTGAACGGTCTGTATGCGGCGACAATGAGAGAAGCCCTGCCAGTGTCGGACTTTGAGTGGATGACGAAAGACGAGATTGCCTGCCTGAACATTGGTGACGTTCCAGATGACGCTCCGACGGGCTACATTCTGGAGGTAGACCTCAGATATCCTCATCACTTGCACGAGACTCATTCTGACTTTCCCTTGGCCCCTGTGAAGCAAAGCGTTCCCTACGATTGGTTGTCCGACTATCAAAAAAGTCTCATTGACAAGTTTGAAATGCCCAAAGAGGAATCCACTACGAAGCTGTTGCTCACACTTCACGACAAAACGAAATACGTTTTGCACTACCGGATTTTGAAGCTGTACATCCAGTTAGGACTAGAGGTCACCAAAATTCACCGTTAAGAGTGTAGTGCAGTCCTAATATTCTCGCAGCGAGCGTTCTTGAAGGAGTTTATTGATTCTAACCACAAGCTGAGACAGCAAGCAACCAACTTTTTCCAGAAGAATCTTTCCAAACTGTTCATGAACATCATATATGGCAAGACGATCGAGAATGCACGTAAACATGGACACATTAAACTGTGCGTTAAAGAGGACGATGTTGCGTTTTTGAAGACCTTTTATTCAACTGACACCCTCCAGCACCGCTCGTGCCGAGTACAACTCAGAAGTCCCATACGCACCAGGTTTTCTTTTGCCCGGCTACCGCCCCCGCGCTCGTAGTGCCCTCTGGACACCACATCTTTCCCCTCCTTTTTAAACAAACATACCCAGCTGGTAACATCCGGCCATTAACAGTAAATAGTTTAAAAAAGTCCGTCGCCTTTTTTTTTCACTCTTCTATTAGCCTTCGAGGCTTGCGCCGATCTCGCACGGGATACCGTCGCTCTCCGTCACTATTATCTGCATCCATGAGCGTCTCAGCATCCTGGGTGTTGCTTCTTGGCCTCGGGACTTCGGATGGTGCAGGCAAAGAGGCCTGTGGAAGGTATCTGTCGCCTGCGCTGTCTTCCGGTGTGCTGTCTGTCCAAGCCGTGGCAGACACCCCTCCCGCCTCGTCTGGACGCGACTCTGAAGGTCCGGAGTCTTGCGACGGTGCCCGGAGCAACTGGTCCTGATGCCTTCGCCATACCCGTCCCGGGGAGACTTGCACTTGGAAAGACACTGGACCAGTTTGGGCAGCGACTGTTCCTGGCTGCCACTTGTGACCACTTCGATAATCTCTGGCATAGACTTTGTCTCCTGCAGTGAAAGCCCGCTCTTGTCCTGGGTGTTGCCACTGTTGGCGGTAGTGTGCGCTGGCCACACAGTCTGCAACTGATGGTTTCAGGAGGTCCAATCTGGTGCGAACATGCCGCTGTAGCATGAACTGGGCCGGAGACTCTCTTGTTGTCGGGTGCCGGGTGTTCCTGTACGACAGAAGAAAACGTGACAACCTTGTACGGAGGGGATGGCTCGAAGTTCTTTTCCGTAGATAGTTTTTCATGGTCTGAATAAACCGCTCAGCTAGTCCATTCGTAGCGGGATGGTATGGTGCAGACGTGACCTGGGCGATACCATTGTTCCTTAAGAAAGTTTGAAATTCCTCCGACACAAACTGAGGCCCATTGTCAGAAACCATGGTTGTGGGCAGGCCAAACCGTGCGAAGCAATCTTGTACACACTGGATTATGACCTTTGACGTCGTAGACTCCAAGACAAACACCTCTGGCCATTTGGAGTGAGCATCCACGAGCACGAGGAACATTTTACCCATGAAAGGTCCCGCCAGATCCACATGCAGTCTCTCCCATGGATGTGTCGGCCATGCCCAAGGGTGCAGGGGAGCAGCGGACGGATTGTTTCGGTGCAGCTGACACATGGTACACCCTCCAATTTCCCTCTCAATGTCTTTATCCCGGAATGCCCACCAAACATAGCTCCTAGCCATTTCCTTAGTGCGCACGATGACATAATGGTCCCCATGAAGTTCTTCTAGGACCCTTTTCTGCAGGGTCTTCGGAATCACCACTCGTAAACCCCACATGAGACATCCTTGGTGGAGTGACAGCTCATTGCGGCGTACGTGGAAGGGTGCATACTCTGGATCGGTTGGCTTGCGTTCTGGGCCCCAACCATGCTTTACTCTTTCCACGATCTGACTTAGGAGGGGGTCTCTGGACGTCGCCCGTGCAATGTCTTTACATCTAAGAGGTACATTGTCGAAGTACTCACAGTAGAAGGCGAACGTTTCGTCGACGGCGTCTGTGTTGGGGTTGTCCGTTGCTTTTGGGAGTCTTGACAAGCAGTCTGCATTGGCATTTTCCTCGGAAGACCGGTGGACGATGGTGTAGAGGTGTGCGGCTAGCTGACAGGCCCACCTCTGGAGCCTCGCTGCTGTCATTGTAGGGATCCCGGTCGTTGGGCCTAGGATTTTCTGTAAGGGAGCGTGGTCAGTGATCAGCGTGAAGTGATAGCCGTACAAATAGTAGTGGAATCTTCTTATTCCAAAGATGATAGCTAGGCCTTTTTTTTCTAACTGAGAATAATTCTTCTCGTGCTCAGTCAGGGTCCTAGAAGCAAAAGCAACTGGCCGCTCTGTTCCATCTTCAAACGCATGGGACAGGACTGCCCCTACTCCATACGCCGATGCATCGCATGCCAGTATAATGGGTCGACGCGGGTCAAAATATGTCAGGACAGGTGCCGACGTCACCAGCTTCTTAAGCGAATCAAAGGAGTCCTGACAGTCTGTGCTCCATTCCCATGCAGCCTTCTTCTGCAGTAGACGATTCAGAGGATACACGGTAGTTGCTAAGTTCGGTAGAAATTTGCCATAGTAGTTAGCAAGCCCAAGGAATGAACGCAACTCTGCCTTGTTCTTTGGAGTGGGTGCATCTCGAAGTGCTGCTGCCTTATCCTCCATGGTTCGTAAACCATCCCGACTAATCACATGACCGAGGTAGGCAACTTCCGTTTGGACGAATTTGCACTTTTCTTTCTGAAGACGCATTCCCTTTTCTTATAATCGTGTTAAGACTGCTTTCAAGTTTTCAAAATGCTCACCCTGCGTTCTGCCAGTCACCAGGATGTCGTCCAGGTAGCAGGTGGTCTTCGGCAGCCCTTGAAGCACTTGATCCATAGTTCTTTGAAAAATGGAGGGTGCAGATGCTATGCCGAAGGGAAGACGGTTCACTTGGAACAGCCCCAACTGGGTGTTGATGGTGAGGTACTTCCGCGCTGCAGGATGCATCTCCAGCTGTAGGTAGGATTTTGACAGGTCCAGCTTTGAGAAAAACTTCCCTCCTGCCAGCGTTGCAAACATCTCTTCTATCCTGGGGAGCGGATAGTTGTCGACATCCAAGCACGGGTTGATTGTTGACTTGTAGTCGCCACAGATTCTTATGTCTCCATTCTTTTTGACGACCGACACGATGGGCGATGCAAACTCGCTGCTGTCCACCGGGGTCAGGATCCCCGCCTCCTTCAGTGCCATCCGTTCTTTAGAGACAGCTGCCTTCAGGGCGTGGGGCACTGGTCTTGGCTTGAGGAACTTTGGAGTGTGCCCACTCTTCAGCTTGAGGTGAGCTTCAAACCCCAGAAGACGGCCCAGATCGTCTGAGAACACCTGAGCAAAGTCCTTCAAAAGCGTGTCGACTTGTTCCTTGCTCCCCTTCTCCAAGCACTGGACAGCCTTGACGCTTGTCCAGTCGAGCCTCAGCACCTCCAGCCAGTCACGTCCCAAAAGCGGGGGACCCTTGAAGTCCACAATCTGCAGCGGTAACTTGTGAACCTGGTCTTGGTACTCCACTTCAACCTGTGCCTCTCCTACCGGCTTCACCTTTTTACCGGTAAATGCTCGAAGGACGACTCCACTTTTTCCCTTCACTAGATTGGGAAACCTTGTCTTGTACAGGTCTAACGGGAGTACCGACACCGCCGCCCCGGTGTCTACTTCCATCGTCAGCGGAATCGTGTTCACCTTCACTGTTACTTGCAGAGGCCGCGGACGTGTCCCCCGAAGCTCGAACATCTCGACCTCGTCTTCCGTGTCGACGTTCAGCGTCTTGACTTTTTCCCCTTGATTCCGCCGGCCTCGTGTCGGTGCTCTGCGATGCTGAGAAGCTGCTGGCCCGGACTGCTGGCTCCTGCACACTCGTTCAAGGTGTCCGCGTCTTCCGCACCTACGACAGTCTAAGCCTTTCCACCTGCAGTTAATTGCTGTGTGATTCGTAAGTCCGCAGTGCTTGCATTCGGACTTGTCTTGGTCCACCTTGAGCACCTCGGCGTCCGCGCTCCGGCAATGTAAAACTTGCGCGTTCGCGGAGGCGGCTTCCATCGCCACTGCGATTTCTAGCGCCTTCTTAAACGTCAGGCCAGCTTCCGACAACAGTCACTTTTGAATGGAGTCGCTGATAATGCCGCATACCATGCGGTCACGTAAGGCTTCGTTCAAAGTGCCGCCGAATTCACATGTCTGCGCCAACTTTTTCAGCTCGGCTACGAACTCGAGGATACTTTCATTCTCGTTTTGGTTTCTTTTGTGAAAACGGAAGCGTTCCGCGATGACAAGAGGCTTCGGCGACAGGTGCTCTCGCAATATGGCTACCAGCTCGATGTACAACTTGCTAGCCGGGATGTCCGGCGACACCAAACTCTTTAGCAGAGCGTACGTCTTCGCGCCAATGAGGCTTAGGTACGCTGCCACTTGCCTTTCTGGTTTGACGTCGTTTGCGACGAAAAACTGTTCGAGTCGCTCGATGTAGGTTGGCCAGTCCGTGCCCGCTTCGTCGAACGGTTCAATTCGACCGAGGGTCGCCATGGCGTCGCGGCGTCACCGGGGAGTAGTGCGGCGGGCGACTCTTCGACGGGTCTCGCGTGGCTGGACGCTCGTCGCCAGTTGTTGCGTTTTTGAAGACCTTTATTCAACTGACACCCCCCAGCACCGCTCGTGCCGAGTACAACTCAGAAGTCCTATACGCACCAGGTTTTCTTTTGCCCGGCTACCGCCCCCGCGCTCATAGTGCCCTCTGGACACCACAGACGACATACTGAAAATGCTTCAGAAACCGAACCTGACGCAGTTTCGAGCACTTAGCTCGCAGGTCGTAATTTTCCAGTTCGCTCCGAAAGTGATCAAACTCAAGCAACCACTCTACGCAGGGTTCTCGATTCTTGAGTTATCAAAAATAGTAATGTACGACTTCTTTTATAATCAACTTCGTCGTGCGATCCCCTCAGCGAGAGCTCTTTACTGCGACACGGATTCCTTCTTCCTACACCTTCAGGGATCAGACGTAGACGACAAACTCCTCCAACTCCGAGACGCATGCTTGGATACATCTGGATATCCAGAGAGTCACAAACTCTTTTCAACCGAAAACAAAATGAAGCTCGGTGTGTTAAAAAACGAATATCCGACTACTCACTTGGTGGCTTTTTGTTGCTTGAAACCGAAACTATACAGCTTCAAAACAAGCAGCAACACGTGTTGCGTAAGAGCCAAGGGAGTAAAGAAATGTGAGTCTCGCAAGTTGACCTACGAGCTGTACAAGCACGCTCTAGAGACGAAAACTCTGCACCGAGTGACGCAGCATTTGATTGCTCGAAAACTTAACGAGAACAAAAGCATCGCGGTCGAAAAGATTGCTCTGAATCCGTTCGACAACAAGCGATGCATTTGCAGCGATGGGATCACGACGCTTCCTTTTGGACACAAGAGCGTTTTAGGAAGCGAGCGATCAGCCTCCTCATCGCACGCCTTGTAAATATTTTGGACTGTGACGCAGTCGCTCGCGTTTCCCATCGGTGTGTCTTGAAACTTCTTGTGTACATTTTTGTATAATTCGCTAGCCAAAAAAAAAATAAATATGTATACGATGTTGTTCTTCACAGTGCAATGAGTCTTTTCAATAGACTCTGCAGATTTGTTTGAGACACACACACACACACACACACACGTAGAGTGTTTGATTACTCTTTATTCAAAAAGTCCAAGAGACGCAATGTTGCCTCGTGATCTAAATTTATCCCATACATCGAGGGTTTACCACCGAACACTCGTCTAATTTGATACACATTGAATGGACATCGACGAAAATACATCGACTCACTTATATTGCAAGTGTCTTCGCACTGTAGGTCATGTTTCCGCAAGACACGGACGTCGGCCTCGTGAAGACATCGTTTTAGGTTGCGAGTCTGATTTTTGACCAAGTTTACGCCAATTTTCTCGGGATAGTACACTTTCATCCAGGCACGTATTGCCAAAACAGAGTCTGAACATCGATGAACCTTGATGTCTTCCGTCAAACTTGTCTCGAGTGTGCAGTGGCCGTAAGGGTTTGGTTGAGACGTGGCAAGTCCAAAGACAATAATGTAGATGATTGGCAGGGAAAGCACGATGGTAGCTATTTGATGCATGACGATCGGTCGTGTCACTTCCATAACTAATGTGCGGAGTCTTTATGGAGAAGATGTATATATATATATATATATAAAGAAAGAAATGGCCTTAGGCTGATTGGTGTGGTGACACCCCACAAATGACGCGATTAGCCGCACGACTCGCGACATCTTGTGGGAATATCACCAACCACACTGCACATGGCGCCATCCATCGGCGTGTCCCCACACTTTCCCACGAGTCAACGAGGTATGCTGATTGGTGTGGCGACGGCGACCTCAAGCGCCACCTTGTGGAAGCATCACGAACTATAAACTGAACTTGACAGAGCGTAACAGAGCGGCGTACCCTAGCACTGCCCACGATTGCATGCGCGTCGGGCTACTGAACGAAAGGTCGCTGGTTCGAAACCAGCGACCTTTCGTTCAGCGGCCGATAGCCGAAAGTATTTTAAAAGCCTTTTTCGGAGTAATTAAAATTCGCAGTTGTCACGTGACAGCTGCGTGGCAGGGATCGTCTATCGGCCGATGATCGACTATCGACCGATGGTCAACTATCGGCCGGTCATCGGTCGATGATCAATCATCGATCGGTAATAAATTTATTGATCGATTATCAATTATCGGTTATCGAAAATCAAAATTTTTTTTCAAATATCAGAAACATTCGTTTCTGATATCTGAATAGGTTAGGATAGGATTGGCTAATCGCGACTCCTACGTCAGACCCAGCGGCGGGCGCGCAGTTAGCCATTTAGATATCCGAATAGATAGGATTGATGTGAGAAATAGACACCCGCATAACCCGCATATCGATTCCATAGATATTATCGATGTCAGAAACCGGACACCCCGATATCGGAAACATATCGATATCGGAAACACGCAGTTAGCCATTTAGATGTCCCAATAGATAGGATCGATGACCCACATATCAATTACACAGATAGTATCGATGTCAGAAACCGGACACCCCGTTATCGGAAACATATCGGGAACATATGTTTCCGATATGGAAACACGTGTTTTCGTATTGACTGATTACTACTACTCTGGCCAACGCCCAGGGCAACGCCCATGCCCTGTCATTGGTCCCTGGGATGGGAGAGAGGGAAGAGGCCCCACCCTGCGGCTCTGTGATTGGTCGAGACTGGCCCTGGTATGGGAGAGAGAGAAGAGGCCCCGCCCTGTGGCTCTGTGATTGGTCGAGACTGGCCCCGCCCCCTTAATAAACAAGGGGGCGGGGGCCAGCCCCCTTGTTTGTTTCTGGCTGAATCGTGTATCATAATACACTACTGGTGCCTTTCTGTCTCACGCGGCGACCACATTATGTTCGACGCACCGAGCGCGCTTCGTTGGCTCCCTGTGCACTTAGTAAAATGATGGATTTATGTTGGCGCACTGGCACTGATTGCCTTTTCCCCCGTGCGGCTCCCGTTTTTTTAAACAAGAACATTCCGATGATGACTCAACGTGACAAAAATACTCGTATATATATAAAACTTCTCGGCATAATCTACTGGGCCTTCAATAATTTAGAGTGATTTAGAGTAAACAGCTGGGTCGTGCTCGCATGTTTTGTCAAGCAGCTTGTTTGGTAACAGTTCCGTAAATTGTTTACACACATGGCGTGGATTTATAGGAGGTCGAGTGACTTTCTCCGTCCTCCTCCTGCCTTCTCATTGAAAAATGTAAATTCTAATAATGTTACATAGTGGGGCTTAAATAATTCGTTACATGCGCATAAAGGTTAGAGCACTACAAATGGTTTATACATACAATGTCAACCTCTACTGTGGAACATACAAACCTTGTGAGCAGAAAAACAATTCTATTTAAGGTGACATAGTGACTGAAATAATGACACCGTATGATGACATACTGACTGACATGATGACACAGCGACTGAAAGTCAAACAATAATAGCGGTTATAGAACATAAATCACTTTTTATCTGTACTCTAACAATATTGTGTCAGCCCGTCTTACAGGTAAAAAAATACCTGACAAATATTTTTGCTCAAAAATGTACATAAAAGCTGAATTCACTGCATACTACGAAATAACGCCATCTCCTACATCCTGTGTTTCTCGCCCATGCTGTTAAACTAAGACGAGCGCTGCTTTGCTGATTTCTTCTTTTCTTGAGCTTGTTTGTTCCTACTCATCGTAATATGCTTACGGTGTTGTAGCATTCGCATGCTGAAAGTACTAGTGGAGCAACTGGGAAATTGTTTCTTCTTTGTGTTCAGGGCATGGAAACGTTATTGTGCATGTGTCAAGAACGCAGTCGATTGTGTCCCAGTAGATAGTCTGGTGGTTTTATTGTTCACGAAGAAGGGTTCCGCCTTCTTTAGTAGCTGGAAAAGGTTCTTGTTGGGGTGTATAAGGCCTCCTCTGTTCTTCACGTTTGTCAGTGCTGTTTCAGCAGAAGTGTTATTGTTCATGCTGAAAGCGTATCGGCATGCAGGGCAGCATGTAGCTTTTTTTTTCATTTTCACATTCAAAAACCCAGGTACATAATATGGTATACAGTCCACAGCCTTGGTTTCTTGAGCCTTTTCTGTGCAGACATCTTCGCGTTCCCAGTCTTTGACAGAAATTAGAGTGTCAAGCTTGGTCTTCACTTGCTCAACAAGATGAGGAGTTTAGGTAGGAACTTCCGATCGGCCCTCGGAATTGCACGACGCCACTGCTCCAGGCGAGCGTCATTCGATGGAGCTTTAAACAAGGATACTCGCGCTGCGCAGTTCCGGTACCCCGAATTGCAGTTGGGAACGAAGCACGTCTTTTCCATCCTTATAGCATAACTTCTCCTTCGGGTTAAGGCTCACCTTCGTGCACGATGGTGGTACCTGTGCTCGTAGCAGGACGAAAGCAAAACATGAGGCCAGCCACTGGCCGCGCACCACCACCACACCGCGAAAAAGGCGAGCAAGCTACGCCCCCGACACCGTGGCCGCCGTGGAGAGACCTCATATACCACGATGCTCACACCTCAGCGCCCTCCGCGGCGGCGCGGAACTAACTACATTTCGTTTCACCTATGTTCTACCGCAGCGAAGGCTAGAAGCGCGAGCTCATAGCGTTGGCAGCCGCTTTTAAGTCACGAGAGCTTATGCCGCCGAGATGTGCCCCAGAGCAAAGAGCTCGCGCTTGTAGCCTTTCCTGCGGTACATCATAAGGTGAAACAGAGTATACTCCTGGTTCGAGGCTAGGTCCGAACACGATCTGGTCGCTCGCTCCCCGCGGGAAGAGCGGCCAGAGTCACCACCTAAATGTATTTCTTCCACCGTGGCTTCCGCGCTATGCGCGCTCAGCTCTGGCCTCGGAAGGTTCCGAGGTACCGAGCCGTCTTTAGCATAGTACGCCCTTGCGGCATTACATGATGCCTCCTCTTCGGATCCGAAGATTGGCGGAGCTGCGGAGGAGGCAGAAAGAAAAGGCAGACAGGAAATTGGAAAAGAGGCCCCCGGGGGTGGGGGGGGCAACGATTTTTGTATTTTGGTCAAACATTTGTGGAAGTCACCCTCTGTCGTGAGGTTCGTGATATTGTAAAGGAATGACAGAAGACACGAGGATGCATTATGGGATAATTCACATTGCACTGTAGAAATATGAAAAAAAAAAGAATATTTACACAACTATTTACACCACCTGAACAAATGTTAAGGTTCAAATGTCCCCTAAAGTAAAGGTCCTCGCTCACGACTTTTCACTCCTTGCGGCGTTGTACCCGTGGCAGCCGATGATCAGGGGTCTACCGACGTCTGGGCCGCTGGACGTAGTGACGAGGCAGTTGAACGATGGCCGAAGGCTTGAATAAAGGCCTCGTACGTCGGTGGCAGCCTATGACCAGGTGTTCTCCAAGGTCAGGGCCGCGGGAGGTAGCGACGAGGCAGCTGGGCGTTGGCCGAAGGCTTGAATCCGGCCCCGTACGTCTGTGGCACGGAGCGGCAGCAGGTGTTCAGCTGCGCCACAGATGCAGTCTTGGTTACCTCCGGAAGGTTGGCGCCGGGACTGCGTGAGAAGCGGGTTGTGGGCCGGGCCTCTTGACGTCTGGTCACGCCAACGGAGGTTTGGCCTGGTTGCGTCTGCTTCGTCCCTTGTCAACCGCCCGAACGCCCTCTCGCGCTCTTCGCATGCCTCACACCGTCTTCTTCTTCCTCGTCCTCTTCGGCTTGTCGCGGGATCGCTCATCACAATGACCCCCCAAACAAGGTTTTTTTGTTTTTTCACTCACCAAAAAGAAAAAAAAACTTCACATGAGTCGATCCCAGTCCAAACCAGCTCGTTCAGACGCAGAATAAGTTGAGCTCGAGCTCCAATTATCAATGTCCCTGTCATAAATTTAAACGCCTGTGCCTACGAATTCCTACAACAGCAAAGAGGAGACCGGTCAAACTCATCGCGTACCTCATACTCGGCTTAAATAGTCTGCCCCCACATTATCCACTCCTTGTATATAACTCACACTGAATTGGTATTCATGCAGAAGCAAACTCCATCTTAGAATCCTACTGTTTGCTGCTTTCATCTTATGTAAATACTCCAAAGGCTGGTGATCCGTCTGAACTTTAAACTCCCTCCCATACAAATACACGTGAAACTTCAGGATCGCCCACACTAACGCCAACGCTTCCTTTTCTATTGTAGAATAGTTCTTTTCTCTGGGCAACAAGTTTCTACTCGCGTAGGCAACTGGATGCAAGAACGACATGTGTTCTTGGATCATCATGGCACCCAGGCAACTGTCCGATGCGTCTGTTCGGAGCACGAACTGCTTCGTAAAGTCGGGTGCTCGGAGAGTCGGCCCAGCTGAAAGCGCTCGTTGCAATTCTTGAAATGCATTCTCTCGCTCGCTTGTCCACCGCAACATGTTTGGCTCCTTCTTTTTGGTGAGCTCGACTAGGGGTAGAGCCTTTTCCGCATAGTTCGGAATGAATTGTCGGTAGTAACCTGTGAATCCCAGGAATGACCTCAGTTGCTTCTTATTCGTTGGTCTCTTTGAACCAACAATTTTTTCTAGCGTCACCGGTATAGGAGCAAGCTCACCGTGCCCTAGTCGATGGCCCAGGAACGCGATCTCTCTCATCCCCAGTTCGCATTTGCTAGGCTTGACAGTTAGGCCTGCTTCTTCAATCCTTTGCAGAACCTGCTGGAGTACATCTGGGTGTTCGTCCCAAGTCGTGGTTTCAATCAGTACATCGTCGATATAATGTTGTACACCTTGGATGCCTGCAAGCACCCTCGTCATGAGTCTTGTGAAAACGGCAGATGCCGTCTTTATCCCGAATGGCATGCATTTAAATTCGTAAAGTCCAGATTCCGTGGAGAAGGCCGTTTTTTCCTTCGAATCATTGGCGAGTGGTATTTGCCAATACCCTTTTGAGAGGTCTAGCTTCGAGAAATATACTTTATTTCCAACTTCCGCGAACACGTCTTCGATCCGAGGAATAGGTTCAGCGTCAGGTACAAGGATGTCGTTGAGCCGACGGAAGTCGATGCAGACTCGATGTGAACCGTTTGGCTTCTTCACCAGAACCAACGGGAAACGGTATGCTGACGTCGATTTTTCTATTACTTCCAACTTCAACATTTCTGCAACTTCCTCTTCTACCATCTGCCTTGTTGCAGAAGGAACCGGATACTGTGGAGTCTGAATGGGATCGTTAGTAGTCAACTCCAACTTACACTCCAACAGATGTGTTCGTCCAGGCAATTCAATGAAAATCCTTTCAAACCTACCTAGCACGTCTTTGATGTCCGTTTCCTGGCCCCCAGTAAGGTCTTTGGCCAGCACCACATCGACGATTCCTTGAGTGCTCTTGATACCTACGCAGGGTACCGGCTGCTCTACTTCCTCCTCCTCGATGGCAATCATTAAGGAAAGTGCTCTTTCACCATAGTATCTGGCTCTCGTTCTTCGTATTTTTGGAGCATGTTAATGTGGAAGACCTTGGTGGTGTGCCCTAAGTCTATCACATAATCGACCTCACTCTTTTTGCCGATGACTTTGTATGGGCCTTTCCAGTGCATAACCAACTTGTTCGTCTTTGTCGGTATCAACAATATTGCACGGTCTCCGACCTTCAAAGTCTCCTCCCCGCCTTCCTGTCATATATCTTCTTCTGGTGCTTCCTGGCTGCTGTTAAGTTCTGGTGCGCCAGTTCGGTGGTCCTTTCAAGGCGGTTGCGTAGGTACAAAACGTGTGAGTATGTCGTCTTCAAGTTTCCTTCTAACTCCTCCTGCGTCCAGATTTCCTTCAAGATTGTCAGCGGCCCTCGAACGTGCCTCCCATATACAGCTCAAAGGGAGCGAAACCCAGGCTGGCTTGCGGGACCTCTCGGTACGCGAACAGGAGTGGTGCCAGGTATCGATCCCAAGATCGAGGCTTCTCTTGGCACATCTTACACAACATCTGTCTTAAGGTACCGTTGTACCTTTCGACTAATCCGTTGCAGATAGGGTGGTACGGAGTAGTCAGAAGCTGTTGGATGTCCAGTAGTCGTGTAAGCTCCTTCATGAGCCCGGACGTGAAACTTGTCCCACGGTCCGATAAGATTTGCCTGGGCAGCCCCACTCGAGAAAAGATCTCTAATAATCCCTCCGCCACCGTGCGAGAGTCACAGGAAGGCAACGAAACCGCGTCTGGGTATCTGGTGGCGAAATCTACCATCGTCAATACATATCGGTTTCCGCTTTCCGAAGTCGTCGGAAGTGGTCCTACTAAGTCGATTGCCACTCTCTCAAACGGGGTGTCAATAATAGGCATTCGCCCAAGTGGCGCTCTTTTGACTTGCCCTTTCGGAGTGGCCCTTTCGCAGGCATCACACGATTTAGCGTAGCGTTTAATGTCAGCCTGAACTCCAGGCCAATAAAAAGCATCTAACACTCTGTCAGTAGTTCTCTTTACTCCCTGGTGACCTGCCATCGCACTGTCATGTGCCACCTCCAAGACGTAATTTCTAAGTGTGGTTGGAACGACCACCTGCTTGAAGTGTTTGCCCCCTTTTTCCTCGCATTTTCGGCACAGCACGCCTTTCGATAAACCAAAGCTGTACGTCGATCCTTCCTTTGTGTTGTGCACCTGTTCAATTTTGCTCCGACAGACGTCCAACGTGGCATCACCTCTCTGGCGTTCTCTTAAAAGCTCAGAGGTTATTTCATTCCTCTTGACTTCGCTTGATTCGCCCGTTTTATCTGTCGGCTTCGATCTACTAGCGGCCGACACGTCGCTGATAGCAACACTTTCTGTTCGAGTGTCTAGAGCTCTTCCTTCCGGGCTTGGTTGCCCTCCCTGGTCATTCCATCCGGGATTGGGCTCTTCTGCACTTCGGGCTCCTTCAATATTTCCTAAGATTACATCATAAAGAGGTGACTCCATGCACTTTACAAGCAAATCTCCGGTGAAATATGGAGAACACAGTTCCACCCTAGCCTCTGGTAGCTGTAACGATGTTCCATCCACAAGGAATACCACACCCGCCTTTCCAGTGAGACGTGTTTTCGACTAAGCTGCGTCGAACAATTACCGTATTACTGCCAGTGTCGCGCAATACGCTGACTCGTTGGTTAAGTACACCATGCAAGACAGGCATGTTTCGACCCTTGTTTACTTTCTTGTGTTCTTGGGTTACATTAATCACCCCAACCTCATCATCGTCGGAGAGTGAAGGCCTTTTTTCCTCGATAGCGCTCCTAGGTGGTTCTACCTCACCCTTAGGTGTCCCAGGAGGCTCAACGAAACACATTGCATGTGGTCTCTCTTCGCGTTTCCTGGGGCAGTCTCTTTCGTCGTGCCCTTCTCTTCGGCAGAAAGAGCACGCTGGAATCTTTTGCTTATATCCATTTTGACACTGAGGTGCCTTGTGTCCTAACTTGCCACATAGGAAACATTTAAGTTTGGTAAATTCAGGCGCGTCAGAATTACCCCTCTGATTCAAGGCGGCTTTTGTCTCTTCTCAAAAAAAGAATAGACTTTTTTGTTTCTGTGCTTCGAGGAATCGATCAGCCGTCTCAACCATTGACGAAAGTGTCTTGCAGTCTCTCTCCCTCAGAAAGATAGCGACCTTCTCGTAGCACTGGGACAGAAATTGCTCCGCAAAGACTGTGTCTCGCAACGCGTCGTACGGTGTAGGCGTCTCTCCTACTTCCAGCCACCTATCAAAATAACTTTCTAGCCGGGCGGCGTATTGACTAGCTGTCTCTCCTTCCTCGGGTTTGGATTTTCTGAACTTTTCTCGATATCCCTCTGTCGTAAATCGGAATCTTTCCAGAAGAGCTCTCCTGGTGGCTTTGTAACTCATAGAGTCTCGCGGCGATAGCCTGCCGTGCACCTTCAAAGCCTCTCCCGTAAGGCACATGCTCAGCGCCGTTGCCCATTTTGATTCTTGCCATTCTTCTCCCTTTGCAATACATTCAAAACGTTTCAGATAGGCGTTTAGATCATCTCGCTTCTCGTCAAATGGCGGGATGAATTTACGGGAACAAATAGAACCAAGATTCATCCTCCCATTGTTACTGTCCTCGGGCGTTGCCTCAAGATTTGTTGCCGCTCCGCTTTCAACTAGCCTTAAACGCAGCTGCAGTGCCCGCTCCTCTATTTCGGCTTTTTCTCTACTTGCTAGTCTCTCGGTGGCTCTCTCCTCTCTCTCCCGCGCCTTTTGCTCCCTTTCGTAGGCAACTTTCTCTTCCGCCCACTCTCTCGATTCAACGCCCTGTAGGCCTAACGACTTGCCTACGTCTACTATATCTTTTAGATCCATCGTGCAGTGAATTATCCCGAACAATTCAAAGTGTCTCCGTCCGGTCGCGGACGCCAAATTGTCGGGAGGTTCGTGATATTGTAAAGAAATGACAGAAGACACGAGGATGAGTTATAGGATAATTCATATTGCACTGTAGAAATATGACAAAAAAAAAGAATATTTACACAACTATTTACACCACTTGAACAAATGTTAAGGTTCGAGTGTCCCCTAAAGTAAAGGTTCCTCGCTCACGACTTTTCAGTCCATGCGGCGTAGTACCTGTGGCAGCCGATGATCAGGGGTCTACCGACGTCTGGGCCGCTGGACGTAGGGACGAGGCAGTTGAACGATGGCCGAAGGCTTGAATAAAGGCCTCGTACGTCGGTGGCCGCCTATGACCAGGTGTTCTCCAAGGTCAGGGCCGAGGGAGGTAGCAACGAGGCAGCTGGGCGTTGGCCGAAGGCTTGAATCCGGCCCCGTACGTCTGTGGCAAGGGAGCGGCAGCGGGTGTTCAACTGCGCCACGCATGCAGTCTTGGTTACCTCCGGAAGGTTGGCGCCCGGACTGCATGAGAAGCGGGTTGTGGGCCGGGCCTCTCGACGTCCGGTCACGCCAACGGAGGTCTGGCCTGGTTGCGTCTGCTTCGTCCCTTGTCAACCGCCCGAATGTCCTCTCGCGCTCTTCGCATGCCCCACACCGTCTTCTTCTTCCTCGTCCTCTTCGGCTTGTCGCGGGATCGCTCATCACACCCTCTGACACTTCTAAAGTAAAGAACAGAAAACCGATTTCTCCTGCCGGTCCTAGTTGTTGGGTAAAAAAAGAGATAAACATTAGCATTTCTGGCACCCCTCCACTCACTTCCAGTCTTTAGGGTCACACTTGGTCCGCCTCCTAGTGACATAATTCGGGGTGCCGTGTAGCTTCCGGTATGCTGTATCGGAGAACGCTTAAGGCCGGTTCTCACATGCAGCGAAGCGCTGATGTAGCGCTCCTCACGTGTCGTCAGCTACTTATCGGCTGCCATGAGCAACAGTTATGACGGTGCGATACAAAGCTGGTGAACGCTGCCGTCAGCACGCGCTAAGCGCGAGGTTAGCGCTATGCTTGTAGCGCTCCGCTGCATGTGTGGACAGGCCTTTACTCTCCCTTTCTGTGCTGGCATTAGCGGGAGTTATGCTGCAGCTTAAAGCCGAGCGAGGTCACGTCAACTTTTCGCTGTAGTTCCTTCGGCTGCCACTCGTGGCTGCAGGTGGAGGAAAAAGCTCGACTTTGGTTTTGCGATTATGCAGCGGAATCGCGACATTTTTTAATGAAGCAGATGTTTTCTGTATCCTCGGGGACATGATGAACAACGTAAAAATGACGAGATGCCAATTCTTTTAATCTTAAAATTGTTGCACCCCCCCTCCTCATTTTTAAAGCCCCATCAAGTTTTAAAAGTAGCGCAAAGTGCGTCGATGAAGGATACACGTCCAACGTAAAGCCCTTTAAAGATGATGGCGGCACAACGCACCACTGAGCTAGATTTCAGGCGCCGTGTTCTTCCCAGCAGTGGCACGCGGCACGTGCCTCGAGCATTTCTACAATAATGAATGGCGCCACTTTTCCAAGGATAGAAGGGCTTTAATTCCGCTCGGGCTTGGACGCCAGGAGTCGTCGAGCAATAGAAGTAAAACGAATGTCTCGGATTCCTCGGCATAGGCTTGGGCGATTTCGCCCAAGCGCGTTCGAAGGAATTTCAACGCCTTGCTAAGGCGTCATGATCGGATCATGACCGCGCCCAAGCTCCCCCTAGGCGAGCAAGATGACGGGGCCCTGAGGCCATATTGCAAACGTGTATACGGCAAAAAGGTATCGTCTTATCAACGTCCTCTTTCCATATTCCCCTCTCTCTCACTTTATATTCGTATTGGTTGGAATCCCTTGCTTGGGATGGCTAAAAGAGGTTACGCAAGTTACGAAGTACCCACTTCTCTCCTTTGGTGTAGATTACTTTTATCCCTTCACAGTGGTAGAGTGGAACTCGCAACTCATGAGTTCGATTCTCGCCGAGGCGCGTTTCAAATTTCGTCCTCTCTTCTCAATCTACCACTCTCGTGTACAGATTTTTCTCGAAAGTGCCTTTCATAACGGTTTCCGTGGCGTTCCGTTGCACGTTTTTCAGAGATCCCAAGCTTAAAGGCATTCTGTATTAATATCGATTCTGAGCAATGTTCGTTACATTTATTGCGCACACGCATTCCGTGTTCCCTTCGCCAATCAAGCCTTCTGCGACGAGCCGGAAAAAAACATGCAGCGACATATGAATCTGAAGGCTCGCAGGGCAATAGATGTAGTTTGTTTCTTGCTCTGGATGCCGTAGGAATGCATAAACGTTGTTGTAAAACACCTTGATTTCGCGCAGGCATATTCTGAAATAAGTGCACGAACGAAAACTGTACGCCACATTCCCTTCCGTAGTCTCAAGTTTTCGAGCAAGCGCCCTCTCATCTTGATTTATTGATTTTCGCCAATCGATTTCCTTGATCTTCGTTTTGCCGTGTTCAAGAGCGCAAGAAAAAGAACGAGGTAGGCACGACATACGGAACGCACTGTGTCCAAGTTTGTTATGCGAGGAACGTAACAAAATCAGGAACGAGGAGAGCTTCCTCCTCAATTCCAAGCAACACTCTCAGAAGTCCCAGATTGTATGCTGTGCTGTGACGCACTTGCAACACCTATCATTGGAATATCTTTAAAGGAGCGGTGCAACGATATTCAATTGGAATGTTTTTCTCTCTACACGAGCTTACTGGCACACCTGGGACTCAAGGATACCCACACGCAACGCCATTGGCCAAGAAACTCCTTTGTTGCGGTGTAATTTCAAGGACAAAAGCGACCATTTTCATTCAATCTCTCCTTTGCAAAATTTGATGACGTAACTCGGGGATCGCTGTACACCCAAGTGACGATATTTGAATGCGGTTCATAGATTGGACCCGAGCATTGCGTGGGCACTCGACTTGGGCTCGTGACAATTGCTAGCTCGAGAAGCATTCGGGTTGTGACCCGTGTCCAATCGCTGCAACGACGACAACAGCCGAGCCATAACAATGTCTGGAACTCGGCGCGTGTCCTGCGCTTTGCCAACCCCAGCGCGTGGCTATGATCAACACTGGCGGCATATAATCAGCTCCAGATCACGTGGCCGCTTGTTCTGGCTGCGAGTTGAGGGGGGTGAACACTGCTCGTTTTTCTTAAATTTTTTTCTGGGACTTCTATTGCGTGGGGTGAAAAACGAACGCGTGTTTCATAGGTCATTAACGTTAGGGATCCGTTTTAAGCGGTATTTGCGCAAAGTACAAAAATTGTTGCATCGCTCCTTTAAAGGGGTCATACACCGGTATCGGGTTGCAATGTTCCTGACTTCAGAGAGGCGTACTGGTCGTATTCTGGCCCAAGTATACTCGCACGGACTGCCACTGATTTAAAATGTTCTTGGTCGCGGTGAAATTGCGAGGATAAAAGGCGACTATTTCTTTCAGTCTTGCCTTCGCAAAGTTTGATGACGTAATTCTGGTATCAAAACCACCCTCCTGACGACAGTCGGCGCGGCTCATTGGTTGGGCACGAGAACTTGCGTGAGCAGTCAACTTCGGCTCGTAACAATCAATGCCTCGGCGGACACTCGGGTAGTGGTTCGTGTCCAACCACTGCGATGATGAGAATAGCTGAGCTCTAATCATGCCTGGAGCTCAGCACGTGTTTTCTACTTTGTCGACCCCAGCGCGTGGCTATGGTTAACTCTGGCGGCATAGGACAGGCACCAGGCCACGTAGCCGCTTGCTCTGGCTTTGAGCTGAGGGGATGAACGATGCTCGTAATTCTCGAATTTGTTTGCCGACTGCCCCATTGCCTGCAAATAAAAACGAAGACAAGTTTATTCGGTTACGTACGTTAGGGAGTGATTCTGAGCAGCATTTAGCGAAAGTATAAAAATCGTTTCATGGCGGGCCCTTTAGGAGCCTCAGTTAGTGAGAAGGGTCGCAGAGTTTTGCGGGCAAAAATTCATGCATTCGTTCCGGCATGATATCGATTGCCCTTCTAATTAGATGATCAACTATTGGTTTTGCAAGCGCGTCGTGGTAAAGCATATATGGGGGAAACTTATGAGCATGTATCCCTTTTCTGTTTAAACCTTACGTGCCATATGAAAGAGCTAAAAATGCAGAAAAGTTACGTGCCACGTGAAAAGGGATTGAGACTGTAAAGAAACGCAACTACCCAGTCCTGACGGACGGTTTTTGTCAATTGATGGCACTAAGGGAGTACGGTGAATGGTGGGCTAAGTGATAGTAAAAAAGGAGTACCACGACCGGGAGAGGTACAGAGGACGATGGCTATGGGAGGAGGGGGAAAGGGGGGGGGGTTTCTCTAAACATTATTTTATGGTGAATTCCACTCGTAGATCTGGAGCGCTTTCCAAAATCCGCGAGGGAGGCAAAATTCCGCTCCGTGGGACCCGCTCCGTATCGACGAGGGGAAGATAAACTTGCATTTTTGGAGCGACCTCCCCCACACCCCTCCCCACCCCTTCTCCTTCCGCCGTTCAAAATGGCCGCTGCTCGAACTTGACCAGCCCACCAACGCCTCAGCCGGCTGATCTTTCCGACGACCAGTGACGACTGTCACTGTTTAGCTGCAGAAGTAACACGCGACACAGGCCGGGCGGAATTATACGTACCACGGCGCCCATGTCACAAATAGCGAAGGCGTCCGCGTTCGGCACCGTCACATACCTTTCGGCCGCCTCGAAGCGGCGGGGCACGGACAGCGATTGCCAGCGGTGGAGTTCAGATTGCTAGTACGACTTTAATAAACAAAGAGGTAACAAACCATCACTTGCGCGGTCGTTGCCTAACCACATCTTGCTTTATTTCACGGGAAAACGCCGATGGAATGCAGAGTAAAAAGGTAAACAATCACTGGCTGCAGAATGAATAGGCCTAACCTTGCGTCTGCCTCCGGCATTTCTGTCGTTCTTTTTTTCGTTCTACCTCGGTGATCACAGATGTCAGCGCTTACGATTTGCCACGCTCCACATTCCCGGCTTTTTATCCCTGATCTACGCGAGGTAGAAGCGTTCGAGCCGTCACAGTCCAGAGTAAACAACCGACGCACCCGAACAGATCCAACTCCACCGACCGGCCCGCCGATCTCTCCAACCTCGCCGCGCATGCGCGCCGCCGATTTAGACGGAAATCACGTGGGCCGCTCTGTCAATTTCCGGAGAGATCTGTGAAATCCCGCAGAGCAAGTTCGGCGGAGTTTGGGGCGCTCCGTGGAGCGGGCGCTGCCAGAGATCTACGAGCGGAAGATGACCAACTTGAGCCAGATCTGCGAGCGGAATATGCGCGCTCCAAATGGAGCGCTTTTGGAGCGCTCGATATCTGCGAACGGAATTCACCATTAGAGACAAGAGAGGAAAATGGAATAGCACAAAGTGGAGGAACGAATTCAGAACCTATTGACGTGGCCGTGCCATGGCGTACCAAGGCACAAAATCAAAGCACTGCCATGGTTCTGCTACGGACAACTCCAGAATATTTTTTTTTGTTGTTGTCTGTAACGTTTTAGGATATGATATACATTATCCAATAAAAATTTTAACATGCAAATGAAAATGTTAGCGCACCGACACGCCCTTAAAATGCCCCTCCACCGTGCACTTCTTTGTTCCGTCTTTGCAATTACGTAAATGGCAAAGGAATTGGGAGCATGCGAAAACATTCCCTTTCTGGAATATTTATTGTTCATATTTATACTTTTATTTTTCAGCTATCGTGAACTGAGTACGCCGCTTCTTTTGATGTCAAAAATACAACCCGGAAGTGGAAGAGCCGAGCACTCAGCCATCTGCTTGTCTTCTGTTTCTTCTCTATACGTGACTGAAGTTGGCTGCATTGGCTGTATTGGCAGTGACCTGGAAATCAGCGATGGCTCTTTCGATCAAACTTTTTTTTTCCATGCCAGGTGACCTTTGCATTTGAGAAGAAAACATCGAGTGCCCGGCCAAGTTGAACTCAATGCGGTATGCAATGATATTTGATGGAAACCCGAACAATGACGGTAAAGCCAAAGATGGAGACGATGACTGCATTTGATCAAAAAGGAGGGCGGACAATATCCTGTTACGTCACTACTGTTTTGGGGCAAGAAGAAACCGCAAGGAGGCACCAAATCTGCCATCTAATAACTCGTGCGAAAACATAAAATCTGGGGTGTTTGATAGTTTATGTTAGTCGCAATTTCGCGGTTGATTTTTCGGGCTTTTTTTTTTTTTCAGTTTCAAGGGTGATGTGGGCCATTTCCAAAGGTTTAGTTCAATAAATTAACGAGTATTTAGGGTTGTGGGTGGCTCTAAACCTGGGGTCGTACTCTGCTCAAATATCACACAAAAGACAGCTTGCTGACAGTCCCTGAGGCGTGTTTTTGTCCTCATGTGAAGGTGAATTGGTTATGCAAAAACAGTCTGCAGACAAGTTCAAAACTGCGTGAAGAAGACGTGCTTCAAGCATATGCTTGAGACGTGTCCGCGGACAACTCTGTCATCGTGTCCGCGGAGAAACTCCGCGTCCTTTGTACGATGCACGAGCGGTGTGAATGCGGCTTCAAAGGGCCACAGTCGACCCCGACATCGATACTTTGTTTTGGACTCCGACGCTTGAAAACGCACGATATAACCGTTTTAACAATATTCATCCCCCCCCCCCCCCCACACACACACCCACAAAAACAAACACAAAAAACACGGTTCCTCCTAGCTTTCGATAACGTAATTGGCGAAGGTATTTTTCCGAAATGTAGACTCTTACATTTATATCTGTGTTTTAATGAGAACATTAAATGAACATGTATTCTTACGGTGATTGTAAATGCACTGAGCCAGTCTTTAAAAAAATGAAAGACGTTTACAAATCTCTGTAATGCGAAATTAGAGCGCAGATCTTGAGGAGCAGGAGGGGAGGGTACGCCCCACCTCCCTATCCGTACCTTCTCCTCCCCTCCCCTCCTCCAATTAAGATTCCCCGCTAAGTTTAGCGGGGGAAATGACGTCACATGAGGAAGAGGCTCATGGGTGACGTGACACGAAGTCGTAGTGTGAGTTTTCCCGCTAAATGTAGCCGGCCATTGGATTGGTGTTGAGGTCACGTGACGTCAACTTAACCGCTAAATTTAGCGCGGATATTTTTCCGCTAAATTTAGAGAGAAAGTTTTTCAGCTAAATTTAGCGAAAAGATTTCCCCGCTAAATTTAACAAAAAATTTCTCCGCTAAATTTGGTAAAAAAATTTCACTGCTAAATTTAACGGAAAATTTCCCCGCTATATTTAGCGGAAACTTTCCCCTGCTAGATTTATTGGAAAATTTTCCCGCTAAAGTTAGGGGGAATTTCCCTGCTAAATTTGAGCAGGGAAACCTCCCATAATGCAACGCGCGGTTACGCCGACGTCGAAGCCGATGGCGACGCCGACGCCGGCACCGCTCAACTCGGAAACGGCTTCTAAGAGCTGCGCTCTAAGAAATATAAAAAATCAGAGGAAAAATTGACGTCACGTGACCTCAGCACCAATTCGATTCCCCGCTAAATTTAGCGGGGAAAATCAGTTTCTCCGCTAGATTTAGCGAACGAATTCGGTTTCTTCGCCAGATTTAACGGACAAATTCAGTTTCTCCACTAGACTTAGCGAGAGAATGGACGTCATTTGATCTCAACACGAATTGAATGGGTGACCGGCGTTTCAGACAGAAGTCTCGTCATCCGAGCGAGGCATCACGTGACTTCACGCTTCGGGTTCGTCTGCTACCGATCGTGGTTTGTCCAGCTGCATCGAGAGCCGTTCTAAATGTGGTAGCCGTGGTGTGTTCACGGAGCGTTGTTCTGACGCATGCCATAAAGCGCATAAGATGTTCCCGTTCCCGTGGAACAATGCACGGAAGCAACGATGGGCCGTCGCTGTTAAGCGGGTGGCGGAGCGAGGTGACGTGCGGCAGCCAAGCGTCAGTGACCGTTCATGTGCGGCCAATTTCGTTACACGCCTGTACAACGTGTTCTCTCTTTCTCCAGGTAGGGGCCGCGGGATATAACGATCTCTAACAGAGTCTCTTGGCACCCAGAAAAAGGTCTCGATCAATTCGCGAAGGGGTGAGCACTGCTTGTCGTACGAGGCATCCGCGAGAATGCGGGATGCGATCCCGCAGGCAATAAGTTCATCGCACGGCATTTCGTCGATAGACGGCTTCATCGACATACCGCTTAATCATTACATCGACAACTCGGATTAACCTTCTCTCTAATGAGCCGCGGCATACTGCTGCCGCGAAGCGGCATTTACGGGTAGTTTGCTGTAATATAAATTAACAAAAGGACAGGTCTACTTGCTATAATATAAATAAACAAAATATAGCAGGCAGCACCTACATTTTGACTTATAATAAAGCGGTAGTACAACCCTGCGTATCCCATATCAAAGTCAGTGCTCGTTTGTGCATGCTTTCTTTCTCGACATCATTGAAAAAAAACGTGCGGGTGGAGAATCATGGTAGTTCACGGGCGACAACTTAGTGGATGTACAAAAAACACGCGAGTGTTTAAAAGCAAGGGTTATCGCGTAGTCAGATGTTGTCGAAACGAACTTTTTGTACGCACGAGAAAACGTATTAGCTGAGTTTGAAACGTCGTTTGATTGCCTTCTTTTCCTGTCTCTTTGACTTTTGATTGCTTCAATATTTTCTCACCCAGTCTGAGGTGTATTAACAAAATGACAAAAATACGGCGAAGTTCTGACCAGGCATTTCAGCTAGGCGCATCCCAAGTCTTACATTCGCACATATTTCAGTCGGTGATGTGATTTAACGTAACCATCAAAAATAAACAAAACCCAACCCTATTGAAAAATCCGGCAAAACTTCCAGTGACGTTTGGTGGAAACGGGTCAATTTCCACTCATTTTTACCAGGAACCAGCGCAGTTAACCAGTTTTTTTGTGGAAATATTAACAACCGCTACTTTCAGTTACCAAATTTCGCTGGACGTTTTACCGGAGCCACTTTCGGTTAAAATCCGGCAAAAACTTCCAGTGACGTTTGGTGGAAACGGGTCAATTTCCACTCATTTTTACCAGAAACCAGCCCAGTTTACCAGTTTTTTTGTGGAAATATTAACAACCGCTACTTTCAGTTACAAGGTTTCGCTGGACGTTTTACCGGAGCCACTTTCGGCTAAAATCCGGCAAAAACTTCCAGTGACGTTTGGTGAAAACGGGTTAATTTCCACTCATTTTTACCAAAAACCAGCGCAGTTTACCGGTTTCTTTTTTAAATATTAACGGCCGCCACTTCAGTTACCAGATTTCGCTGGACGTTTTACCGGAGCCACTTTCGGTTAAAATCCGGCAAAACTTCCAGTGACGTTTGGTGGAAACGGGTCTATATCCACTCATTTTTACCAGAAACCAGTGCAATTTATCAGTTTTTTTGTGGAAATATTAACAACCGCTACTTTCAGTTACCAGGTTTCGCTAAACGTTTTACCGGAGCCGCTTTCGGTTAAAATCCGGCAAAAACTTCCAGTGACGTTTGGTGGAAACGGGTCAATTTCCACTCATTTGTACCAGAAACCAGCGCAGTTTACCTTTTTTTTTGAAATCTTAATGGCCGCCACTTTTATTTACCAGATTTCGCTGGACGTTTCACCGGAGCCACTTTCGGTTAAAATTCGGCAAAACTTCCAGTGACGTTTGGTGGAAACGGGTCAATTTCCACTCATTTTTACCAGAAACAAGCGCCGTTTACCAGTTGTTCTTTTTAAATATTAACGGCCGCCACTTTCAGTTACCAGATTTCGCTAGACGTTTTACCGGAGCCACTTTCGGTTAAAATCCGGCCAAACTTCCAGTGACGTTTGGTGGAAATGGGTCAATTTCCACTCATTTTTACCAGAAACCAGCGCAGTTTACCAGTTGCTTTTTGGAAATATTAACGGCCGCCACTTTCAGTTACCAGATTTCGCTGGGCGTTTTACAGGAGCCACTTTCGGTTAAAATCCGGCAAAAGCTTCCAGTGACGTTTGGTGGAAACGGGTCGATTTCCACTCATTTTTACCAGAAACCAGCGCAGTTTACCAGTTTTTTCTGTGGAAATATTAATGGCCGCCATTTTCAGTTACCAAATTTCGCTGGACGTTTTACCGGAGCCACTTTCGGTTAAAATCCGGCAAAACTTCCAGTGACGTTTGGTGGAAATGGGTCAATTTCCATTCATTTTTACCAGAAACCAGCGCAGTTTACCAGTTTTTTTTGTGGAAATATTAACGGCTGCCACTTTCAGATACCATATTTCGCTGGACGTTTTACCGGAGCCACTTTCGGTTAAAATCCGGCAAAAGCTTCCAGTGACGTTTGGTGGAAACGGGTCAATCTTCACTCATTTTTACCAGAAACCAGCGCAGTTTACCAGTTTTTTTTGTGGAAATTTTAACAACCGTAACTTTCAGTTACCAGGTTTCGCTGGACGTTTTACCGGAGCCACTTTCGGTTAAAATCCGGCAAAACTTCCAGTGACGTTTGGTGGAAATGGGTCAATTTCCACTCATTTTACCGGAAACCAGCGCAGTTTACCAGTTGTTTTTTTTTGGAAATATTAACGGCCGCCACTTTCAGTTACCAGATTTCGCTGGGCGTTTTACAGGAGCCACTTTCGGTTAAAATCCGGCAAAAACTTCCAGTGACGTTTGGTGGAAACGGGTCTATTTCCACTCATTTTTACCAGAAACCAGCGCAGTTTACCAGTTTTTTTTTTGTGGAAATATTAACGGCCGCCATTTTCTGTTACCAAATTTCGCTGGACGTTTTACCGGAGCCACTTTCGGTTAAAATCCGGCAAAACTTCCAGTGACGTTTGGTGGAAATGGGTCAATTTTCATTTATTTTTACCAGAAACCAGCGCAGTTTACCAGTTTTTTTTTGTGGAAATATTAACGGCTGCCACTTTCAGTTACCATATTTCGCTGGACGTTTTACCGGAGCCACTTTCGGTTAAAATCCGGCAAAAGCTTCCAATGACGTTTGGTAGAAACGGGTCAATTTTCACTCATTTTTACCAGAAACCAGCGCAGTTTACCAGTTTTTTTGTGGAAATTTTAACAACCGCCATTTTCAGTTACCAGGTTTCGCTGGACGTTTTACCGGAGCCACTTTCGGTTAAAATCCGACAAAACTTCCAGTGACGTTTGGTGGAAACGGGTCAATTTCCACTCATTTTTACCAGAAACCAGCGCAGTTTACCAGTTTTTTTTTTTGTGGAAGTATTAACGGCCGCCACTTTCAGTTACCAGATTTCGCTGGACGTTTTACCGGGGCCACTTTCGGTTAAAATCCGGCAAAACTTCCAGTGACGTTTGGTGGAAACGGGTATATTTCCACTCATTTTTACTAGAAACCAGCGCAGTTTACCAGTTTTTTTTTTTGTGGAAATATTAACGGCCGTTACTACCAGATTTCGCTGGACGTTTTACCGGAGCCACTTTCGGTTAAAATCCGGCAAAAACTTCCAGTGAAATTCAGTGCAAATCGGTTAATTTCCACTACTTTTCACCAGAAACCAACGTAGTTTACCGGACGTTGCTGGAAATATTACCGGCAGCCATTTTCACTGGATGTTTTATCAGAACCACTTTTGATAAGCCGTCTCTGGAATCCTACCGGAAGCCACTCTCGTTTGCCGGACACCCAACTTCACTAAAAGCCGACGCAAGGGGAACGGCTAAAGGCAAAGAAGCCAAGACGAGCAGGGGGACTGAGTTTGTAATGGCGGCAGCCAATACAGCGGCATTCTCCTGAGTGCGTGTTTCAGCTCGAGACGACGTTTCAATCCTTCAAGAAGTGCGTGCAGCGAACTGTTTTGCCGATCCAAAAAGGTGGGCAGCGATCACCGGCAACTTGCTATTTGCGACAGGCGAAAGTCTGGGCCAGAGCGGGTACGAGACCACTCTGGCGGAATTCTCGTGAGTGCGAGTTTTAGGTCGGGACGACGTTCCAATTCTGCAAGAAGTGCGTGCAGCGAACTGTTTTGTCGATACAAGAAGGTGGGCAGTTTCACCCGTTTTCATCTGAAACCATCGCAGTTTACCAGTTTTTGCTAGATTATTTGACCGCAAACAGATTTCGCTGGAATTTTACCGGCAGCGGGTTTCCAGATTTCGCTGAAATGTCACCGGCAGCCACTTTCGTTTACGAGACGACCCGGTTTTGCTAAAAATCTTACCCGAAACGGGTGACTCGCTTCCCTGTTTACCGAAGTTCATTAAGGTGGCGATGCAGGCGAGTTGGCTCATGACTTAAGAAATTGGGAACAGCGTGCAAAAAGACGAGGACAATGAGAGTAGAGCACAGGACAAGCGCTGATTATCAACTGAAGTTTTATTAAAAACGGCTCAAAGAAGAAAACACCGCAAAGCCAACCAAAACCGAAACAACCAATGGCGTGTCGCTCAACATGCATCTATAAAATCGATCTCTTTTTTGTGAAGATAAACCGAAGGCTGGCTGACGCAGTGCCACGAGCCAGCTTTTTCGATAGCCATGCGCCTCCAGCACCTCTCTTTGTACTTTTGCCACCATGCCATGTTTGACAGCTATGAAACTCAGGTCAAGCGAGTTTTAGGAGCAGGATTTTCTCTGTTCGTCTTGCTTAGCGTGTCTCAGACACTCTTGAAAAAAGTCAAGAGTGGTTTCCAGGAACCAAAAGTAAAGCCTAAACAAAAGCCTCAAGTTATCCCATTTATACATAAAGTTTCACATAATTTTAGAAATATGGCCAACCGGTTCAATGCGCCAATGGTCTTTTCGGCGCCTCGCAAATTAGCACAACTTTGCCCGCGCGTAAACCAGGCAATCAGTAACGAGAGGTCATGTGCGGTTAAACATGTCAACAAGTTCGTGGATTGCGTGGTTGGTGTCATCTACAAAATCCCATTGTCATGCGGCCGGGTTTATATAGGACAATCGGGACGCTGCGTCAATAAGAGAATGCGTGAACATGCCCTTTCCCTGCGGTCAATGACAGGAGGTCACTTATGCGTACACTGAGACTGCTTGTGTCACCCCGTCTTCAAAGATACCCTAATCATTGGCAGGGGGCGCACAAAAGTGCAAAGAGAGGTGCTGGAGGCGCATGCTACCGAAAAAGCTGGCTCGGGGCACTGCGTCAGCCAGCCTTCGGTTTATCTTCACAAAAAGATATCGATTTTATAGGTGGATGGTGAGCGACACGGCCATTGGCTGTTTCGGCGTTGGCTGGCTTTGTAGTGTTTTCTTGTTTGAGCCGTTTTTAATAAAACTTCAGTTGATAGCCAGCGCTTGTCCTGTGCTCTACTCTCGTTGTCCTCGTCTTTTTGCGCGCCGTTCCCAATTTACTAAATACCGAACTTCACTCGAAGCCGACGTGAGGGGAGGGGGAAGCCGAGACGAGCCGGGGACTGGGCGTGTAATTATGGTGCCTACAACGCACCAAGGACAAGTCCCCAGCACCCTCTCTCCCTCGCACTGGGTTCGTGGGGAAAATGCGAGAGGATCGTTTCGCTGACTCTTTTGAAGAACACCGGTTTCTTTGTCAGTCAACGAGCAACGGCCGGCCAGGAACGGATGCTCAGTCTCGGCTTCTCGTTCGATGTGTGCGACCTCTATCTTCCAGAGCAGTTGGGAGTGCAGATGAAAAAAAAAATATTTTTCAGTGACCTGTTCCTTACGCCTCTTTGTCCGTCCGGCTTCAGAAGCATCCAGCGAGCGAAAAGACTGTGCCCAAGATTTCTCAACGGCGGCGGATGTTCGTTCCCCGTGTTCGTGGTTTTCGCTAAGCGTGCTACTGACAGTGTGTATGTGTCCCCGGGTGTACCCGTGGTGACGACATCACGGACGACACCGTGATCTGTGCCCGTGATTTCTCAACGGCGGCGGATGTTCGTTCCGCGCGTCCGTGGTTTTCGATAAACGTGCTACTGGCAGTATGTGTGTGTGTCCGTGTGGTGCACCTGCTCGGTTTTATTAGTTGAGCTACCGTACATCTTGGAATTTACCCAGCGGCATTGTGCGTACCTTCAAATATATTTTTGTGACAAAGAACTCGGTTGTTCCTATTTGGTATGATTGCTTTTGTCTACAGCTGTGCAAATTGTTTCACTGGTATCGACCGAGCTAAATAAATACATAGAAGATTCAAGTCTATATAGACTAATCACTTTAATTGTTACCGAATCGTTCAGCACCTGGTAAACATATATACCACCCACGGTTTACAGGCTTCTTCCTAAGTGCCTTCCCTTGACGCCCAAAAGAAAAATAAAAACACGGTAAGTTCCGATGAATTGCGGCTTTACTGGAAGTGAAAAAAGTCCCATAATTGATTAAAATAGATTTTTTACTGGAAATGCAATTCCGGTACAAAACTGGTGACATTCCGGTAAAAAAAAATGAAAGCCATTTACAACTCCCTGTAACGCCAGATTAGAGCGCAGCTCTTGGGGAGGAGGAAGGATACTGAAGGATATGTGACTCCCTGAGGGGGATCACGTGACCTCAGGGGTTCACGTGACCTCAGGGGGGTCACATGACATCATGTGGTCACCTGACCTCAGGGGGTACCCTCACCAGGGTTACCCTCACGAGGATCATGAGGTAACCCTCTTGAGGGAAGCCCTCGTGATTTTCGTGAAGGTAACCATCGTGACCCTCGTGAAGGTAACCCTCGTGACCCTCGTGAGGGTAGCCATCGTGACCCTCGTGAGGGTAACCCTAGTAACCCTTGTAAGGGTAAAGGCCCGTTCACACTCTTGCGACCGAGTACGACAGAGAGACGAGATCTCTTAAAACTTCTTAAATGTTTTTAGAATGACAGAACACACTGGCATTGTGGCGCCATCTATGCGGTGACCCTGGAACTGCATTTCACAAGAGCGAAGGTTTTGCGGAATTTCCGAAGTCAAATGTGCGTAATACCCATAGAAAGGCTCGTTTATAACATTGACAAAAGTTTTTCGAGCGAAAAAAGAAAGGATAATGCGCGAGAAATAAAAAAAAATATTCCGGACCGCCGAGTTTACACTGCTTCCCAATAGATGGCGCTAGTGTGTCCTCCGGTTCAAGAAGTTTTAAGGAATCCAGGTTTAAGAGGTCGCAACAGTGTGAACGGGCCTTAACTCTCGCGACCCTCGTAGGGGTAAATCTCGTGACCCTCGTGAGGGTACCTCTCATAACCCTCGTGAGGATAACCCTTTTGAGGGTAACTAACCCTCGTAACCCTCATGAGAATTGCGAGGGTAATCCTTGTGATCCTCGTGAGGGTAAACCTCGTGAGAGTAACCCTTGTAACCTTCGTAACCCTCACGAGGGTTACGACGGTTACGCGCGGTTATGCCGACGTCGACGCCACCGCCGACGCCGCTCAGGCTGGAAACGGGAACCTAAGAGATGCGCTCTAAAATAAAAGCCGTTTACAACTACTCACTGTAACACCGAATTCGAGTGCAGCTTTTGAGGAGGAGAGAAGGGTACTGAGGGGAGGGTATACCCCTCCCCCTCCTCTTCACCTCGTAATCCTGCCTGCTACTCCTCCTCCCCTCCTTTTCCTTCACCTCCTACTCCTCTCATCCTTCAATTTCCTCCATTCGTGTCCTCCCTCCTCCCCCCTCCTCAAGGGGGGGTCACGTGACCTCACGGTTACGCGGACGCCGACGCCGCTCAAGCCGGAAACGGGCGCTAAGAGCTGAGCTCTAAAAAGTCCGGAGACATTCCGATAAAAAATTCGGTGAGATTCCGGTAAATTTCGGCTTTACCGAAAGTGAAAGAGTCCCATAATCCAGTAAAATAATAGTTTACAGGCATTGAAATTCCGGTAAAAAGTCTTTTTCAATTGGGAACGAAAATCGCTGGTTCGAAAACGAAACGAAATAGCTAACCTTGCCCGAGTTTTCATGCGGCGAACCGAAAACCGCCGGCGCGAGTACAGCTTCCTGCTGGCTGCACTCGCTCCGCGCTTTCGTGGTTGTTCTCGATGCCTCGGCGTAACGATTCCTACTTAACATATCCGTAGAAGTAACTTCAGACAATTAGAAATTCGTAGCTCATCCAGCAGCAGAACTAATGGAAGAAGATTGAAAGATTAAACCATCAGACCATGAGAATAGTTACAGGACTACCAAAATATACACCCCTCGAAGATCTCCGGAAATACGCGAGGGTGAACTCGATAGAAGAACAAGCAGAGGCGCAAAATATCGTGCACCTTCAACGCTAAGAAAAAAACACACAAGGCCGATGTCTTCTTGAGATCTTACGGCTACTCAGTGGAAAGAAGGTACCCGCTGGAGGACGCCCTGCCACCTTGGAAAGACATTGAAATAACGGACTACGAACCGACACCCAAGAAAGGGACGGGCAGAATTAAGAGCCTTCTCAGCTAAGAAACACAACAAGGGGCTGGAACAACGTACAAAAGAAGAAAGAAAGGGATGAATAAGATACGCGGATGCCGCGAAGAACACCACAGCCGTTTTTAATCATGGAGAGATGAAACTGGAACAAGCTTGAAACAGAAAAACTCAGAACAGACATCCGTCAAAGAGGCCGAACTGAATGTTATACAGGCAGCTGCTGACGACATTGAAGGAACTCCCCAACCGGGCTACACAGCCCAAATATGCAGATTCACAACCGGCGTTTAAAGCGTGCAGAAAAAACAGAACAAGAAACAGGACAGTTAAAAACATCGAAATAATCGCAAAGGAGCAGAAAAAACAAGGCTTTACACTGATAATTGAATGGCTACCCGGGCACGCTAGCACCCCGCGTAGCGACAGGGCACACCAGGCCGCCATGGAAACAGCGAGCAGCACCAGCTCTGCAAGTGGACTAACCTCTCGGGAATATGAAACCGAGGAAACTCCCATTGAGCCAGAAGAAAGAGCAGAATTTACAAAAAAAAAAGATCGAAAACTCTTCCTGAAAGGCCTTCAACTGACAGTAGAAGACCCAATCCCGCAAGGGTACGCGAGGTGGGAGAACGTACGATTACGAAGAGTCAGGACCGGTACAGCCTTTATACCGGCAAAAAAAAGCAATATTTACAAAAGAGGAAAGAAGGAAATGAAGATATGGACCCTGTGTGCAAGAAATGCACACAGGGTCCATGTCTTCATGGAGGGTTGCTGACAACAACACACATGCTATGGGTCTGCAAGTCTGGGAGAACAGACAAGACGCGTGGGCCTTGCTAACGAGCGAGGCGAAAGCAAGGAGTTTAGAAGCCTGGACCCACCCGAAACGGCAGGCGCAACACAGAAAACAAATCCTGGATTCACTGGTACGTTTTATCATGATATCCGGGGTCCATCAAGTCATCTAGAAGAGTCATTATCATAATCCCCTCTCCCTACAACCCTCACAACCCCATCCTTCCTACCTCAGGTTCATCAGACCGTAGGCAGACGAACCTCTCTTATCAATAAAGAGACGATTTCAATCAATCAATGCAGCAGCAGATGGGGGTGGCTCGAATTGAGCGGGTGTTCAACACCCGCACACGCTTCCATTACAGGCATGGCGGTGCGTTGGCTATCTAGGTAACGGAAGTGAATACCCCTAGTGCTTTGCCGGTGCTGCCAACGCCAGTCACCTATTCCCGAGTTTAATTGGTGTTGAGGCCACGGAACGTCAAAATCCCGCTAAATCCAGCAGAGCAACTGAATTTGTTCATAGGTGACATGACACAAAGTCATGTGACGTCATTTTCCCCGTTGAATTTAGCGGGAAAAATGACGTCACATGTGGGAAGATGCGACGGTACGCAGGAGGATGAGGGGTACGGAGGAGGAGGTAGAGAGGTGGAGGAGGGAAGGAGGAGGACGACGAGGAAGAGGGAAGAGGGGATGGAGAGGAAAGGAGGAAGGAAAGGGTACGGAGGAGGAAGAGGAACTCATACCTCCCCCCAGTACCCTCCACTCCTCCTGCTCAAGAGCTGCGCTCTAATTTCGCGTTACAAAGATTTGGAAACGTCTTTCATTTTTCTAATTTACTTTTATTTTTAACATGGCGTCGCTCGGCTTCTGTGCTGAGGGCTCTGGTACGAATCAGGCCGATGGGAAAGTAAAAAAAAACCTCGGACAAGTTTTTTTGTTTTTTTTTTTCTTGACGGTGGATATTTCTTTGGTCATCGAGAGAGCATTAGAAGAGAGACTAAGAAGTATGGGTTATCCTGCGTGTCGCTCACCAAAGTGTACAACACGTCGTTTTCCTCTTTGCCTGTTTAAAAAGAACACGTTTGAGACCTACTAAGGGCACTGTCACACTGACGGAATACGACGGCAACAGCAACACGACATTTCTCTTATTTCATTTATTTACCCTTAAATGTCTTATTTCAGGAAATCATATAAAAGGGGGGGGGGGGATCATTCACATTTCAGTTAAAATAAAGAAACACTAAGCTAGAAGAAAAAGAAATAAACAAAAATATACACAAGAGGTTAAAACAAAGCTAATATAAACACTATTGATCAATAACACGCACAATCGATCATTGCAAACATGGAGCATAAATTAAAAAAGAAGAAAAACCTACACAGTCAAATAACTACTCTCCGAGATGCAAAACTAAACAAGCGCGGAATCCGTCCGGGCACATGGCTGAGGCTACGTTCTCCGGTAGAGTATTTAATTAGAAAATCAGTAATGGACAAAATTAGCTATTAAATTAGAAAATCAGTAATGGAAAAAATTTGCTATTAAATGCTTTAGTGGATCCAGAGATTCGTTACACGCAGTTAGAGTTTGTTAGTCTGCGGGAAGATCGGCGAGGAGGTTGCAAAAGATTTGCTCTAATGTCCGAATGATAGCGGTATATTTTATAAAAAAAGGTAGAATCGTTAGCACTTGCGGCGCGTAGCTAATGAAGCTAGACCCAAATTGGACTTAATAGCCGTCACGCTTTCGGTGCGATCATATCGAGGGAGGATGTTGCAAGTGGCACAATTTTGAATGGCTTCAAGCTGGGTGACAAGGTAAGCTTGACGAGGGTTCCACATGGCGGTGGCGTAGTCAAGTTTTGGTCGCATGAATGCTTGATATGCTAATTGGTGAAGTTTCGGATGTGCAGAGTGAAAGCAACGCATGATGTAACCCAAAGTTTTCGAAGCGGGGAGTGAAATGAATTCGATGTGTGTGGGTCCATGATAAGTCAGATGTAAGGTGCACACCAAGATACTAATTTGAGGAGACTGCTTCAAACGGTTGAGCGCCGAGAAAATATGTGCATGATGAAATAGAGCGCTTGGGGTGAAATGGATGAGCTTGCATTTTGAGTAGTTCAGACACATTAGCCAGTCGGAGCACCAATTCATTACGGCAGCTAACTCGTTCTGAAAGAGGAGATTCTTCCCAGGTTAATTGATTTAGCGGTACAATACACAATCATCTGCGAAGAGACGCGCCTTGTAATAAATGTAGTGTGGGAGATCATTGACAAAAATTAGGAAAAGTGGAGGGCCGAGAACCGAGCCTTAGGGAACCCCATATCTAACGTTGCATAAGCCAGATTCTAGATTTTTATAACTGAAAACTCTACCCAGGAAGAAAGAAAATTGTAAATCCATGAAATGACACTATCGGTAACATTAAAGGGCATTTCCGGTCCATACGTTCGATTTTGGGATTATGGCTGTTTTTAGTGCAGTCAGCGCCCCTGAATTGCAAGGTCTAATTTGTTTCTCGTTATTGTGCGTAGTTTCAAAGACATCGACGCCTCAATGTTTTGTTTGGGGCGCGGCCCAAAAAACCGAAACTAGCCGCTCGAGGTTCCGGCAACACTGGAAATCAGCCGCTATGTGGATGTGACGTCAAGATCGTTCTTGTTCACCGAGTACGCAGGCCGAGCGGCACCTATCTCTGTTGCGCTAGCCGTCTAAAGATAGAAGGTAAGTTGATTTTGTTTTAATTCTATATACGTGGTAGTTATTCAGCATATGTAGCAAGAGTTAGTGGGTATACCCAAAAGCTAACGACTGGAAAACCCGTCAACTCGTTCCGTGCCGTACACGGCGGCCGCCGCCGTGCGTGTGCTATGCCGTACTCGTCGCTTGTATACCCAAAAGCGAGCGACTGGAAAACGAGTGAACTCGTTCGGTGCCGTATTCGGCTGCTGTCGGCGTGCGTGCGGTCTCCCGCACTCGTCGCTAGGCCTAAATTGTCATCGGGGCTCCGTGGATGGAACGGCGTTGCTCTACGCCGCGTTGCCAGTGACGTACAGTACAGGGGGCCCTCTCGCTTTCGCGCTGCGGGTCAGCCCTAGACACGAAGCTTTGAGGCTCCCCGGCACGGGTCGCGACGCCCGAACAGACGTGTGCTAAGCTGTAGACGTTTGTTTTTTCGTTCTTTTTTCCTCAGGCGCGTAAAAGCCGAATTTGTAAGCTACGACACTAATTCACCACATAAGTTCGTCCAGGTAATAAATCTTTGTAAAAAAAAAAAAAAATTGCCGCACAAAAAAAAAAAAGAAAAGAAAAAAAGAAAAAAAAGAAAGTTTTTGGGGCAGTCATTTACTTCTCAAAGCTAGCAAAGGTTTTTTTGGGTGATAAAGGAAAACAGAGAACATTAGCAAGGTGAGAAAAATGCTTTCTTTTCCTTCCGCATTCCCACCCCCACCCACAACATTTTTTTAATGAAATACATAGGATTTTAAGATTTCCTTCATAACTTTTGATTAAAGCAAGTGTTGTTTTTTTTTGCATTTTTAAATATTATATTTACCTCCAGCCAAACTCGGGTAAATTAGAGAGTTGTAACTTACAAATCCGAACTTTCGCGATTTCTTTAGTCCTTTGTGGTATTCACAAGCGCAATGCTAATTAATACTGCTGCATAACGGGTTAGAACGATTGGGAGGCGAATATTTATATCGCATGAGCTTCACGCGCCGGCTGTTCGCTAGAAGTCGTTATGGACCTGAATACTACGCACGAGATTGCGTAGTAAACAAGCAGTGACGCAAAGCAGAACATTGTTTTCCTTTTCATTATAAACTTCAGTGATTGGAGCTAGTTAGTGGTTAAACTCTACATGCCCACCATTCCTCATTCAACAGACATTCAATGGAGCGTGAATGCTCAATCTTCAACACTGCACTTGACAATGACTGTTTTAGTTATTGATCTGGATACTTATGTCATGTTTACCTTTTCTGTACATGCCACTTAGTAATGCTACGTTCATTGCTATGTTGACTGCATGTTTTACCTTACATCTTCACTGTGGTTCGGCGGGAATCATCCTTTTCACTAATTCAATGCAGTATGTGTACCGACCAGCCACAAATGTTTTTTTTTTATCTCTGCCTCCTTTCTCCATATGGGATAAATAGATCATTTGATTTTGAATTCCCACATCAAGGTCGTGTGCCGATTTCCAAACTAAGAGGGCCTCTTTATTTTTTTTTTCAGCATACATGTCGGTTAGTAAAATCGTCGACGAAGGCAATAGTTGGAACCTTCACCCATATGCACATGACCCACTGCCACCTGCCGACGAACTTCACAGGGAGAGTGAAGAGGCACAAGAGACAGATGCTTCCGAAAAAAACTGGTCAAATTTATTTACAATACACTAGTGCTTCATGCATTTTGTTTAAAAGGTTAGAACTAAATGCGGATTATTTTCCATAATTCTTGCAGGCGCAAACTGTGCTGAGGGGGACAGGCTTTGTTGTCGTGACCTGGCTCAGATCAAGAGAGTCAGTCTGTCAAAGTTCATAACTGAGCACCATCTCTTTGCCCTTGTGTGCTTAAATAGAGAGTTGCTGGAAATAGCTTACCATGAAATGTTGGTATTCACCCCTTCATTCCTTGAACTCATGCATGGAGACCGAAAGAGGTAAAAATCGAGTTGGAGATGTAATGGTCCCTCGTAATTTGATTATCGGCTAGCATTTTGAAGCCCCTATATATGAAAAATGTAGACTGATTGATGTGAGCTAGCTTTTTTTTTCTTTCCTTCTCTAACTCGTGACACATGAGTACCGAAACATGGTACTCATGTGAAGGCGATGTACTAAGCCTACCTGGATACAAGAGTTTTTTCTTTAACAGACATGATCGACGTGGTGGTGGTGTGCTGCAGTTTGTGTCTGAGTAATTGTTATGCAGCCTGCTATCAGATTTTTCAAAAATTAACATAGATTATGAAGCTCTGACACTTCAATACAAAACATATGTATTTGCTGTCATCTATCGCCCTCCTAACGGAAATCTAAATTTTTTTTTTGATTTTCTGGATAGGTTGTTAGACTTTGTGAGTACAAATGGTTTGCGCGTTATTATAGGCGGCGACTGCAACATAAATCTATTGCAGAATACGGCAGCCACACGTGAATTTCAGGTACTTATTGAATCCTTCTCCTGTAGGAATGTTATATCTGAGCCCACGCGAATTAGCTGTCACTCTGAAAGCCTTCTGGACTTGTTTTTGACAAATAACATGAATGACGATGTAACGTCGGGTAGGGTTATAACATGTCTAAGTGATCATTTTCCAATTTACATGTCTTTTAAAGATAGTGCATTTTTCAAGGGAAAGGCACGACATACTGAGTCGTATATAATGCGAGAAATTAATGCCAAAACTTTGGAAATTTTTCGAGGTGAAATCACAAACATAGACTGGAGTATAGTGCTTGAATCTACAAATGCTGAGGAAGCTTATGAACATTTCATAGCCATCATTAAGCAGGTTTATTATACTTGCTTTAAACTAAAGGAAGTAAGGAAATCTAAAAAATTACGGAAGCCTTGGATGTCAGATGATTGCTTTAGAATGGTCAAGAAAAGAGATGTTTTATATTCGAAATTTGTCAAAACGAGAAACTTGAATGATCTTTCCAAATTCAAAAAATATAGAAATTTTGTGACGAAAGTTTTGCGTAGCGCTAAAAAGGCATATTACGAGAATGTATTCACAAGTACTCAGAGTGAGGTGGTGTGGCGCGAAATCAACAAACTTTTAAACTGTGGTTCTCACCATAATGAAGAACTACGCTTAACAGTAAATAATAAAACAGTAGTGGGCAATGAGCTTGCAGATGCGTTTAACAAATATTTTACGAACTTAGTCTCAGTGGTGTCTGGAACTGATAGCAGTGGAGTAAAACGATTTCTAGGAACGCCTAACTCAAATACGGCATTTTTTGCGCCGACAACTTGTGAGGAAATCTGCTCTACTTTTATGACACTCAAAAATAGCAAGGCCCGTGGCATTGATGATTTAGAAATTAAACCTATAAAGTTTGTATTAGACATCTTAGCGCCTGTGCTTTGTTATATTTTCAACACTTGTTTACTCACGGGGACTTTTCCAGAAAGCATGCAGCGCGCTAGAGTGAGTGTCTTGTTTAAATCTGGCGATAAAAATGACTTTTCGAATTATCGTCCGGTTTCAGTACTGCCTGTTATTTCGAAGGGTTTAGAAAAGATTATATGCAAAAGAGTATCTTCCTTCTGCGACAAGCACTCAATACTTACGGAGCGGCAATTCGGTTTCCGTCGAGGCATGTCGACTGAATTAGCTTTACTGACACAAAAAGAATTCATACTAAACGGATTTGAGAACAATAAATTGACATTAGGTATTTTTATTGATTTCTCAAAAGCATTTCATAGAGTTAATCACGTAATACTATCCACTAAACTAGATCATTACGGTTTCCGAGGAATCCCTGGCGACCTTCTAAAATCATACTTAACCCATAGAAAACAATGTGTTGTAATTAACGAAAAACGCTCTCCTCTTCTAAGTGTCCATTCGGGAGTCCCACAAGGAAGTGTATTGGGACCAGTGTTGTTTAATATTTACATCAACGATATAATAAATTCCATTGAGTGCACAAATTGCTTAATTTACGCAGATGATACCAATCTTTCTTTCCAGTCAAATAACATTAATGATCTCGTTAGTTTGGCAAATGTTACTCTGAATAAACTGCTTGAGTGGACAAGGGTAAACGTCTTAGAAATTAATGTTTCAAAAACAAAAGCCGTACTATTTGCGCCTGTGCAAAAATTAATAACTCGCGATATTAATATACAGCTTGGATCAGAAATGATAAAAGTTACAAATGAAGCCAAAACACTGGGAATAACTTTTAATCAACATTTAAGCTGGAATGCACACGTGGACCGTGTTGCTGGGACCCTGGCAAAGGCTTGCGGTATACTTTGTAGATTCAGACAAATACTAACAACTAAAGTCAAGCTAATGCTCTACAACTCTCTTTTTGCATCCCATATGAACTACTGCAACCCTGTCGGGGGAGTGACGTCGCAAGCTAACAAAACTAAGTTGCATTTATTACAAAAAAAAGCTATTCGTCATATAGTAAATGCCCCATACGATGCCCACACAAAAGAATTATTTGCTTCACTCAATGTGCTTCCCTTCCAGCACTTATACAATTTTAATCTAATAATGAAATATAAACTTAGCATTAAAAGTAACAATTCTACTTTTATCAAGTTGTGTAACCCTAAAAGGCCTCATGATGCATCGTATAATATTAGAAAAAAGGATTCCTGGCTGGTACCCTTTTCCCGTACTAATCATGGGTTAGACAGGCTGCAACACCGCATGCCTAGTTGTCTGAACTCTTTAGAGAAAAGGAACCTTGATATACACACCATTTGTAAAAAAACATTGAAAGAACACTTTTTCACACAGTGAATAATTGTGCAAACATTTTGTTGTATTTGCTTTATATCTTTCCTGTATAGAACTGTCGGAATACATGTTTTAGTGTGCACGATGTCAGTATTAGTTTATATTTGATGTAAATTGATTACATGTATATTTTTTATAGTTTGAATTTCTGTGTATATGTCTTGTCAATTTTAAACTGTCGGTTTGGTTGTTTCTTGTGCCAAGGTAGGGGCAGGAACCCCGTCAAGCTACTGTATTGTAGCTTTTTGTTCCTGCCCTGGCATTTTTTGTTCGTCAAGGAATGTCAAATAAAGAATTTGAATTTGAATTTGACAGTAATACCGCTCATATTTCGTTGCTTGTTAGCATTACAGGACGTACAGGTATGTCGCCTACAGAAAGTTTGTATGGTGTGTGTGGAGACGGCTTGTGAGGTACAATTGAGTCAGACTGCCTTGCTGCATGGTGGCCGAAATAAGGAAGCAGTTTCCTTCAACAATACTCACAGGCTTCCAGTATTCCTAGTGCCGGAATCTCGAGACGTGGTCCCTGACGGCGGCTTCCTTCTGTGGCCTTTCTTCGTCTGTGCTGCATAGTGATGGCCGACGGGGGTGGTCATCCACATTCATGGGCTCCTCAGCCAGTGCCAGACCGCACTCCAGCAGCTGCTTCACATAGTCTGGAAAGAAACCCGTGTTCAAAGAGTAAATTAGAACTGTAACAAGACTTTCGACTCTTACTAACATTGAAAAACATTTCTTTTACCGTAAGAAGGTGGCTTTGGCACCCCGCGGACAGACCAATTCCCTTCGCTCGCCTTGGGGTACCTCAGGCTGAACCGAAGCTTGTCGTCCGGAGTTTTTGCTTGCTCCCGGTCAGCATTGGCATTACGATGAAGCACAGCCATGCAGGTCCTAAAAATATTCAGACTCAAAAACAATTTGTCATCATAACACTGAAACTTACCGTGCAACCATAGCAGCATATCCGAAATGGAAGGACTTTGGTGTGAAGTGTATCAGAAGGCTGTGAAAGGCCTCAAGGTTGTACGTCTGGCAGCCTCCAGATAGTTTCGGGATGTCCTTGACGAGGTGGGGGGCCATCACGATTTTATCCAGAGCAACATATGGTTCTGACCCTGGCAAAAGTAAATCAAGGAGATTTTATGCAACTTTGATATAATTGGTATTTATTACCTACAAGTATGATTGAGCAACGGTTCCCAAATATTTCAGTCACGGACCCCTTGACCCACTCGGAGGCAGCTCGGGGACTACCATTGAGTGCGACTGCTACGCTCACATGAAAAAAATGTTGTCGAATCAAGAGAAGACTCCTATGACTGGGAAGAACAGGAGAAAAGGATGATTGGATACGAGCAACTGGTTGCTGGCCCGGTTTAATACCCTCAGCAGTACCGATGTAAGCATATGGCACCCATCTGCTGACATCGATCGGGTTTCATGTATGCGATTTGGTAGCGACCAGGGTTGGGCACGAATACTCAAAAATGTATTTGGAAATACAAATACTGGGATACATTAAAATAGGCGCTAAAATACTGATACTAAAATATATCTGTAAAAATGTATTGCGATACGTATCGGAAATACATTTTAAATAGAGGCAAAAAGTATTTAGAAATACAAATACGGAATACATTTTAGGGAGGGCAGAAATACAAATACAGAAATACTGATACTGCAATACATTTTTCAAATTTGTTTGAGACGCCAAATGAGATAAAGCTTAAAGATTGAAGTGGCAGATTTTGATCCCGAAATTACTTTTCCGTTGGCTTAGCACTTTGCCTTGAAGGTAGTGGTTTAGGACGAAGAGGAGTCTTCAATGGGCTTCAGACCGCGATCTTTTCCCTGATATCCTGTCTGTCTGACGAGTGAAGCGAAAAAACTTCGACCTCTAAACGGATTCGATATCACCCTAAATCCCATCAACACGTCACCACGCCCCTGTCCCATAAAGATGCCCCTGTCAACTTTGATGACATGAATTCACGGTGGAATAAACTAGGTATTCTTTATCTGTAGATGTGGCCTTGAACATGAAACTTTACCCACGCTACTGTATGAAAGGACATTACGCACTTTCGTTGTTGGTGACCTCATTGACAATCGTGCAGGCAGTGTCATTGCAATTCTCGAGAATAGGTGACCACCTGAAGCATCCTGGAACACATGTCTTATCTTCTGTTACGGTTTAAAAAACAACACGGTGGCATCCTTGTTGTGACGGTCCTTCCTGCCGACCCTCCGCCACCGACGCATGAATCGCAGTCCTCAAGTTTCGCATAGCCTCATCGAAACAGAGACCTCGTGGATGGCGACCTGATATTGCCGACACAGGTGCGGGCTCTCCGAGAAACAGCGCGCTCGAGACGAGTCGCAGGTGTACGAAGTCTGGGTCGGCACTGCGAGGCCACGTCTGGACTACTTGCTGCGTTTCGGATCACCAGAGCAGCTGGTCAAGTTTATGACGTACCCTTGAGCCGTCCAATATTACTGGCGCAGACACATTCGGATATGTGTATAACTTCACTGCGTGAGTCATCCTACTATTTCAAGTCAACCACCACCCGGCTCATGCTGCAACGGACCGTGACTCAACTTTGCCGGCTGGTTGTACTGTGTACGCTAAGGCAAGAGAGATGGTTAGCAGCGGGCATTGGATGCCAGCAAACAATGAACCATGAAATCCCTACCTAGGGAACCTGTGGCCGAAAATGCTCTGACTCCACTCCTGGCACTCCACCTCGTTCGAATCCCCGACTATGTAACACTTCTCAGAAGGGAGAAGAAAACGCATAGAAAAATAGTTTGGAGAATCGGGAGGAACCTTGGACAGCATAGTAACAATGCCCAAGCAACTCTTTGACCCGGCTGCGCTCAAAAGTAAAAAAAAAAAAAAAAAGGCGTTCGGATGTGTATTTTGGGAGGAGGTTTGGGGCGGGGTGAGTATTTCTCAAGAATTGTAACGAAATACATTTCCTCCTGATTGTATCGCGATACATAAAAACATTCTAAATGTATTTCGTTACAGGAATACAGATACCGGTGAAAAAAATGTATTGCGATACAGAAATACAGATACGACATGTATTTCTAAAATACCATCGCGATACTTTTGTATCGCGATACTGCCCAACCCTGGTAGCGACTAATGCTGGGAATGCAGCTTCACGCAAGAAGGTCGTCACAACTGGTAGCAAAATCCTGATGGCATTCCAGACAAACTCGCACCCAGAACACTTCTGCAAATATATAGTGAAAAAAAAAACCCAATAAATGCGTCCTCTTTTAATGGCGGGAGGTCAGTGTTCAGCTGTCTTTGAAAGGGACTTATTATCCATCTTGTGTTTGAGAGGGAATGGAAATTATCAGCTCGAGCGGCCGTCGAATCAGAACGAACCCCCCCACCCCTGGAGTTCACAGACTACAGTTTGAGAACCCTTGCAATAGAGCACACTACACTTTTAGGTTAGTGTCTACATACTAATGTAGTAAGCTCAAATCAAACACTAAAACTGCACACAGGGGCTGAACTGAACAATCTGGAATAATACGAAAAGAACTAAATATGCATGTTACATTCAGTGTCAGGTATGATCATAACCTGAACAGACCAGTGAAGCCATTTTCACTCTGAACAGGTTATTAGCAAGGTATCAGTAAATGTGAAGCTGACGCAAATGTAGAAGCTGAACTTGCCTTCCTGCAACCACCACCTGTCGGTCACGTCACCGTGAGAGCATGCAGTTTACAGCGCGTTCGGGTGCTGATGTACATTGGACATATGGCGCAGCAGAAAAGTCCATTTCGCAAGCCCCAGAGTCCCCATTGTCGCCGCTTGTCTGGGCGCACCAGTTACATGGGACCGGATAGACTTGAGCCAGGAGAAAAAAATCTTGCTTTTCCCCTTGCCTGCTAAGCTCAGCCTGCTTATGACTCCCGGAAACGATATGCATGTCAGTGCAGTACACAAATTTAGGAGCATGGCAGGTCACTAAGGCAAAAGGGACGTGACAAGCAGAGGAAAAGCTAAGCCGGAGAAGTAGCATGAATAGTGATATGCCTAAAAAAATACTGCTATAGCCTATATTATAGGCCTAACAGCACCAAGCTGAAAGGAACACCGAGAAGCTTCCTGTGCTGTCAGGGATATTTTTTTAACTGCATGCACATGTCGACCGAGACAGTTCAACTGTCGACGTCCATTGCCTCAAGAAATTTCATCGCATTGGTAATGACAAATTCAGTAAAAAAAAAAGTGAATCTTAGTGTCTTTTTGTTTTAAACCAACTGCTTTTTTGGCACATTTCTTCTGGTTTCATCTCCCAATATGGTAATACATCCTTGCCTTTTGCAAGATGCCACGCATCGAAGCGGTGCCTGGTGTTAGAGTAGTCAGACTTCATCATTGCTTTGACTCTGATGTGCCGGTCTTTCACAAGCATCCCAACGGTAAGCCCCTGGTTTATCATGCTGTTCAGGCTGCGTTTGAGTCCTTCCTTCTCAATGCGCGAACTGGACTTGACTTCGGTTGACTGAAGAGCAAATGTAGTTATGTTTAAAGAATGGCACTAGGATGTAAGCAGAAATATATGATCTGAATGCTTGCTCTAAAAAGAGGGTCTATTCTGCTTCTAGCCTGTTGTAGCAAGGCAGTATAGGTAGTTTGAAGTGGGTATCTTATGTGGTATCTGAAGTAAAATCTAGAACGTGCAAGATTCTCATGTCCACAATTTTGACGGCCTCAAGGGAATTTCTGTAGAACGCTTCGTTTAGTGCATCGAACTAGTACCATATGCATATCTGACGCATGTACATATGTTCAGAAAAAGACACAACTCAACGCTTAGTTATTTCTTTTATATATGAGTCATCTGCTTCAATCTTGTTTGTGCGGCATTATATGCAATCTGAATTCTGTAATATGTATGAAGTGTCTGTGTTTTTGGGGTGCGCCCATTGAAGCCTTTAAAGCTCTCGAACACTAGACTACAGGAAAGTTGCCAGCAGCCCCTGCACCACAACAATATAATTAATATTAAAAGTATACAGCCACCGATTGGCTTGAACAAAGCTGAAAGAATTTATATAAAATTTTTTCTGAAGGCCCGACCACTACGAAGAGTGTCCTAATTTGTTTCAGCAATTTGAAACGAACAGCTTAATTAATTCGGACAGAAGCTGCAAGAAGGTGTGTGTCATAATCTGAAAAAGGGCGAAGAAACAACAAGCTCCGCCCTACCTGGACTATTTCAAAGTGAATGATTCGGTTGATGTTCATCTCCATGAGGCTATAGGTCCCGTACTTCGCCGAGTAGCCAGGGGTCCGCTCGTCCGTCCAAGGCACAGAGTCCGACCCTGTAACACACGAAAAAGCAGTGCTTTCTCTGCCCTCGAGACCTGCAGAATAGAGAGTATTTGTGTGGGTACAAGGCAACAACAGCAAAGGGCACTGTAGAGCTATTCTTACTTTAACTGCTGCAGGGTGCAGGAAGTTTTTCTGCGTGTCAAAATAATGTGATTTTTGAACCGCAGCAATGCCAATGGAACTGAGCACGCGCAGGACACAAGTAGGACTGGCACCGGAGAAGGCAATTGCACCACACAACAGGAGGTTTAGGGCAGGCCTGCTTTTGATTTTGGGCTGGTTTTCCCAGATGTAGTGGTGGCCGCTTGCACAGCTAACCGCAGCCCGCAGAAGACTGCAGTTTCTTGTCAGCTTCACCGTAGCTGTTGAAAGGCACTGCAGGCAGATTGTTAGCAGCTGCAGCAGCCTGGACAGTGCCACGACAAATTTCGGCTCCAGCACAAGATCGTCCACTGGATCCACAGGAACGTAGGAATCTGGTCTAAAAAAAAAGAGGAGTGCAAGGGTGCAACGCTCAATTTTGGCAGGCAGGAATGTCACCAGGATTTTGTTAAATAATCTATCAGAAATAATTGTCATAAATTTTTACTAGAACTTGAAGATCTGTTGTGACTAATCGTTTCCATGGTAAGTCTGCTTTGTTTGCACAAGAAGGGCAGAGTATACACTGCAGGCATAGCTGTAGTTCAGTCACAGTGTCCCAAACGAAAAGCTGCAGGCAGAGTATACACTGCAGGCGTAGCTGGAGTTTGTTCAAAGAGTCCCAAACGAAAAGCTGCGAAGGGTTTAAAGTAGATGGGCATATTTGTATGTTAACTTGTTGCTGTCTTCTTGTAAAACGAAGTGTGGAGACAACACGAGTAATAATACCAATAACACAATAGTATGAGAACATACTCGTCAGAGGAATCCTCATCCGATCAGTCATCCTCGTCTGGAGAGTAACTACTGTCCAGGCTGTCATCCTCAGGGACATCATCATCATCAGAGTTACACTCGGAGTCCGAGCTCGCTCCTGGCAAGTTTGAGGGGTTCCCGTCGAATGATGCAGGATATAGCGGCTGTCTCTGACGTTCTTGGCAGGCCATGCAAACATAGTTCACTGCACAAAAAAGCACATCTTTTAAGGGTAGCAAACTGTGAGGACTCGCATTTAAAACATTCATGAACATAAAAAAAGGTTAGTGATGAGATTCTCTTGTTTATCCTTGGCTCTTTTTACACAATATGCAAATACTTGAATGCATAAATCTAAAATAAAATGCTGTGCTACACGAAATCTGATCAACTAAAATATAGTAAGAAGAGTGGTCTCTTGTTTGTACAAAAAACGAACCTGAAATTACCACTTGTGATCACTGACACTGTAACATCAAATTTACATGACAGTCAACATTTCTGTGTGCAGAGCAGTAAAAAGTAAAAACATATAGCTGTATATTTTTGTTGTACATTCCGGGCCCTGTAGAAGAAAAATTGTTAGTTGGGCATAAAGGATAGGATGCCATCAGCTTCAAATCTTGACCTTCACGTGCCAATACTATAGCCAATAGCTGAAACTTACCGAGCACTTTGTCAACCCTGAATAAACAATACAGAAAATACCACAATTACAAAGAATGCAGTAGCATGCTCATTTCAGATGTCCTGTGGTACAGCCAATTTAAACTTAGGGCCAAGCAAAATAATTTGGGGCCTACCATTTTCGGCTCGACCTAAATAACAATGGTACTATGCACCAAAGTCGCTGATTTGGTGGGACAGAAAAGCTGCATGCAGTCAAGACTGTTTTCTATGACATACGTGAAACGGGATCAGAGGTTTGCGTCTCTGTGCTGACTGTGTCAATGCTTGACTGCGTGCACTTGCTTTTGGCATTCACCCCAGAGACGTGTACGCTTTTGGAGCTGTAGCCGTGCTTTGCTGAAGTTTGTACTGCCTTGCTGCTACCGGTAACTTTTGTTGTCCGTGTCCCTGAAATTTTGACAATGAACTTCTCATTAGCCGTTTTCAGGTAAAGCTGCAACTTGAGAGGGCACTGAAGTTACTAAAGAACATTCCCCTCTAATCCATGTCAGGCTGTTAGAAAATCAATTCTTAGAGATCTGTCGCAGATTGTCATGATTGCCAGTACAATTGACCTTGTTCAAAAACGAACATGAACAAAGAATTTTTTTCTTACGCCTATAAAAGTATCTGATACTATATTTGACTGCCCTGGGAGAAATAGCTCAAACGATAGAGGAAGTCATTTGCCTCACTTCAAAAAGCTTTGCGGGGGATATGATTTCAAAAGGGTTTTCGGTATAAAACGCTTTTTATATACAAAAAAACAACTACGGTGCTCTGGAAAAAAAAGAAGCTGCACAGTCTGAACTAGGGTAAGAGCACCTTCCTCAATAATTACTGCACATGTGCACCTCTTTGCAGTGCTACAACATCAGACAGTAAGGGAAAATAACTTCTTCTTAAATACTAGTATTTAAAATAAAAATCACACAAGGAGAAACTGAGAAAACCGGGAATGTTCGCTTATCACATTCCCTTTGAACAATCGATCACGACAGTCTGACAAATGAAAGATTTCAGTTTGATAGTTTTTGGAAACAAAACACACCCAATATAGTCAAAGTTAGCAAAAAATTGGCGTTTAGATTTCTCCACTCGACTAATTTCAGCAACAACAAAAAAAGAAAGGCTGCGTCCAGAGTGCCGTCCGACGGCACTCTTGCAGAGCGTTGAAGCACTGTCCGACGACACTCCACTCGCGCCTTCAAGTGCCGTCCGAAAGAAAGTTGGACGGCGCGTGTATCACTGGGAAACATGATATAACCCCCCACCCCCCACCCCTTCCTCCCCCCGTTCACACTAGAGTTCCTAAGCGAATGCGTACCGGACGACATGGCCAGGACCACCCGAGATTCTTGTGCAATAACGCAGCTGCGAACATCGAGGCTGGTTTCGACGGCGTCAGGTCCGACAGCGTCAGGCCCAGCGGCGTCCGCCATACTCTCCGGGTCCACAACGTCTTCGGCACTTTGAGCCGAGACGTTTCCCGGCGAGGCAGAAGCCGCGGTGCTCGATCCGGATTCAAGCGCTCGGCTCACCGTCTATCATGCAACGAGAAAGCAGAAGACATCAATCGAGGAATGTATGGCCGCAAAGGAGAAAAGATCTTACCTCGATTCGCCGCCGCTTGATGTAGGCCTCTCGTGCTGGAACGGCGGGCGGACGGTGGGCAAAGAGCGACGGCACGGCATCCTTTTTAATCATCGACCCCTTCGCTGACAAGTCACAAGCATACCTCGGCATTCTCACTCATGAGTGCGATCACTCACGATCACTCACGCTCACCGTCAGATTTGAGGTGATCGTGAGTGAGGCCGCGAGTCTCGAAAAATTGTGAGTGTGAGCGTGAGTGTGATCGTTAGTTACGTGAACTCACGAGTGTGAGTGTGAGTGTGAGTCCTGAGAACTGATGAGCGCGAGTCCGATCGTGAGTGTGATCGCGAGTTCTCAGAACTAATGAGTGTGAGTGCGAGTGTGAGCTCTGCGAACTCATAAGCGTGAGTTTGATCGTGAGTGTGATTGTGAGTTCTTAAAACTCTTGAGTGTGAGTGTGAGCTTTAGCGCTAAGTGAAGTACTCATGAATGTGAGTTTCGAGGTCTCTTGAGTGTGATTGTGAGTTTCGAGGCTCATGAGCATGAGCCTAAATCAAGACGTGAGTCTTAGAGTGGATATGAGTCCGGTGATCGCATTAGTCTGCGTGATGACGTGAGCCTGAGGACCATGGCCATGATGAGTCGCGGTGAGCGCTGGTATTTTCTTAGCTGGGTTGGTCACGTGAGCTCCCGGGCCGTCTTAGTGGGCAAGGAGACTCTCGCTTCGAAAAGTACTGCATGGGGTTCAGGCCTTCAGGGTTGGTTTGGGTGTCGCTCGCCTGCTCCTTCGCCATGTGAACGCGCCGGTTCCTGTGGAGAGGGGAGGAGGGTGGGGGGGGGGGGGGTGCTTGTTCTTGCAGGCTCCTCCTTGCCAGCGCCCTCTGCAATGTCTCAACCAGCTGTAGGGGGCAGAGGAGGTATGAGGAAGGGGGGGGGGGGGGGGGGGCGGTCGCTTTCGTCTCTCCTCGGCGTTCGTTCTTCGCTTCACGGCAGACTGCGAGACGCCAGCGGACTGATGGCTCCTCGAGGCGGCGCGGTAATGTCGGAGTTGGGGAAGCGCTCCAAACGGCTAGCGCTCCTCTCTCTGTGGCGTAGAAAGGCTCGTGTGGATTTCGGCTCCTGTTGTCAAGTTGGTGTCAGTGGGCACAGAATTTTATGATTGCGTCAACTATAACGTTCGCACGGCTGCAATAAAATTAAATGACTCGCATGATCCTCATCAGCACCCGGAATTTTATTTTTCCGCGCACTTCAACGTGCCTTTCGCAAATGAGTCATCACTCAGGAAGTGCAACAAAGGCGGTGTCATGATCGATCGAAGCTTCGAGCGAGGTCTTTCACAATGTGCGATATCATGCTTTTAAGTGTCGTTTGGGGCAAGATGGCGCAAGTGCATGACAGCCAGCCGGCAATAGCCAGGCGGCGCTACGAGAGTGCTGCATTCAGCGCCACAAGCGGAGGTGTCTCTCTTAATGGGTTGGCCAGTGGCCAGTCTGCCCGTTGGGCCGTGGCGAGCGGCGGCGACCCCGATTTCAGCAGTCTCCGTGTGCACGTGCGCCCCATGTCCCTGTTTATTTTATGCGGTTTTTTAAGACCATCGGGAGCCTTGATAGGTCGAAGTGTTTAGAGCATAATCTGGAGTTGTCATTTGGATACCCGTTTGAACTGTCTTCGTGCGCTTGCGGGGTCGCTCTATAATAATCGCAGCCCGATCGGTCTGTGATTCGCTCGTCTCCCAGGAAGTGACAAAACACAACGAGAACGCAGCGAATGGGTTTACTGTACTTCCCGGTTGCCCGTCTTCGAGTGCTGGCAGTCCGGACCCGCCGACCCTATAGTTGTCGCCCGTCGTTCATAGCTGGCAGTCGGAGTCCGTGTCCACCCCTGCGGATCGTCCTTCCCACGCACTGCGTACGCTAGCTGTTCCGGGCTATCACAGCCAGAGTTTCGCTGCAGAACCACTCCTGGACCGTCATGGCCTAGGCCGATAAGGCCAGGCTTGCCGTTTCCGCCAGTCCTGGTCCGAAGCTCGCTGGTGGAATGCTCCGGGGACCGACATGGGCCGGACCAGCCAGAACGGCTCTATCGTTCCTGCCCGGCCCAGGCCTCGTGCAGCACGCTCTTCCTCTTTCCTCGCCGGCTGGCCCCCGCTCGCGCCTCGCTCGACCGTCCTCTTCTTCTCCCGACGCCCCCACGACACTAGAATAAAATCTGGGTAATTAGAACCAAACTCTCCGTGCTAGAGAACAGTGCACAAGTCTGGTGTAAAAAGGCGACAGGCAAAAAAGTGTGCGTGTGAGAAGGATATCTACGCTTCGCATGAGCTTTTTCTAGAAAAAAAAAATTTCATCCTTCATCCTGTTTTCTGCACGCCGTCACATTTGTTACCAGATTCAGCATTAAATTTGGTAGCCGAAACAAACAAAAATTTGTTCTACGAAAATCCACTATTTGAAAACTTGCATGCTTAAAAAGTTTTGGTTGCGACCGCGCGTGCGGAACGGCGCGCGCGGTCGCAACCAAATGCACGCCTACAACTACGAGTGCTGGAACAGGTCGTAGGGCGTCTCGCTTGAAGACCTGATCGCCTGATTCTCGACGTCAAAGCGAAGCAACAATCGGCCCTATTTGTCCTACTGTCTTTCTCTAAATGGCTGTCTCAGAGACTCGTAAAACAACTTGTATAAATACGTTATTTTGCAAAAGGAGTCTGTCAGACCACTTTCCGAGCCTACACACCTATTTTCGTTCACTTCAACAATTAATGTAAAGTTCACATACTTGATGCGTCGCACTCCAGTAATCCACTTTGTCGCCGTGTCGCTTCCCAAGGTCTTAAAGGGAAGCGGTAAAGTCTGACGGTTGGGTCACCTGCGCGACTGTGGCAGTCTTTCACGCAGCAGTAGCGGCGTTTATTTTTGGGGGAAACTCTAGGCTGGGGGGAGATGTCACAGGAACCCGGAAAGGTCATAGAGACGTGAAGTTGAGACTTAATTTTATGAAAAAACAGTTCCAAAAAGGCTCACGCCGATCCAAAATGCCACGTTCACACGTGGTTTCTAAATGCGCCCGCCCGCGGTCCTCGCGACCCGGGCCGTACTGGCCTACCCAATTTGTTTTATTTTTCAGTCGCTAGATGGCGCAACGTGTAGTGCCAAGCTGCATTGCTGGTTGCCTATGTGCACACTTAGCAAACTGTGGAAGCTACGACTGAGTGGGCCAATTAGAGCGTCGCATAGATACAGATGGCATCTAGAATGGACGCCGGTGAGACGCTGCCATGTGTCTCACTCCAATAAATCTACTGGCTCATCGGGATTCGCAGAATTCGCCGTGTGCCGTGTGCCTTCGGTGACGGAGGCGCGCGGTGGCGGCAACGTCGCGGCGCCTGCCCCACGGCCACGGCCGGGTTGCCGGCGCGCCGGCTGGACGCGACTCCGAGGCGCCAATTACCCGGGCTTCTCGGGCTTCGTGCATGACGCTGTGCTCCCCCCCCCCCCTCTTTGCCGTTGTTTACTCATGTTTCTTTTCACGTTATTATGGTCGAATGCATAGGTACTCAGAGTGAGGCAAGAATTTCTTGTAAAACAAAAATAATATATCTGATAACCAATTTTTTACAATTCAATTCTGAAACACTTCTTATTGTTTGAAGGCATATGATACATATCGCGATGATTCAAGCCCGTAATGAATTTTTACCATGGTGTAGCAGACGGCAAGATTGATCAGCGGGTCGTTGAAGTGCGCTACTGCGTTGAATGAACACGTGCTAACTGAGCGACAAAGAATCTGTCTAGAACCGATGGTTACAGAAAGACCGAGGGTTTGATAATTATGCAACATTAATTATAATATCTCTTGAGAATGTGCAACTAAATGACCGGAGAAACCGTTTGTCATCACTTCCGCGAGTTATGAAAAAAAAAAAAAAATAATACCACTCAACTTCAACTTCCCGAATGTGCTGCTAATTTCCTGGAACTAAATGCACGAAATAAATTTTTATTTTATACTTACTTTAATCAATTCACTTACAGACGTATGCGCGTAGTTAAAAAAACCATTGCGTCATGCGCACTGCTTAAACTTTGTGATCTTAGTGCGCGAAAATTCCGAAAATGACCTGTCATGTAGTTTTTCTCAACAAGTATTAACTATCGCAAGGGCTGCATGCTCTCACTTTTTAACTTCAAATTCGATTACTTGACGGCACCCGAAGATAGCGGCACGCTTCGACTTCGTTTCGTTCTGGCTTATTTTTGCGGTTGGAAAAACGCAGAGCTTACACAAGAGCCTTGCTTAGAACTAAACGGAAAGAACTCGGCTGGAAAGGGTGCTGTGCTAAAAGGGAGCTTAAACTGGTGTTTTAAACATTTTGGCATGGCTTGCAAGCGCTTCTAAACGCGTTGCGTCTTTCGCGTCGTCTGCTACGGCGGCAACGTTGGTGGCGCCCCCACGATCGGGCGCGGCGGTGGCGGGCGACTTTTTCGACGGCGCCCCAGGGCGCCCGCTATTGTTCTCCCCTCCGTCTGCCAGGCACAGAGTATACAGGTGGCTTTGGCCGAACAAATCATTTAATACCCCGCTAGTATTTCTACCCGTGGCAACACCTCGAAAAGGCGAGAAGACCGATTTTCCGTGACGTTCAAGCGGTAACATCAGAGTAGGCTCGTAAAGGCCGGCTCCCACATCTGCGTTCCGAGCTACAGGAACGACAGAAACGACACGAACGACATGACACCGGGACAACCGTGACACATGATTGCTTGACGAAGCTGCTCATTGCATTATCTGTCACGCTCTGTAATACGAACATAATCGTCCCCTTTGTCATGTCGTTCGTGTTGTTTCTGTCGCTCGAAACGCAGATTTCTGAACCGGGCTTGGGATAATAGATCGGCCTCATCGCCAGTTTCGCAATGCCTCCTCTGTCGCAATGAATTGCGGGAACTGTGGTCTTTCCGCCGCACGAGGGTAAACGCCATGGTAGTGCACGAGACAAGCCGTCTCGTGCACTACCGCTGCCTCCTGTAAAGTACAACTATGGCTGCGTTACGCACGCTCCAGACAGTTGGTGAGATCGGTCTATTGGTCAAAGCCAACGTTGGTCAAAGCGAACGGCGAGCTCTCGTTTTCTTTCTTTGTCGGGGGGTGTTTACAGATATTGCGTTTTCCTGGTTGATAACAATAAACTATCGATATGTTGGGCCTGAAATATTCGCTACAGTACACACGGATGAGCACTATATAAATAGGATTACGCTTCCAGCGAGAGCTCGCGCACGTAGAATGGGTCAGCTGCACTATGGCAAAGAAGACGACGTAGACGATTGTGGAGTTTCAGCGACGATGTCGCCGCCCTGGCGGCCGGTCGCCAAAAGAGAAAGAGGGGGATAGGTTAGCTGGGCGTTGGCTTTGTGTAAATGCGTTGGCCGCGAACGTAGGCTTATAAACTTCGGCAGCAAGAATATTACGTGGCTCTAGTGTTCCGGTACGAGCAACAAAGCTGACACGACCTACTACGACTAGCTAGGACCACCCGCCGCAGCGATGCAGACGTCGAAGGAGCGCAACCTGTGTACTACGCAGTCAGTCGCCGTCGCCCGACGCAGATCGTTTGGTATTCAGGGCTTTCCGCCCCGGATTCTTCGCTTGTACTTGGAACCGAGTATTATTTCCTTTGCTTGTGTATGTGCTCAGTGGTTGGATATGGACCTCATAGAGCAGTTCTTCAGACTCAACAGCGACTCAAAGTTGACGGCGGAGGGGCTTGCAGCAACGCTTTCGGTTGGTGCACGGGTGTGACGACTACACGGGTAAATTTTAATATAGCTGCTAGCATGGCGGGCCATAGTCGCTTTATGTTGACACGATTTTAAGTGTAAGTACTCCGTGCAAAGGCGAATCTATCGCGTTTCTAATCCATCTTTGTTTTTGTTTTGTTTTTATCACGCACAACCGACTACTAAGCAAATGCTTCTGTACCGATCACGGAGTGAATGTCTTCGGCCTTACCATTGCGGATTGCCCAATAAAAAGTAATGTTCGTTCGGCGAGAAAACTTCCCTTTCGAGGGTCCTTCTTTGATTGATTGATAATTTCTCCCGTATCTAGGTGCTTTAATCAACACGATCGATTAGGTTTGCTTCCCTAGTTAAGACATTTTGTTGCCACACGCGGCACTAATGCTTGGCACGATGCATGCCACTGGTGGTATTGTGAACTGGTTTACTTCCAAAGCTAAAAGTGTAACAGGTGGGACCATTCAGTTTGCTAAAATGTGATGATATGGGAATTTCGTTGCATAACTAGCGTTTTATGTTTAAGATTGATAAGAAACATGCTCATGTGATGATGCATGTCTGCAGCATAAGCTTTGCAGATCCAGAATGGGTGTGCTGGTGGCTACAGCCTCAAGGTTTTTAATGGACCAAATGGGTGATTACACGGCGATAAATATTGCGGTGGAAAACTGCCCATTGACTCTGTGAGTTTTGATCGTGACCATTGGTGTGCTGTTGGAAAATTAGGTAATAGCACACCTTTTCCCTGACCATCTGGCTTCAAGGAACATCGTGTCTAGATGTGCTTAAATATGCTTATTTCAAGGTTAAGTTGACCCCTCTGCATCATTACAGGAAGACAGTCTCAAGTCGCGACAAACAGTAGTGAATATACAATGCATAATAACAGGCAGTGTCCAGGCGTATAGTCCGCAGAAACCAATTTGAGCCTAAAAATGTTTTTGTTTTGTTTAGTTAGTTTGCATTTGGTGTATAATCCGCAGGGCCTGGTTTCCGCGCCCAGTGCATAGTCCGCCAAGCTGGTGTGTTGTGTCTTCGTGCTTTTTTTTCCTGGGTGGCATTTTCTTCGGAAGTTCTTCGGCGAATGCTATAGAGCCCGAAGAGCTGCTCTTGAGGCCAATTCCAGCCACTGAGGACAGACACAAGCACAGAAAATAACACTTGGTTCCAAGTACAAATGAAGCACCTGGGCGGAAAGCCGTGAATGTCAAACGAGCAGTGTCGGGTGGCGGCGACTGACTGTGTTGCACCCCTTCGACGCCTGCATCACTGCGGTGGGTGGTCGTAGCTAGTCGTAGCGAGATGATCTTCACTTCAAGCAAGAAATCTTGCCATACCCTAGTCATGATATGGGTGCAAGTGTTCGACGACGTGGGCTCTCTCACGTTGGTGCAGTTGTCATCAAGAAATGTACATATCAACAATGTTTGGCGTTTGAGGCTGAAACTATGACGCATACTTTATCTAAACCTAAATTTATCGGTCTGCGGCTACAAAAATTTTCGTTGACGTTGTTTAGATGATGTAACCATTCAGGTCTCGCATTAAATGGTGTTGCGAACTCTTCGGTAGTGTGTGAAAACCTATTTTTGCCCTAATAAAATACATTTTCAAAAGGACACGTGTCTTCTGCTGATACATATCTTTCAATTTACAATGCAGAGGCAAAAGAAAATTAACTGTGTACACCTACCACTTAGCATAAGCACCTTTTGCCATTCATTTTTGAGCATACTCAAATATCAGCCTAGGTTGCTCTTGTTTCAAAAGCTTCGCCCTCTTTTGTAAAAAAATAAATAAAAAATAAATAAAAAAAGGTTAAAAAAGCTTTACCTTTGTTCTCCTTCTGGCATTTAATACAGACTTGTCTATTTTGCAGATCACGCACAGCAGATATCACCGTGGTACACACAACTTGAACGGCCGATGAGACTATTGCTATCACAATAAAGTTTTCCACAAGAGCCAAAAGGAGGCTTGTAGGGGTGCACAACCACATCGAAATGAGATTGACGCTTCCGGGGCTTGTTTACATTATGCATAAGAACAGGACGATCGGCGACCAGCTGATCGCGATATAACACCAAGGAAACCGATGTTTTCATACATAGAACGCAGGATAAAGACCTCAATCGTCGCTTGTATGCTGTAGCTGTCAGACTTTCCATCCAACCGCTTTTTAGCACTATTAAC